>NW_004524705.1:3683584-3699760 GCF_000260255.1 Octodon degus | reverse complement strand
CCTTGCTTATTTTGGAATTTATATTTGCTGGAAATCACTGAGAAAACAATTGAAGTTCTTAATAATTCCCCAAATCCCTTTGGAATGTTTTCGATACATGTTTGTTGTTTGAAAAAAAAAAAAAAATTCTGGGATTAAGAAAAGAAAATGTTAGCAGAATTTTCATTTTTGCCAAAATTACCTCAAGGATGTGGGCTTCCCCCATAAGCTGAGCATCGTCCTGGCAGCGCCAGCATGCCATGACAGTCACATGACACTCAGCCCATTAAACCACAAGGGACCTGTGAGTGAGGCTGAGAAGTGGCCGCATCGCTCACTGCTACTCAGACACTTAATAGTCTTTCAGGACCTGATCATCCAGTGACTTGACTTTTGATTATTTTCTTTCCGTGTGAAGGCAGAGCATGTGATCTCTTTTGTATCCTACAGAGAGTACATTTGTAAAAGCATCACAAAAGTAATAGACTGGTTGTTGCCTAATTTTCAATGCTTTATAGTAAAATTAAGATTTGTAAGGAAAAAGAAGAAAGTGAGACCCCCCCCAATAAATACAAGTGTATTTCCTCTTGATATCTGCAGTGTTATTGAAATCAATTTAAACTTGCATTTATTGACTTAGCCTACTAAAACTTATCTGGTTGAGGAACAGAGTATCAATGATAGAACACCTGCCTTTTGAACACCAGGAAGTCTGAGAAAATTGAGAATTTTAAGCAGATAATTAGAGCATCTGCAGATAGGAATAGTATTTAAATACAATTCATAGAAAAAGGCTGAGGATACAGTGTACCAACTTCCATTTCTCCCTGAGGCTTAGGGCTCTTAGTGTCCCTGTCCATCTATTACATCATTTTCTTCTCCAATAGATTGAGGCTTATCCATCAGGCTTAGCCCTGTACACTGGACTGTCTTGAGGACAAGCCCAGTTTCCTGTGCATGGCCTGGGAAGCTAGTCTTGCTAGTGGGGAGAGTCCTGCTTTCCCCTTGAAAGCCTCCTGTGCTCAGAGGTGGGTCTTTCAGAAAGTAGTCGGCTCATGAGCGGATGGTGACAGCTTTCACCTCATCAATGGGTGAATCCACTGAGGGGGGTATGATTAGATGCACCCCTGGGAAGTGATGAATAACGACAAGGTGAGGCCAGTGGAAATAAAGTGAGGGGTCATGGGAAGAGGATCATGGGGGGTGACCCATTGCCGGCATCTCCCCACCAGGCGCTTTGTCATCCTCTCTGCTTCTGGGCTGCTTCGGAGGGCATCTTTCTTCCTCTGTCCTTTCTAGCACCATGTTCTTACTCAACTGAGGTCTGAATCAACCAGGAACAGCCACCTGTGAAGCCAGGAGCCATAGGAGATCCTTCCTCCTTTAGGTTGCTTTCCTTGGATATTTGTCACAAGAATAAAAAGCTAACGTGCATATGATGTGACCAAATGCACTGGGCTCTCTGCGCGGCATTCGCGTGTCCATGTGGAATCTCCCTTCTGTCACATAATGCACAGTGACATGAAAACTTCATAAGAGCACACGATGCTATAAGTCTACTTTAGCTTAGCTCCAGTGACTGTGTCCTTCCTTTCTGCCATATGATTCCATTTTGACCAATACTTGTCTACTGGGAACCCACCGTTTGCAGATTCAGGGTGCAGAGGTCACATTATAGGCATTGGGAGCCAGAGCTTGCTGCAAGTTCTCCTCCTTTCATGGAGAAGAAACGAGTGTGGCATAAAATAAGCACACAAGACCATGTCTATTATGCTTGTAGAGCTCATCTCCAAGTTCAGGGTCAGCTTGGTTAGAAAACAGAATCACTCCTGAAGGTAGCCCTTGGAAATAAAGCTTAAATAACATGTCCGAAGGTCAGCGAGGTAGCTCAGTGGACTAAGTGCCTGCTTTCCCAAGTGCAGGAACCAGGGTTGGATCCCTGGTCCCCACATGCCACGCTAGACCCAACCCCGAGATATGCTGAGCTGGCAACTGAGTCTGGGTGAGGCGGCGCATGCCTATAATCCCAGTGCTGTGGAGGCTGAAAACAAGGTGAGTTCGAGCTGCATAGTGAGACCCCATACCGAATACATAAATGGAAAAAAAGAAAAGGAAAGAAACATGTCTGAGAACTTAAATAATTACATTTAGCAAGAAACTGATAATGGGACACAATTTGTAACCCAGGTACCAAAATCATTCATTTATTCATTCATGAATCCAGCATTCCTCAGCAGACTGGAACTTATTAGTATACCAGTGTTTTCCCTGGTTCCATAAAAGTTGTAAATTTGAGCACTATAAGCACTAAGTGCAATTGGTGATTTTATTATTTTGTTTTGGAAAATCAACAAACAACTAAACTCCAGCTGATTCATTTTAAAAATTTAGTTTGGGAGAAGCTTACCCCCACTCCCGTGGACAGTTCCTGCAGCCTGCCTGTTGCACATGCATGCCCTTGAGAAAACCTACAAAAAAGGAAGTTCTGCTACTTATTCCTATGAAGGCCCATGTGTTATTTCATGTGTGGCCTGAGACGCTGCGTCTTCCCTCGGTGCGGCCCGGCAGGGCAGGCGGCTGCAGGTTCATGCCCTTGCTGGCTCCAGGCTTTGCCTGAAGTGGGCTCAGGTGTGCAGTCACACAGCCTGGGCGTTGCACTGCGGCCAAGCATCGTGGGTAGTCTCCCTTTAAAAGTCAGTACATCTATTTGCTGAGGAGGACAGTCTTAAAATGCAATGTAAGAAGAATGGGGGTCTGATATCTAAGAACAAATTGAATAACAGCAAATGTAAGGCTTTGACTGTTGACGTCGCCTCTTTCAATGGGCCAGTAAAAGTGTTTACCTCAAGTCAGCTGAATGGCTTCTTTCTAGATCATAAACTAAGAACAAAAAATAAAATTTTCCTTTCCTTCATTATTATGATACTGCGTCCCCTCATTTAGGTGCTGTCGTCACCCCATATAGTTACACAGGTTCTCTCCTAGGCTGAAGCTTGGGTGATAACTAGGCTTGGTACAGGGCCAACTCTCCAGGATTCTAACTAATATAATAAAATATAGGGAAAAGAGTAGAAGGATAAGATTCAGGGGTGAAAAGTGAATAAATGAAAGAGTAAAATGAAATGCAAATGAAGGATAGAAGATGAAAATTAGAGGAAAAGGGGGGTGAAAATGGGCTCATCTCAAATACATGGGAGGAAAAGAGTAAATGAAGCATAAATTTAAAACTGCAAAATGTCTTTAAGACTTATTTTTATGTTACAAATTCATAACTCATTGAGATTTCTGAAATTTTATCTTAGGAAGGAAGCCAAAGAAATCCTAAATAAACTTGGAAACTTTATAACAAAGTGGCATTCAATACCAATTGCATTTTAGAATGATTTGCTCTGACCCTAAGCAGATTCTAGTGTAATTCAGAGGACATCACACTAAAACATGTCCTCTTGTTTCTCATACGTGTTGGCGCACATCGCTCAAGTAAAAAGCTAGACAACCCACCGGTGCCCAGTCCACTTCTATTTCTGTTGCCAGATTGTATTTCTCCTTCCCCTGCCAGAACATTTGCAGGGCAAACTTGATGTGAAGCTGTCCAGCAAATCTGGCACTCAGAGAAGCCATGTTTAGGAGTAGCTGTTTGATCCAGGGGCTGTGGTTCAGCTTTTCTTTCCCCTAAAATTTAGAGGCAGTGCACCGAAGATTCACCCTCTCTGATTCATGTATTTCACTCCCTTTGGGCCGGCAGGGCTTCCTCTCTGTATTTCTCCCCTCTTCATAGCACCCTATCCCTCTCTCCCGCTTTCCTCTCTAACTCCTCCCATCTCCTACACCCTGAGCCTGAGCCTGGACATGTAACTGTGGGCATCAGCGAGGGCCAGTGGGGCCCAGCCTGAGGCTCTGAGGAAGCCACAAGCCAGCACGTGCTGAAGGCGTCCCAAGTCAAGTCAGTATTAGAAGTTTCTGAGCTGGTCTTCATAAGTACAGCTGTACCAAATAGCGAGAGAGCAAAGCAAGGCAAATTTCCCTTAACGGGCTATTATTTCTAAATGGTAAGCAGTTTTATGTAGCAATCTTTCCAAATAACTTACACATTTTGCTAAGCTTTATAAATAAAGTAACATTAAGAGTTTGCACAGGGAAGGGGGACCTCATCCATGTGCCAAAAATAAATCCGCATTCTTCTCTCCAGTATTTTAAGGTAATATTTTATTTTTACAAAGCATTGCAGAAAAAAACAAAAATGAGGAACAGATGAATATAGGCATAGCGTCGTTTCCAGGGATCGGTGGTCTTCAGAAGCTCAATCCTTCTGGTGGTCTTGCAATCCTAGGTCAGTGGTTCTCAAAATTAGCAAACGCTAAGATCAGCAGGATGGGTCTTGCCCAACACTCTGCTGCCCCCAGCCTGGCCTCTGAGTCCCTGTCTCCGGAGTGGAAACACGCCCTGTGAGGATCCCAGCTGCTGCTGCTGCTGCTGCAGATCCGACCCTGCTCCGACCGCTGAGCTCATTGCAAGCAGGGGCCTTGCAGGAGTCCCCTCTGGCCTCCGACACAGAGGTATCGTCCCTGAGTTAGTTTTCTCACAGTTTTACCTGTGCGTCTTATTCAGGGAGGCCAAACCAGTTCGGTAAGAATAGCTCCGTCTTCAGAGCTGTTCCTGATTTTCCAAGAACACTTCTCAAGCAGGAAGCTATTGCCGTTATCCCCGGTTCTCAGGTGGAGGACGGCACCTTCCCGAGGCAGGACTCCTTCTTTTTCCTTCCTGGTCTCTGACGTTGTCCAGCTTACTGGGCTCCCAGAGGACTCTGTTGAGGACCTGGAAACAGTACAGTGGCCGTGGCCAGGTCAGCAGGCCTGCAGCGGGGAACCTCGCTCGGGACTTAGGGAAGCGCCTCTGCTCTGCGTCTCACACTGCTGTGTAAGTTCCCGGGATGGCTGTGCCGCCTGAGGCTTCCCCACGCACGCTCTGAGGAGGGCTTCGCTTGCACACCCGAGCAGTTTGCGGTGTCTGTTCAGCGGTCTGGCTTGAGTTCTAAGTGCGCTTCCAACAGTGCTATGGGCTGGCCCCTTGTGCCGGGCGTATCTTGAGCCTGGGTGAAAGTTCTGTCATTGTAACCAGTTGTGCCTGCTCGGTGTTCCAGGCAGTTCTACACTGTGCCCGTTATGGAAAGTGTATCTTAATAATTAGGTTAAAAAAAATCTTACTGTTAATCTTATCAACATTACCAGTGGTTTCTGCTAAGCAACCCGATCAGTTCCGCTTTCTGTCCCCTTGAACATCGTGAAGCTTAGGTACAAATCTTGTTATCATCGTCACCATCATCCCAGTAATCCCTCTTTACGTGAAACAGTCCAGCGCATCGTGAGTCCGCGTCCGTTGGACGTCATTTGGGCCTGCGCGCTGCCTTTTAAAGTTCCTGCAGCACCAAAAAAGAAAAGATAAAACCTGTCACTAGCACAGCGATTGGGAAATTAACATAAAACTTCCCCTCTTTCTGTCTTTCTTGCTCTTTTTGGTTAGGTGGTATAGTAAGGGAATAAAATCTATTTCAAAAAGTGTAAAATTTAGAATTTTATGAAACAGCCCATTTTAACCAGAAAAATGTGAATGACTTCAGAAGAAAGAGCAATGTTTAAATGGTATTGATTTAATGACGTTCACAAACCTTATTATATTTATTTATTTTATGACACTGTGCCACTGCGCAGCATGGAGGAAACCCTGGTCACCTGCTGCCTCTACTCTATGGACTGAGGGGTTGGCAAGGAGGAGCCGGGTCAGATGATTTTAAAATCATTCTGTCCAACAAAATGCTATGCTTTATTCCTCATTGTTTGGAGCATTTTGGTAAGGGTTGTCAGCGTTTTTGAACCAAATCCACATGCTGAGTGGAAGCTTGCTCTGTCTCCTCAGCGGAGGGAAAAGGAAAACTTTCCCTTTATTTCGTAGACCAACATGGAGAAAGGCTTGAGACGCGTCACGTGCCTCTCAGACCTGAGTTTTTTCATCACTTTTCGCAGCTGGTCCCAGTCTGGGTTTCCCGTTGCCCTCCTTCTCGTGCGCAGGTGCAGCTCTGGGTCCCGCCTGGGCACGCATTTTGGCTTCATGGGCTTCTGGGACTCCACCATGACCCAGCGAGACAGTGTCACAATACCCATTCCAGCTGTGTCACCCCTTCAAAGAGCTGCGAGGTGGGCTGGGAGAGGGTTGTGTTCCTCACAATATCAATAACAATGGGAAGGGTGTCCTACTGTGCACAACCTCAGTAATGGTGGGAGGAGGTGTCTATCAGATCTCAGGGATTTATGGCTGCTCGCTGTGCATGATGGGAAACCCCAGTTTTGAAACTAAATATATGGACAGCAACCATTTGTCCTTCAATCTGCTTCTTCTGAGAAGTAATAGTAGGTAAAACTGCACGGAGAGCACCCAGCAAGTCGGAGTAGCTTAAGACACATGCAGTGTTGCTCTTAAGGCATGTTAGAAGCCAGCATGAAGTCAGTGTCATTAGAACTGGCATGTGGCCCTCCGCCCGACCACATTTCTCCCTTATCTTGTACAATAACTTTTTTTTTTTTGTGGAGGGGGAAAGGTCTACAGGGTGTTCAGGGTCTTACTACTAGATCCAACTCAGAGTGATACCCCCATTTACAGCCTTCCAAGAGCTGGGATTACAGATGCGCGCCACCAAGCCCAGTTTCAGGTGCCATCTCAGCATGCCCTGGGGGCGGGGATCAAGTCCTGGGTACCCTGCGCCTGCTTGCAGGTGCTTTAGTCTGCTGAGGTACTTGAGTGGCCAGCCCTTTGTGAAATAACTTTAAGACAGATGCTTAATGAATTGCAACGGGTCACCTTAACATTAGACTCTGGGTATTAGCACATCAGTATGTTAAGCTATCAAACTTTATTTCTGGTACGACACTGTGCTCCCAAATAGTTATTCAGTTCTTACCCAAGCCAGGCTCCTACACCACATTCCCGCCACCTGGTTCTGACCTTCAATGCAGCCCTTTCCAGTTGGTCTCATGCTAAAGCTAGCAGCAGTGTCAGAGCAGCAGAGCACCCCACGGTGTGGATGAGGTGTCGATGACCGAAGGGTGGAACTCAGGGTCATAGAAGAATTGAGTAAAAGTTCCCTGCTATTTTTGATACTTTGCTCCCATCAGGAACTACACTTTTCACCTAACATGTCTAGGCATTCAAGGGTGACATGGTGACAGAATGCAGATAAGCAGGACTCAGGTTGGCTCATTAATATGACCATATATGGCAGGTCTGACTTGTGGTCTCCCACTGGGGACAGGGACAAAGCTTGTGGCACAGCACATGCCTGCAAGAGCCTCAGTCCACTATGTGGCAACTTTGCTGAACGTGGTATTCCCAGGTTTGCTTTTCTACTGTCATGTTTATTAGTGGAGAAATTCCGCATCCAGGGTAGCAACGCTCTTCTCCTGCCTGGATTGCGCGAAAGCCCATGTGAGCACTCAGGGGTGTTATTGACTTAGATACAGCTCTGCATTAATTAGAAATTACTACACAGGCACAACATCTTTGAGTCAGGACTCGGTGATGATAAGAAAAGTGGCAACTGGTTGACTTGTAATACATAAATCTTTCAGGAGAAATTTATATTCATATATAATATGAGTCAAGATTTTAAGATCATAGTCATTTCAAGATAAAACACCTAGATACAATAGAAAACAAAAAAAAAACAACAATTAAATACTTATTTCAGAAAAATAAGTACTACTCCAAGTAATTCTTGCTTTTCCTTAAGAATAAATCCAAAAATGTTCCATCTTATGCCTAAGATGTTTGATATTCAGACAGTGAGGTTAAACCCACCTGCATATGTTGTAGGGCAGTAATAAGCTTCTCTTCTGGAGGGTTAACAACCTAAGTTTGCAGACCAAAAATTAGAGAAATAGAAGGGCTGCAAGGACAGCCAACACTTTGGCCCTAGCCTTTCAAGGTCAGTGAGGACTCAGGACATAGGAGATCCTATACTGTAACATCATGTAACTCAGTTGTGCCCCAGATTTTCTGATCAAGGAGATTACGGGGCCACAGAGGAATGTGATTGATGATGTAGAGTGTGCCTAAGGAGAGTCATATGGAGAGAAAAATTTCTCTCAGGCTTTCACAGAGAGCACATTGGCCAAGCAATGGCTGTGACTCATCCACATGGCTAACACTGACAAAGGATCTACAAAGTGCAGTACAGGGTTTCGGGATAAGTCCTGAGGGGACTTGACTGACCATATCAGATACAAAAGTTACATTTTTTGTTATAGAGGTCTTGCTTTATTTTGGTCTTAACCATCCAGCAGAAAAGTGTAGAAATGAGGTATGAAAAGTAAAGCGATGTTAATATCCTAGGCTGTGGAAGGCTCAAGTCATCAGATTTGGACATTGCCAATCCTGTGGATAACCCACTACTATTGTGTACTACTGGAATATATTGGAACATTTTGCTAAATTCATGCACCTACAATATTTGGATGGCAATGGAATACCTATCTCTGACAAAACTGAACAAAAAAAGGTGATATAAATGAAGGACAATTTTGTACCTGTATATACAAAATAGTTAGGATAGATATATAACTACTTTCTCCTAATTCAATAAGAAGAAATATCTGTATTAATAGTGTTTGGACAGGATGTCATGTCTGCATCTTGTGCTATGAATGACTACCACAAATACAACAATATGCAATGTATTATTATAATTCTCCTACCAACCTGTTTTGAAGCTGTTACATTGCAATTTTTTTCTCAATAAAATTAATAAAAGAAGAATAAATGCAAACTTTGCCACTTGCTAGACATGTAACCTTCAGCAACATAACTATCTGAATCTGAAAAATGGAGATAATTTTACCATGATATGTGATATTGTTATAAAGCCTGACATGGCCCATTGTATGCAAAATGATTCATCATAGGACTTGACAAATAGGAGGCAAATAAGGAAAAGGAAGTGCTAGTATTACCATTATCATTATTATTATTATTACTATCAACATCATTGCCACCTATCTATACACACACACATACACACACACACACACACACACACACACACACACACACTTTCAGATTGTAGCATGTTAGAAGTGGGGTGCTGAATGGTTAATACCTTAACACAATAATATGAACCCTTGCTAAGTTGGATACTATGACATCAGAATAAAGGAGATTTCTAGGTTTATGGTAGTTTATTTTAAGTGAAAAAGAATGAAAATGAAGGGGACTGAAGCAATATAGCTCTAACTTTGTATGAGTATACATCTCTCTCTAAATTAACTGTAAATGACCACACTTATGCGAAAACATCTAGCACTTTCCATGCCTCCTTTGTTCACTGGACTCCCTGCCTAGAGGAGCCCCTCTCCTTATTTTCTGCAGTCCCGCCTTCTCCCTTAACTCCTCTGTCCTTCAGAAGGAACCCCCTTCCCATCTCTGACTCCTGGGGCAGGCACAGAGCCCTCTGCCTCGGGTGTGCTTCACTGATTATGCATCTTTGTGTATCTAGTACCCCAATTACACCACATATTTCAAGAGATTACCTTTATTATATTTGTTCACCCCACACACAGTGCTCTGAGCTGAAGACAGGTAAAATGTATTCATTGTAACCCTGTGTACAGAAGCAAGGGCTATAAAATTTATCCTTTTTGCAGAAATCTTCAGAGGAAGAAGCCAGTGAACTTCTGCAGACTAGATCCGCAGATTAAGTAGAATTTTAAGGTAACAGACTTGGTTTCCTGGAAGAAATAAGTTGCATAATTTGCTGATCCACTGTGTTCTTCATGAAAAATAGTTAGAGCGCACACGAGAGACAGGAGCCAGGAGCACTGTGGCACTGTGGGCTTTTGCAGAGAGGCTGCAGGGCGGGCGCAGCCCCAGGAGGGCCTGGGGTGGATCTGGGAGTGAGCACGCCGAGCTGTGGATAACAGCTCCCTCACAAGGACCTCCAGGAACAGACTTGGGGCTCTTTAATAAATATTCCAGAGTCAAGCTTTCCTGGAAAAAACAAATTAATGTGAGGAGCCAGTACCAGGCAATTTCAGTTTTAAAAATAGCCAGCATTATGAAGCCTGCAGTGGGCTTGTGGGCAAAAGAAAGTCCTTGTTAATATTTGCCTCAGCGTCCCCCACTGGAACCCAGAAGCCACCCTGGAACTCTCACCTGGCAGACCCTGAAAGGTTATAGTGGTTTTATTGCTTAGAATCACTTTTTGGTTCTTCCCATGACAAGGTTTTTAGGAGGAGAAGGGATTTCTCCCCTTTTTACCAAGTCAGGATTTGGTGGAGGACTGCCAGGTGACACTCCGCCCATCTCCCTGGGGACAGAGCTGTTGTCCCTCTTCACTGCTGCTCTTTGCTGGCCTAATTGCTCTGCAAGGCTGGCAGGGATGTCCCTGCAGCCCCATGGCTGTGCTGACTGCAGAGACCCTACCTGGCACCGCAGCTTGGTGCGTCAGCACTCTAGGTTGGAATGAATGAGAAATCAATCAGCAGGACTGCAGCGGTGGCTTGCTCAGTTCTAGCCTAGATTGTCCATCATTTTCTACTGGTCACCCTAGACTTGAACATGCTTAGGATGGTAAGTGAATCACAACCCACACGCTGCTGCTGCTGCTGCTGCTGCTGCTGCTGCTTAATTGGGCTTTTGTTGTTGTTGTTCTGTTTTCAATTCACAGCAAGCAAATCTAACAGGCTCACACGTAAACTGAATGTTGATGTTAAGTTTCATGCAATTATCTTTCATTTGCCCTGCTTTAACAGCCAACTGTTTTTAGACCAAGTGATAGCCATTAACATAGAGAGATATTTCACTTACTGTCTTACTAACTTTACTCCAAATTCAGAGGGCTAATTTTTGTAAAGCTTGGTATTTTTACGAGCCTATGTCCTTCCCACATCTTTCTGGAACTTGTCATTCTTTGTGTCAAAGCCAGCGTGTTCGAAATTGCTGGATTCACAGTTCTGCCAAGACAGAGTTAAACACTATTTGGGCTCTGGCTGCCTAATGGGAGCTGAAATTGTTCAAAGCTGCTGTCTTTTTCTCTCGGGGAGCTACAGTAGCTTTCTGGACAGACTGGGTTAAATATCCGTCCAGACCCATTGCAGGATGATAAGGCGGTAAGAAGTTGTGCAGTGCTACCCTCAGGCTCCAGAGCTCACGGCTCTCTCTGTGTGGTGTCCACACAGTGAAGAAGACCTCCGGGCTGTGAAGATGCGGAGCCTGCTTCTTCTGGTGCTGATTTCCATCTGCTGGGCTGACCACCACTTGGACAGCTACACTCCGACTCAGGACAGAGTCATTCACATCCAAGGTAAGAAAGCTGCCTCTCCTATGAACGTCGGATTAATTTCAAGTTTCTTATAGCTGGGATGCTGGGCTCGTGTTACTTCTGCTGCGTTAACTTTTTCTTTCCCTTTTTGTAATTGCTGAGCACTCTCCCTGTCTTTTGAGTGTTCCTGCCTTAGAAGAGAGTTAAGACCTGGGGACAACCACAGCTCACAGCTGAACGGCTTAAGAATGTCCCACCCCAGTGAGGGGATGCAGGGGAGTTCCGTCAGCTTCTGTCTTCAAGCAGAAGGCAGGGCATGAAGTTCATTGAAATGCACAGAAGGGCAAAGAAATAAGAAGTACAGCTTGGGGCGTTGGGTCATTCTGTTGCCGTGTGTGGTCATTAGGAAAACAATACATACAACAGGAACATCAAACAAGCAATACCCGGGAACAAGGAGCTTACCCTGTTGTAGTCTCCTTCAGGAAAGCGTGAGTTCCAATATTCTGGTCCTGCCCATTTCCGTTGAGCTCAGCTGAATCCTCAGCCAAGCTCTGTAGGGAGGTTGGCGGCTGCAGTAGGCTGCAGGTCTCTCCTCCAGCCAGCTCTGCAGGGCACGGACGCCCTGTGCTAAGACAGCTGAGAGATTCAAGCAGTAAGAAAAGGCTGTTCTCACGAGCCTGCTCTCCTGCCCTTGCCTGCTGAATAATTCAAACACAAATTATAGAATTGAGCAATTTACACATATAAGGATATTAATTTTAGATAATCTCAGTTGAGGGCACCAGAGGCCTTCTAAGTTCGCTAAGAGACATAAAACACCAAGTTGTGCAGTCAAGGTCAAAAGTGTAGTCACAGAAACCAGCATTCGCTGTTGAAGTGTGTGGTGTGGGAAGGTCGACTGATAGTGCAAACCTGGCTGGAAATGTCTCCCCGTTTGCTATGTGAGTAGCAAATAAACACAATTTTGTCTAATTTAGACATGTCTCTTTCAGGTTTGTTTGCTTCCAGTAGTTTTAATTTTTCACTATTGAACCATGAAGAGAAATTATATAATCGTAAATTGTGTGGCGCAAGCTGCTGACTCAGCTACTTCCTTGTGTAGAGTAAAGCTAGCGCTGTTTCTGGAGACGGAAAGGTGTCTATACACCGAGAAAGTTGCTGGGAAATAACAGCATTTTACTTTCTGGCCATAGAACTCAGTGCAGTCCAAATGGGAATCCTGAATTCAGGAATAACAGCAGTTTTAAATGTAATATAAAATAGACTTTAAATTTGTGTAACGGTGACTTCTTCAAGCTTTCAGCAAATATTCAAGGTAAATTACAGAATATGTACAAGCCACCTAGCCCACATTGTACCCAATGTATGAAAATATTATTTTAAAAATGCACCAGCATTTTGAAAACGACTCCTGTACATAAGGTTAAAGTTGTCTCATTGAAGAAAATTGCTGGGCCCATCCTCCTTCCCCATTCTGCTTTTTGCAATTTAGTGTAAAGATGCTTCTGACCCATGGGTCGGGATTACCCAGATGATTTGCATACACTGCCCAGCGTTTTCCAAATGCCCTGACAGTCCACTTCATTTTAATTGTAAATGCACATTCTTAGAAAGTGTAGGCTTGCCCTGGCGCGCTGCTCATGGCTTGCAAGTGATAGTGCGGTAGAGCCCACACTTGCCTGTGCAGATTAATACTGAAATATGTGTTGGATCACAGGAGGGCGCAGTTACATCCATCAGACAAGGTTTATTTTATCTATCTATTTATTTATTTATTGCGATACTGGGGATTGAACTCAGGATCCTGTGCTTGCCAGGCAAGCGCTTATTCTACTGAGCTATCCTCCCGGCCCCTAGAGTTTATTTTAGAAGAGTTCCATATACCTGTATTCTTTTCCCCAATATCTTTTTTCACTTTGCCTTTGGGATAGGGTTCATACTGAATTTTCAAAATTCTGAGTCCTTCAGATAAGCTGTTTCCACATGGATTGTGTGATTTCAGTTGCTTTTATGATGTAAAAATAAATAATGTAGCAATGAGAGAATCAAGAAATCAGATGCTTTCATCACTTTATTAAAATGTTAGGCTGTCACCTCATGCATAAAAATATTTACTTACTAAACATGGCCCAGAAGCAATTTACGGAAATTAAAAAATCTCCAAGAATTTTATAGGAATTTGTATTCAGGTGATAAAATTAGCCATCTAAATCTTGAATTCCTGAGTTGTAATGCTGAGAGTATGAACTTCTCTTAGGTATTGAGCAGTAATCAACATTCATTACATTGCAAAAATGCCCTTCAAAAAATCACATCATTTTTCATTAAATTTCTATTTTTGTACTCTAAGGTGCTTAGGCATAAATAATATTGTGGGAATAGTGCGTTTGTCATCCTCACAGTTTCTTTGGCTGTTTTGATACAGATCTTCAACATTTTGATAATTCATTCTGGAGTTTCAAGTGTGAGAGTTACCTAGTTACTACTTCTCAGCTTTGTTATAGGGGATTGTAGAGAGATGTAGGAATACAAATACTTACTTAATATGGCTATAAAGGAAGAAGGAGAAAGGAAGAAAGGAGCAAAGAAGGAGGGAGGGAGGGAGAAAGGGAGAGAGGGAGGAGCAAGAAAGAAAGGAAGCAACGAAAGAGAAAGAAAGCAAGAAAGAAAACAAAGGCAGGAAAGAAACAAAGGAAGGAAGAAAAAGAGAAAGATGGATACAGGTAGCCAAGAGCGCAAACGGCACACGTAGATCACACACAAGGTGTTGCCAGTGAAAAATGTTTTTCTGAAATGAAAAGAGAAAACTGCCCTACTGCCCCACACAGATTAATAAAATTTCACATGCACTAAATTACTATCTTTAGATTTTGTTGAAATATTTTGGTTACACATGAGGTACATTTCACACAGACACCGTATGGTAGGAATATGCAAGCATGGCACCAGTTTCTGTATCTTACACTGTCCTCAATGTAGGGGAGAGTGATGTTCTCAAGGATTTCTACCAAAGAGCAGCTCCTGAGAATACGTGTGCAACTGCCGGAATTCACTTCAGTGAATTACAGTCCCCAGGTCAGGATGTGCCTGCCCCCTCTGCCCTCCTTTACTTTGAAATGTGACACCACCAGGAAGGGATGTGCTCAGAGCACCAAGACACACAGAAAGACAGTAGTCTAAATGTTTGGTTTTGTTTTTGTTTTTTAAAATTAATTTTATTGAGAAAAAATTGCAATGAGACAGCTTCAAAACAGGTTGGTAGGAGAATTATAACAATTAATACATTGCACATTGCTGTCTTTGTAGTAGTCACTCATAGCATAAGATGCAGACATAATATCCTGTCCAAACACTATTAGTAGAAATCCTTCTTATTGAATTAAGAGAAAGTAGCTATATATCTATCCTAACTATTCTGCATATACAGATACAAAATTGTCCTTCATTTATATCTCCTTTTTTTATTTAGTTTTGTCAGAGGTGGGTATTTCATTGCCATCCAAATATTGTAGGAGCATGAATTCAGCAAAATATTCCAACATAGTCAAGTAGTACACAGTAGTAGTGGGTTATCCACAGGCCTGGCAATGTCCAAATTTGTTGACTTGAGCCTTCCACGGCTCTGCATATTAGCATGGCTTCACTTTTCCTACCTCATTTCTACACTTTTCTGCTGGATGGTTAAGACCGAGATATAGCAAGACCTATATAAAATGAAATGTAACTTTTGTATGTGACAAGGTCAGTCAAATCCCCTCAGGATTTATACTGAAACTCTCTACCACATTTTGTAGATCCTTTGTCAGTGTCAGCCATGTGGATGAGTCATGGCCATTGCTTGACCAATTTGCTCTCTGAGAAAGCCTGAGAGAATGTTTTCTCTCCATGTGACTCTCCTTAGGCACACATTACATCAATGATCACATTCCTCTGTGGCCCCATAATCTCCTTGATCAGAAAATTTGGGACACAACTGAGTTACATGATGTTACAGTATAGGTTCTCCTATGTCCTGAGTCCTCACTGACCTTGAAAGGCTAGAGCCAAAATGTTGGCTGTTCTTGCAGCCCTTCTATTTCTCTAATTTTTGGTCGACAAACTTAGGTTGTTAACTCTCCAGAAGAGAAGCTTATTATTGCCCTACAACATATGCAGTTGGAATCAGCCTCAGACACTTGTGTGGAGTTTCAATCGCAAGTCTTGGTGGAGACTTTGAATTGACAGCAGAATTTCAGAATTGATGACTGCATGTCTTTAGTACAATGTTTAAGGGGGCATTTACAGAGAGCAAAGAAGATTCATGACTCTTGGCATGGGCGAAGTAATTATAGTTGCACAGAACTCATAACTAAACTTATCAAGCTCAGAGAATCAGTGCTTCCTACACCTGGGTTTAAACACACAATTTCTGATCAACTTGAATCTTTCTCCTGCCCCCATCCTCAGCCTCGGCCTTGGAACATTTACTTAAGCTCTTCAAGTCTCAGCTCTATCACACTGAAGGCTTACTTTATTCCCTGCCCATTTCTGAAAGCACCATGACAATGCAGTGAAGTGTACATGAGAACACCCAGTGAGCCAACTCAGCGCACAGGAGGCACCCAGCACATGACAGTTGATGTCATCACCATTGTTTCTTCCTTACTGTCACAGAAAACAGATTTGCCCACACATGGGGGAACATTTTCAAAATATATTTGTTGGCAAAACTGTATCATTGTTTCAGTTCTAGTCAATGTTTTGTGTTGTCTCTCTGTCTTAAATTTCACAGTGGGAAGTTTCCCCAAGATTAGACATCACTGAATCACTACTACTTTCCTTGTAGAAGCAGAAATGCCTTTCAAACTTCAGCAATGTTTTCCTTTAATATTCTTAGTAGGTGAGTGCAG
>NW_004524705.1:3631156-3683054 GCF_000260255.1 Octodon degus | reverse complement strand
GCCTGGATCACAGCAGGACACTAGCAAAGACCATCCAGATTGGCATCACACTGGATAAATGAAGAAACCAAGACCTACACCTGTGACATTAGTCTCACACCGCCGACCAAGGCAACTTCCCTTGGATAATGCCTGGTGTCTTCCAAACATGTGGCCTTCCCTCCCCTTTCTAAGAAAGCTCTCATGACTACTCTCTCCCTTCTCACCTCTGTCTTCTTTTATTTTTTGATCTTTCTCTTGGCAGCACTGGCTAAATACTTGTTCTATGTACTCCAGTGTCATCCACCAAGGACACAGTGCAGTCCACAAGCATAGACAATATAAATCTACCCCATCCAGTCACTGAAACCTGTACCTGGCAAAATCAGTGATCAAGACTTGTTTGTTAAAGAAACCGAGTTATTTTCCTAATCGTGGTCTGGTCCACACTTTCCGAATCTCAGGGAAATCTTTACAGTTCGTGGAATGAGAAGCAGCAGGTGGGAAGGAGGGGGACCAGACCAGCAGCTGCGTCGTCCTACGTGAGCTCTGCGCTGCACATGCAGCGTCTCCCACGCTGCGAGCGCCACCAAGGCGGGCTCCAGTAGTCTCCTTGATGCATGCGCGCAGCCCCGAGTGCTGGGCTCACGTCTGCTCGCTGCAGTGCTATCCAGTTTCTTATGTAATATTTGCAGAGTGGGGAGCCGGCGCGCACAGTGGAACAGAAAGGGGCAGGGTGAGCTCAGTAATGCACGGCCACAGACTAACTAGAGAGCTGAAGCATGCTGCAGAGTTAGAAAAGTGTCATTGGAGCTCAATTTTTTTTCTTTCCCACACAAAACTCATTTGAAATCTCTGGATCTGTTACAAAAGTTAAATCCAACTTTTTATCTTTCTGAGGCAGAGCAGTTATTTGTAGCCATAAGTACAAATTCTACACATACCAAAGAAAAACCTACACGTGTTTTCTGAGTAACATTTAGGTAATCATAAACAATTACTAATTCTGTATAAAAACTAGGTGCTATAAAGTACCAGAGAATTTTATTGTGAAATATAAAAATTAACGTCATTATTCACATTAGATGACTATCAAACGTATCAATTATGATAGAAATAAAATTTTAAAATGCCAAGAAGCTAAAAATCATGAAATTATCCAACTAAAAATATCCTGGGGAAAAATCAAGTCTTTTTCATACAAATACTTTTACTTCAGAATGAAGACACAGAAAACTAGCCATTTTGTGCAATTCCTTTGAAAGGATTTCACCTATTTTGTGTTACTACAGTGTAGTAGCGCTAGGTGTCAGTGTCCCGAGGACTGAAGGCGACTCTTTGGCACAAGCAGCAGCTCTTACAGTTGTGGTTTCATTTTTTTTCTTGTATCTTGTTTTTATTTATTACCCTTTTTTAAAAAAACAAACATTTACTTGAGAGACGGTATAGCAGTAATTGATATGACATGACAATCAGTATGTATTCAGAAGACCAGAATGACAGGCATTCCAAGCATGACCCTAGTATTACACATTGCTATTCAGGGCAGTTGCTTAGTTCACAGGTTATCAGCATATATAGCTAGTCAGGGTGAGAATCCTACCAATTAACTGCTAGTTTCAAAAACCTGCTGAAGATTCTCAGGATCATTGCCTTAACCATCTTGAGCTTATAAATGTATGGTTTTGCCCATGTCATGTTTCCTAGCTTTTCTCCTTGCCCTCTCTTCATTGTTTAATTCTTAAGTTCTTGCTTTTTCCTGTCAACCTGAGGAATGGATGAAAAAGATGTGGTATTTTTATACAATGGAGTATTACTCAGCTATAAAGAATGATAAACTCGAAAACTTTATGTTTAAGTGGATGCCCCTTGAAAATATATTCATAAGTGAAATAAACCAGACCCACATGTGTAAATATCATATAGTCTCCCTAGTGTAAGAACTCAAAAGAAGAAATAAAAAGAGAAAGGTATAACACAATTAAAAGGAAAGTGAGAACTTAAGGATTGTAGTTTCATTAACTTTTCATCATTTGACTTTAGGGCTCCATCAGTGACTAATGACCACTGGTATGAGCTCTGAGGAGTATGTTTTTATCTCTTCAAGGATTGTGCTGTGAAGCCTTCGAACAAAATATCTTAAATATGAATTTTCCTTACATTGTATAAATACTGTCCACCTGAAAGAAGCATAGAAATAATGTAGAAAACATATATGCGCATGTGCGCGCACACACACACACACACACACACACACACAGAACCCTACACATGCACAAAGTCCATCATGTATGAAACTGACAAAGTCTGCTAGAACAAGAACCATTCTACTACTGTCAAGTGTGCAGGTTAAGTAAAGTAGATCAGAGAGAGAGACAGACAGACAGACAAACAGGCAGAGACAGAGATGAGAGAGAGAGAGAGAGAGAGAGAGAGAGAGAGAGAGAGAGAGAGAACCAATCATTCTCTTTTTACTAAAACATGTTGGAAAAATTAGAATAAAAACAAATGGAAACCTTGAGATGAGGTGCTTTCCACATGAGGTGCTCTGTTGTGGTGCTAGTTTACTTCATGGCTCTGGCCTGTTCCTGGACTGCAGTGGGAATTAAGTTTGTCCATTAGACTCTGCAGCCACGGAGCTGTAAAGGAACAGCAGGTGAAAGGAAAGAAGTAAATTAGAGATATGCTTGTTTCCTTTTGAATTACAATATGTTGCATATGTTGATTTTCTTATGTAAGACTACAAAGATTGATTCATGATTATCTATGAACAGTAATGTTGATAGCAAAAAATAATGAAAGCTTTTTTTTTCCTATTTTTAAATGTGTTTAGCATAGAGAGGTAAAATTTGAAGTTCTCTTTCCCAGTATTATGTCAATTATAAACAATTTGTCCTGACTTTCTCATGAAAAGTGTTACCAATTATAGAACAGGTTTTAATCTTCAAGAATCTGCTTATGATTGTGTGTGAGGGATCATCTTCTTTTGTCACCACAGGCTCTTAATTAGCTTTAAATACTGAAAAGCTTCTGAGATAGCTACTCCTCGGTGTAGATGTTTCCATGTAAACAGACATCTTACTTTCAAAGATGTGTCACACAGCAGTTGTTTGTAAACTGCACACAATTTATCAAAATGTACTCATATATCAAGCTTCTTTACCTTTGCCCTCTATTCTTATAACTAATTATTGGACCCTCTTATAAAATTAAATAATAAATTGAAGCAAATTAATATATGAATAAAAATGTAAAAAGCAGTGTTAGGAGTAGAAATGAGAGAAAAAGAGACAGACAGAGAGAGACAGAGACAGAGACAGAGACAGAGACAGAGACAGAAACAGAGACAGAGACAGAGAGACAGAGAGACTCAGGGGCAGTGGACTGAACTCTCTAAAGGGTAGAAGGACTTTCCAAGCAGAAAGCATCGTCCTGACACCAGAGACAAGAGCAGAAGACAGTCTCCAGAGCAGAGGCCGAGCATTTCAGTCTCCAGAGAAAGAAGGGAAGATGCAGATACTCAGGGACGGTTTGCAGGGGAGGTGGAGCCGGCATGGAGTAGATGTGGCTTTAAGATGAAACCAAAAGAACCTGGCAAGAGACAAATCATTGTACATGATAAGTGGCTCAAAGGGCTGAGTTTGAACTTTATGCTAAACATGCTTGAAATTCATTAGAGGGTTGAGCAAGACAGCAGAACAACCTGCTTTTCACTTAGAGCAGAGCATGCGACTAGTGAGTGATGTGGGCCGAGAGTGGAGGAGAGCTGGCCGTAGCCGGGGTGCAGGGGATTCAGGGGTAAGATCTGCAGCCTGGGTGAAGACAGTGATAGTGGGAATGCACAGAGAGCAACCATTTTTAAAGCACCAAAGTAAAATTGGCAGCACCTCCTGAAAGATCAGACGCCGCGACCAAGGGAACTGACACAGCTTGAACACAACACCTAGATTTTTGATTGAAAAAAAAAAAATGAATGTATGATGAAGGCATAATGTAAATGGAGGAAGATCAGGAGAAAAGCAAACAGGTTTGGGAAAGAAAGGCAGGGTTTTGTGTAAGTATCGGACACCCAGCGCATGACCAGATGGCAGGTGGATTTCCTAGCTTGGTGCTAATGAAACAGCACAATGCTAGAAGCATCCTGCATTACCACTTGAGTAGAGTCTGTGCCACAAGCCTCGACAAGGTCACTGTGGCGTTGGAATATACGGAGAGAGGGGCAGAGACGAATCTGCTCTCAGCTCGGGATCTTCACTACCAGCACAGGGTAGAGAAGGGTGCAGAGCTCCTGAATTCACATCTCACAGTGCACATCCTGATCCCTGAAGTGTGGGAATTTCTTAATATAATTTTTTTAAAGTCTATATTAGTGGGAAGCATTTAGAGCTAAACAGTTTTTATGTTAAAACCTACACTCGTAGTCTTAGTAAAATATCCAAACACTTGCTATTTTGCAACATGTCCAATTCTTACCAGACCATGTCCACGGGGACCCAGGTCTGACGCCTCTTAGAATGGTACCTATGCTTCCAGGGACTGTCACTGTCCTTCCTAGTCCATTCTTCTGTGACTGGTCTTTCACTTTGCTTCAGCACTCAATAATACATGATTCATGGTAGGCTAAGGATGTACTATTATTGTCTACTGAGTAAAATCTCAAACACTCCCTTCTTATTTCTTCTCCTCTCGGGATGAACTCTGCTTGGAATTATCCTGATGTATTTCATGCTGAGTGAAGACATTTTACCCATCTGTGTATAAAATCAACAGTGTCATTTCTGCAAATTCCAAATGACTTGACCTTACCTTTTGCCAAGAGCGGAAGTGGTCTCAGTGGAAGCGAGTGATTGGAGTGATACCCATTCACCGCATAAAGGGACATTTTCAATAATTGAGGAGTGTGCACATAATTACAGGCTAACGAAGAAGAGTGACTCATGTTTTGGTCTCTCTATAACCTTTGAAACAAGCCCCTATTATAGTTGAAATCCTGAAAACTATGTTTATCTTTAGAATGTTACTCAACAAATTAGTGAAATGTTCAAATTATGTTTTCTCCTTGGCTCCTTAATCTCCCTGTAAGGAGGATCGCCCAGCTTGATTTTGTTCTCTGTGTAAAATGACAAGAGTTGAACACTAGTTCTTTAGTCTATATATCATCACTAGCAGAGATAAATCAAAATTCTAAAAATTATTGATGAGAGCAGATCACTCAGAATTAATAAAGATACTAAAAGCATCTCCTGTTCTGGGATCAGTTTTATCAGACTTAAAGGAGGTAGAGGGCAGCACTTCCTGGTAGCTCAGATGCAGAGACTGAGGGCAGGTGGGAAATCGCTACCATGAACATTCAGATTCCCTTGCTCTGCGCAGATTCAGCGGCTGGTCTCATTCAGCGCTGACGACACTGCTGTGCTGAGCTGAGATTCCCCAAGGAAGCTGGGTGGGCCACGTTGCCTGCCACACGTACAGGGTCGCTAGGCATTCACATAAGTGTGTTTGCTGTGCTCCAGGCCTACACGAGAACCACAAAACCTCTATCCAAGACCTTCTTTGGGACCTTTTTTAGAGAACTAATGGATAAAAAAGGACCACGTGTTATTCTACTCGTTTTAGGTCACTATGCTCTGGAAGAAATGAGTCACTGTGCAAATAAAGTTTGCTTTTTGGCCTTAAGTGGGGACTTTCCCAAGAACTAACATGGTGGTTTTTAAACAGGAGTAAAAAACCAAAGCGGGATGGCCGCATAAATATGTACATTCTACCTAAATAGTGAGTGCCAGAAGCCATCAGCAAAATTAAAGGGGGACCAGATAGAAACGGGCTACAGAGGTAGAGACAGTGCTGGAGAGAGATTTTTGAAGGCATCTATCATGGTGGTCTTAAAAGGAAGTCTGCCTGCCCTGCTGCGAGTCATCAGGAGATAATGGGAAGCCAGTCTCTAGGAAGGCTACTTTCTAGGATCTGTCTTCTAACGCCACACAGTAGAAACAGCCCACAGGGCAGGAACTCTGGGCATGTCTGGCCGCCCACTGCAGTCAGGAGCACTGGGAGCTCCGAGTGAGCCCTCACCTGATCCTCAACATAGGCCAGAAACTAGGCCAAGCTTTCAGGGGTGATCTCTCAGGACCTTCACCAGAACCCCGAGGAAGTGATGTGTTAACTCCATTTTTCTGATAAGCAAACTGAGGCACGAAAGTCTAGGCGAACCAGCGTGAGCTATGTGCTCCAGGTGCTTGACTCATTAGCTCCCTTAAGTGCCAAGAACAAAGTGCAGGATTAAGTAGTGTGGAAAAGCAAAAGCCCACAAAGAATTCTATCAGCAGGACACAGCTAACCTCCCTTCGCACACTTTGCTTCCTCCTGGTGTAAAAGATAAAAGGGAATTGAACAGAGAAAAATTTCAGGATATGTACATTTGAGAAATGTGATTCTTAAATAATATTTGTTTCACTCCCATAGCCTCTTGAGTCCTCTAGATATCCACTTAAGAGAAGCCCACCAGTATCAACTCCATAGGGCAAAGCTATGTTTGGATATCCTTCAAAGGGAACGACTTCTTCATTCCTTCAAAAAAAAAAACAAATGCTGCATTATATAAGCAAGTTGCCGGGCCCCGGGACAGCGAGGGCATGTGCCGCAGCGCCCAGCACGCAGCCCACAGTCATCCTCAGCATCACCAAAGCTGAGAGTGCTGCCTGGATCCTGGCATCATCCAGTTGCCACCCCAGAATCAAGTTAGCTGGAGGGCAGGGGAGGAAGTCAGACTTGCTCGGCACCTCAGAGAGTAAGGGTGCTCCACGCCCATCGCACCAGGGAGTGCAGAGCTCATAGGAGAGCACACAGCATCAGAGATTGTAGACCCCTGCAGATCTAGGTTATGTTGTTTCATTGTAGATTAGCAGGAAACAGAAGACACAGTGACCGCACAGTGGAGAGCGAGAAGGCCACCACTGGCAGAAGCCCAGTCTAGGGACAGGGGAAAGATGGCAGAACGTGACCGCTGGTTCTGTGAGACCAAGGGGCAGGGTCACAGTGGTGAGAAACAGGGTGGTCACTTCCCAGCAAGGCGCAGTCTTCATTCATCCTGTTTGCAGCCCTGAATTCTCCCGTTATAATTCCAGAGTGGACAGCGAGCTGCGTCCTTGGCAACAATATCACTGAGAAACAGGAAAACAAGACAGAATGTTCATGTCTTAAAGGCTTACTTGTTTAAAGATAACATAGTTATTAACAATGCAATAGATATTCTGAAAAACATAATCCTCTAATTGCAAGAGTGTAGCAGAGCTGTGGCTGCTGGCTTCTGTGTGCTTTGCACAGCTGTGCTAGACACTGCTTTGTGTGTTTGTTTGCTACGTTGCCGCATCTGTAAGGCTATTCCGTTCCATTGTTACTTTCCACGTATATAATGCATTCACTTGGCTCTAGTTCCTTACAACTCGGAGCAATGGCCAGCGCCGATCTCCTGCACTCTGCCATCCAGATCCCCACCTGACCTTCCCACAGGTTGCCAAGGTCATTCATTTCTTTAAATGTTTGCCAGTGTGGCTTATGCAGAGACACACAGAAACTTTCAAATTTGCTAAATGGCCAGAAGCACACATCTACTTGTGTATTTGCAGGTCAAAGATTGAACTCGAGGTGACAGAAAAGATGGGTCACTGAAGAGTTCAAAGGGACATCCTGTAGGTGAAGGTGCAGAGTAGCAGTGGGGCCCTTTGTCCACTGCCCCCTTCAGATCTGCCCTGTAGAGCAGAGGCTCAAAGTCCTCCCTGGCCAGGAATTAGGTGGAGAAGCAGGTTACAATTTTGTCTCTAACAAATTACAAACAACTAGTAGAGCAAAGTCTGTTGGGGAGACAGCAGAGATAGAGTAGAGGTCACCAGCAAATCCTTCCCCCACCAGTCAGCTGGACCCATCAGAATGGCGAGCGAAGTCGGTACCCCTGACCTGGGAGTGGACACACTCAGGTGTGGTACGTCTCCCTCTAGCCTAAGCAAACACAATAACTATAAGAAGTCAAAGGTTAAGGAGGAGAGCACTCTTTTTTCCTAAATGATGCATTCTAATCAATGTAATGTGTCAGGTACAACACGGAGACAAAATACCTACACTACAGGTTCTATTTAAATAGTGTCTCGTGAAGCTCCAGTGGCACAATCGGGTAGTGTGCAGTAATTATAAATATCATGTCTTTAGTGTGCAGAGCTATTTTTACCAAGTATTTTCCTTGCTGAGCTGCAGCACGCTCAGGAATCCATGCCGGTGGCTACAGTCCAGCACTTCAGTCCTAAGCATTCTCAGTGTGCCTGGCTCCGCGTCATGACTGGGATGGAGAAACTGTGGAAGCAGGACAGGAGCCGTGGCCAGGAGAGTGTGGCAATCCACAGCGAGCAAACTCAAACCCGCGGGGGTCCTCCTCACACAGGTGCTGGCTGCCCCAAGGCAAGTCACACTTCCCAGAGAGCTCGCCCCACCATCCAAACCTACCAGGGCTAACAGGCCACAAAGGAAAGGAAGTTTTTAAGCCTTGTGCAGTTTTTTTTTCAAATGACTGCTTGTGGAGTTGAGAAGTATATTCATGCCTATGAGTCCGGTATGTCAGAGAGAAATTAGCTTTCTATTTAGGATCATGGAACAGCCTGGAAAGAGCAGAGTTTGTGGCCCACAACATGGTGAAAGGAATTAATAGCACTGGATGGCTCAAACATGAGTAGAAAGGTAAATATGCACATGTGGGCTGGTGTCTCACCAGGATAACAAACGGGAATGTGGGAGGGTGGAGGCAGAGTATTTTTCAAGAAGAAATATTTTAATGCCCTTACTTAGCATGTTGCTTAGACATCTTTAAAAAAAATAGCCTTCTAATTTGTTTGGTTTTAAAATTGGATTAACAATCTCAAGTTCTGAATCCTATTTAGCTATACACCAGAGAAAAGAGAAAACAAGGTCAGAATGATTACTTGTAGAATGCATAAATTCATTCCCAAAAGGCTATTTGATCTACCACACCTCCTCCTTTTTTTGTCACCTGAATTTATCTGCCTACAACCTGCCCCACTCCACTCCCCTCCACATAAAGAGAGAGAGAGAGAGAGAGAGAGAGAGAGAGAGAGAGAGAGAGGAGAGAGAAAAGAAAGAGCCGGGGAGATGGCTCAGCAGAATAACCACTTGCCTGGCGAGGGCAAGGGCCTGAGTTCAATCCCTGCTTTAGGAAAGAAAGAGAGAGAGAGAGAGAGAGAGAGAGAGAGAGAGAGAGAGAGAGAGAGAGAGAGCCGCTTTCAAAGGAACTGAGAAGAACAAGCTCCGGCCTAGGGCCGGATTCCTCACATACAGTTCTGCAGTTGTCTTTGTGCGATTGCTTAACAGCCTTCCTCCGACTCACAGCAGATGTAGAGATCCGGTGTGCAGGGCCAGGTGCTGTCCCTAACCCGGTAAGTGCGCATCCTGAGGACGCCCCCGCGCCGCACAGAGTCCCATCATCCTCCCCACCCGGTCCCACTCTTTTCCCTGGGGACGGCTCTGGGCTTTGGAGGGCATCAGACCATTCAAGCCACCAATACTGACCCTCAGGATACAAACAGGAAGCTTTATCATTATAAATTACTCTTTAAAAAATTCAGTCTCTGAACATGCTTGGCTTCCGGTCGGCATGTGTAGGCGCCCTCCTTCAAGCTAAGCACCAAGGTCTCCAGAAGGGTCGGTGTGCAGCTTTCTGCATTGAAAAGCAAAGGAAAGGTGCAGATAAGCTTGCTTTCACTTGTTCTTTCACGTTTTTAGAAGCAAAGTAAGAAATATTCATCCTGATGATCACGATTTACATTTATGTGCACCAGCCTTGCTGAGCAGTGAGATTTGATCTGAGCGTGGCTTTCCAGCTGGTGGAGGGCTAGAGTCCACCCATCAGACCCAGGACGCCTCTGGGGTGCCCCCAGAGCGCTCGCTTCCTTTTCTTGCTGCCTTTGCTGTTTTTCCTCCCTTACCGCTGTGCTTCCAGGTCGTTCCCCGGATGGCAACCTAGGACACAGGGAGCCTCATGACGGTGCAAGCTCCGTGCTTCAGGACACAGATTGTGGAGCCTGTGGTGGACGCTGCTGTGGCCCCGGGAGCTCCAGCTCCGTGGCTCCTGCTCATTCTTCTCCCGCTTCCTGTTTGGAAACAGGCCACACCCACACCCACACCCACACCCACACCCCCAGCGACGCTCCACAAGCTGTAATCTGCAGTGTAGAAGTTTTAAAAGCAAGAAAATCAAAAACGTTACTTAGGAGGACGTGTCAGAGGATTAGTTTAATGAGCAACAGTGGCCATAAGCCACTAAATGTGTTCTCTGTCCTTCCTGGGATGCTGTGTGTTTCAGCGGAAGACTTCTGCCATCTATTACCTGAAGCCCTCCCTAAAAAATTAGAAAACTAGCATTTTATACATTCATGAGAAAAAATTTCAAAGACAGTGGATATTTGTCATCTGCTTTGTTTGATTTTATGCCGTATGCAAAATTCTGGAGAAGACAAACCAATCAGAAGCCCACATATCTAAAATACTACAACACAACTTAGAATTAACCACAGAAAACAATCAAACGTCCCACTCCCTGTGCTAGAATTCTGATCTTTGCTGTAGTTCTTTAATTTATAAAATATCTAGACCTTGTATGTCTTCTGGAATCCCTGATGACTGCATCAAGCCACCCGCATGTCCAAAAATCCTCTTACACAGCGCAGGTGGCATGCATGTTATTTATTTTTAACTCCATGTGGCTCAAAGCTGTATAGGGAGATGAAAACCGGGTTAACATATGCAGCTCTGCTCAGGAGCCCTTAGTGTCATGTCTGAAACACGCCGTGCCACAGCACCAGTTAGCAGGGCCTCCCTGCCTTTGAGCAGCCAGTGTTCTAGGACTGATGTGTGTCTGGCACTCTAGGAACAGTGGAAGCCCTCCCTGTCCCTAATTCATGTGTGGAGCTCAGGGCTTGGTTGCATCACTTGCCAGAAAGCTAAGCAATAAAGCACTGAAGTTAGGCAAGGCCTATGCCAACGAAAGGCCTTGTTCTCAGCTACCGTATCTACCATCGACCTCAGTGAGCTGGAACGTTACTTTAACTTTAAACTCTCATGGAGCTAAGACTTCTTGTAGCTGTGGGCCAAATCTAAACTTGTGTCCCTGCATGGGAAGCGCAGTGCCCAGGTGTCCTACCTAGATAATAGGCAGTGTTCCTAGGGCGACCAGAAATTACTGAGAAAACCCGCCTCATAGCAGCATCTTCTCTCTGCCCTAGAAGGAAGACTAGTGAGGCTTAAGTAGAGCCTGTGCAGTCACTGGCCGTGTTGCACTGGCGGTGTTGCAGGGGAGACGCAATAGGCAAGGGGAGCTGGGGACGGATGTATCTTGCCTCCCGTCACAGGCTCTTGCACTGAGAAGACAAAGAGTAGTACTGTGATGAAGTGTTTGGTGAACTCAGTTGTAACTCATTTTAACTAACTATTCCATGAAATTATTATTCTCATATGTCATTATTTATGAGAAGTGGGGACTGCGATGCCTTTGTTAAATTTCTCATTTTCAAGATTTGGATGGGGCTCGCTAAAAATGAAACTCACTCTAAATATGTTCATTTAAAAATAGTAATTCTGGGGCCAGGGAGATAGCACAGTGGAGTACGTACTTGCCTGGCAAGCACAAGGTACTGAGTTTGATCCCTGGTACTACCAAAAACAAATAAAGAAAGAAAAATAAAAATATTAATTCTGATTGCTATGTAACAAAAATAGAAATGGTATATCTGGTTTTGGAGGGATAGTTTTTATTTTAAATTCAGAATTGTATATATGTTTGCCATTCAGTGAGTTTTGAGATCCACCCCAGGTTCGTGGCTGCCCTTCCTGGTGGTCTGTGTATCCTAAATGCTTCGTGCCCAAGAGCTATTTGGTGCCTGCTGCCCTGCAGGAAGGAGGGATGTCGGGGAATTCCTACATCACGTCTTATCTTCAAGTCCAGCATGCTCTTAACAGACCTCGTCAAGGTCAAAAGCACAACGTGCGCTAAGCAGTAGAAACCCCAGAGAAAGCCAGGATCTGAGGATGCCAGAAGGGCGGCGCCGCTGACCTGGCCGACCTGGAAGACTGCGCTGTTCTCGGGAAGGGGCTAAAGGCTCGCAGCAGGGCAGGAGCAAAGTCCAAGGGCTGGGAAGGGAAGGCGGAGCTGAGGAGAGCTGAGCAGTGAGATGAGCAGACCGCAGAAAGAGAGGGAGCGCAAAGGGTCTTTAAAGGGGACGAGGAAGCCAGGAATTAGCTGGCTAATGGGGAACTAAATAAAACTGGGTAGCCTTTTAACATCGGAATTTGGGAGAATATGTTGTGGTGCCTCCTGGAATTTGTAATAGCACTCATTTAAAATTCCTCTCTGAGGTGTAGCCTTTGTGGCAGGATGAAAGGCACATTGTTGCCTGGAGGGCTCGGCCGGCAGGAAGCCCGTGGGGTGCATCTGCGTGCCTGCCACAGACACCGGGACACTGAAGCCTTCGGCCAGAACAGTATCATGAAAGGGACTCGGGCTGTTTTGTATTTGGTCTATAATTATAATACAAACTTATTATGTTAAAAACTCTAGCTGGGCTTACCTTGACAGTTTTGAGTTTATGTTCAGTCCACTATCCAGCCTCACCTCTATTTTTTATATTTAAACAAAGAAGCACGGAACCAGAAAAATGAATGGAACGTATTCTGAAGTCACTGAACGTCAGAGAGCGGTCCACCTTGAACACAATGCTTTTTCTTGAGCACAGAGCAAATCTGCCTGCTCTTAGTGTCTGAATGCACATGCCTACCTTAGAGGCACGCGGTAGGGTCAGAGGTGCTGTTCTACCTGGCCCAAAAGAGTTGCTAGGGAGGAGACAGTCACCCAGGCCATACTTTCTGTCACACATCCTGTGCATTTGCAGATGTCATTGTATAGGAAAGCTCTGAAAGCATATTACTGGTTCTTTTCTCTTTTTTTTTCCTTTTTCATTTGAATCACAGCAGAAAATGGCCCCCGTCTACTTGTGCAAGCGGAACAAGCCAAGGTCTTCTCCCACCGGGGTGGCAATGTCACACTGCCCTGTAAATTTTACCGAAACCCTGCAGCATTTGCCTCAGGACTCCATAAGATCCGAATCAAGTGGACCAAACTAACTTCAGATTACCTCAAAGAAGTGGATGTCTTTGTGTCCATGGGCTACCACAAGAAAACCTACGGGGGCTACCAGGGGAGAGTGTTCCTGAAGGGAGGCGGTGACAATGACGCTTCTCTGGTCATCACAGACCTCACCCTGGAGGATTATGGGAGATACAAGTGTGAGGTAATTGAAGGCTTAGAAGACGACACAGCTGTGGTGGCATTAGATTTGCAAGGTGGGTATCTATAGAAAAGCCTAAGCTGAAAGCGGTAATTAATCATGGATCGTTTTTTATGACAGGTAATATGTAGTGCTTACCATAGTAATAATGTGAGAAAGCAAAAGCCTATAGCCAGGGTGTTTTCCTGTTATTTTATAATTTGCACTTTGCCTGTGTTCAGCTTTCACATTCCAAACGTACACACAAGCTGATGTGCACAGTTGGAGCTGTTGCAGCCGGGGAAAACATGAGGTGGATCTGAGTTAATAATTTTTAGAAATTGCTTTATTCTATTCGAAACTTATTCCCAACATATAGTTACTGAGAAATTCATATAGGACTCTTTGTTATTATCCTTCTAAAATTACTCAGCTGCAAAATGATGGGTAGTTTTGTAAAGAACACCTGCACTCAAATGAATGAAATTATATTCTGCTAAATGACTATAAAAAGTTAATTTAACATCAAAGTAACTTCCGAGTTTATTCAAATGTTCCTGTCAAGAGCTCCTTGTTTCACAACCCAGCGTCTCTTAGACACTGAAAACAAAATGCTCAAGGTGTTTAGGGAAAGGGGAGGGTCCCATGCCTTGAATATATAATATATTCAGTTGATTCAAAAACCAACATGGGTGTAAATCCCTCCAGGCCAAGTGTCCCTTCCACGTTTGCCTCCCTCTGGCCAACACCCATCCTCCAAGGAAACGTGCTCTTTCATTTTCTACATATATCATGCCATCTGGTTTTTCACATATTTTAGCCATATTTTACATTGAGAATGAATTCTGGCTGCATGGCCAGCAGCCTTCCCTTCCACAAAACTACAGTATGCAGTTAATAGAAGCTCATTTTGTCTCCTGGTGCAGCTTTGTGGCTTTTGGAAGAAAAAAATGCCTGTCGGCGCCCTACGTCCCCTCTGGAGAGCCGACCTTCTAGGGCTGCACGAGTCCATCGCGTGTGGAGGCTGACGAGCTTCATGCATCTGATAGCTTGCACCATCTTAGAAAGTGCATCCTGGGACCCTTCACTGGCCTGTCTTTGGGGCAGTTTTTGGCTCCTGGTTGCATGCAGCCTTGGCCTTTCGGGTCTTATTTATTCAGTCTAATATCCATGAACGTTAGGATTAGTAGTGTGGAAGGAGTGGTTGGCTCAGAGAAGACAGAGGAGCACTGACAGACCAAGAGCTGCTAAGCATGTCTTTGGCCCCACGTGGTCGGCTGTAGCTTTCCAACTTTTGTACGTGTAACTTCCATACCTTGATTACCTATCTCCCAGACTATGTGGTAAAAATTGTCCTTAGGTTATGGGCTAGGTCTCTCAAATTCTAACTATGGGTTTTATTTTATTCTATGATGATCTTTATAAATTTTTATAATTTCATTTGAAAATGCAAAATCCTTACCTTATTGTGGCACACAATCTTGGCTAAGGTAAAGCCTTCTAATCATTACTAATTAATTATATTACTAAAAAAAATGCAACAAGAAATAAGCATTTTATAAATATAACAAGGATGGTGTTACTAGAAATTCAGTAAGTAGCTTTACAAAATTCAATGCAGTTGCAGCAATCAACAGATACACAAAATGCTATTTAAAATTATACTTATTCCCTGAATCATTCATCTGTTGGTAAAAATGAGGCCATTTACATAGAAATATAGTCTCAGAAATAGAAAACTAGGGTCAGCGAGATGGCTCAGCAGACTAAAGCACCTGCTTAGGCAAGCTTTGGCAGGCGCAGCGACAGTGATTAGATCCCCAGCACCACTTGCCACTTGCTGTGCCAGCCCCATACCAGGGCAGGTTAAGCTAGCCAGAGGTGTGGTGGCACGTGCCTGTAATCCCAGTACTGGGGTGGCTGAAAACAGGAGGACCACTAAACGTCTGAGCTGCATAGTGAGACCCTGTAACAACCAAATACATTTTTAAAAAGAAAAAAAAAAAAATAGGACTGGCCAAATAGCTCAGCAGATTAAAGCGCCTGCTCAGGCAGATGCAGGGGCCAGGGTTCAATCCCTGGACCTGCGGCGCCACCCCCACCCCAGGGAGCACTGAGATGGCCATTGAGACTGGATGTGGTGGCACGTGCCTGTAATCCCAGTGCTTGGGAGGCTGAACACAGATGGGTCACTATGAGTCTGATCTATGTAGTGAGACCCTGTAGACCCTTTAGACCTTGTCCTAAGTACAAAACAAAAGAAAGAAAAAGAAATAGAAAACTAATATGTTCATATTACTAATAGAGAATAGAAGAGGTACTAAGGGCAGTTAAATTATACTATATGGTCTTCGTCTTATTACTAGAAATATTTACTTTATGGAGATTATTGATACATCTATGTATTATCAAGATATTAAAACTTTTATATATCTAATAAGTTATTATTCACTAACAAATGGGATGAATTGCCCATGTAATTATAATTTTTTTTGGTGGTACCTAGGATCAAACTCAGGACCTTACACTTGCCAGGCAAGCACTTAGTCCACTGAGGTATCTCCCCAGCCCCGTGATTATAAATCTTAAAAAGTGTTTCCTCAAAATAGACCTCAACTGGCCAATTCCTTTATTTCATTTTATATTACTGTTTTCCATGCTATGTAACATTCCTATTAATTTCCTTTGTAGTGATACGTACCAGTCTTTCATAGAAAAGAGGAGAGCTCTTGATTATCTTTTGACATATAAACATAAAAGAGAGATGAATGAGCTATAGCCATACTCCCTTGTTTCCTACCCCTAAGCTTAACTTTTCTTACGTTAGCAATGGCGCATGCCAGCAGCAACTTGCTCCATACTCCAGCTGGAGGGATTGCAAGGTTTTGCGCAAAGACAAGGAGTCTGCCATTGGGTGCTGAAGTCTTAACTAGCTGGAAGTGAAACAAGTTACCAGCAAACACGCAGTTCCAGAAGCATACTTGTTTGAGAAACATCTGCGTGCTGAACTGTGCCTGCCGAATATGTAGAATAAAGTGACACTTTTCCAATGTGGGTGACTCTGGCACTGAGGTTGACCCTCATTTACCTGGAATATGTTCTTTCCAACCTCATCAAACATTAAATAAAAATTGTTGAGAAAATATTTTAAGCTGGTACAACAGTGAGTATTTAGTCTCATAGTTGAAAAACATTGACATTTTAACATAAAATTTCACTTTAGCTTTAGGAATTGATTATATGAAATTATGTTAAATTTGGAAGCACCTAAAATAAAAATATTTCACACTGCATTAAGAACTAACCTAACCATGTGTTAGTAACATGCCATAGTCAATAAGGAAAAACCCTAAAGAAATTATTTTCCTAATCCCTGTGAAAGTTTACCATAATACACTACAAGAAATTTAAACCTAGGTTTCCAGATGTTTGAAATTATTATAAGTTAAAATATCCTATATTTTCCTGCGTTACCATTTTGAGATACTTGGGAAAGAAAAGCCACCCACAATAGAAGATATTATAGAAATAAACAGTGAATGTTTAAATTTTAAAAATGTAGCACAGTAAAAGGCGCATTGCCGTAAATCTCCCCCGAAAACTCTCCTTTGCTTTGTGATTTGAGCAGATTCATCCCATCCTTTTGGCCACTTTCTGAAGCAGCTCTGGAGTTGCTCTTTCATACACATCTTTCTGTGGCGTGATCAAAACGTACAGCATCTGCTGCTGCTGCTGCTGGGCACCAGCCAACAGAAAGGCAGCAGGCCGCCATGCCCTCGTCCACCTCGTTCACCGGGTCTGCCACCAGGCACCTCTGGATCTTCCTCAAAGCCGAAATGACTGCAAAGGCAAACTGTTCTGACTTGATGCAGAGCTCGTGGCAGCTAGGAAAGCACGAGTACAGCACGGGTGACATGGTCTTCCAGAACTGCTGTAGAAAGTGGCCAGAACCACGGGGCGAGCGTGTTCCGAGCTCCAAGCAAGGGAGAGCATTAGTGGGCAGTGAGTGCCAAAGCGTCTGTTGCTGTAATTGTTTTAAACATTCATTGCGTATTGTGATCAGGCCTTACAGTTTACTTGCCCCCTCAGGCTGAGATTCATTGAGACTTTCTATCACTTGATTTATAGCTGCCAAGAGAGCCTTACTGGATGCAGCCAGTATGCCCCTTTCCTGGGCATTCTAAGAGGTGCCAAGGAAAGGGGACAGAGCCCCTTGTGAACAGGAAGAGCTATGGCTCCTGCCCAGGACCTGTGGAGCTCCTAGCTGGGGCTCCCACAGTCCTGCTGGGGGACGTGAGGTCCCGCTCAGCTCCGCAGGGCGCACCAGCTGCCCGGAGCCCCTCCCTGCTCCCTCTGGCTGTGCTCCAGCCTACCGATCCCACAGCCAAGAACTCGAGCAGGCAGAGTGAGACCCGGAAGTCATCCTGGAGCGCTGCCTTAGGAATCGGTGCCAGCTGGGCCGTGCTGAAGACAGCCGTGGCCCCCAGAGACCTTTGCTACAGGAGACCTCATTCTGACTGGAAATTTCTCTCCGTAGAGGCTCCCAGGACAATTCACAAAAGGAAGCATTTCCCGAGTGCCGCTGATGCCATTGTGCATCTTATAACATGCAGCACAAGCCCGTCAGTTACCCGTTCAGTGGGACAAGCCTTTGCCTTCCATGTGATAAAACATTAGTTATTTAAAATCATATTTTTAAAAATACAATCACTCCAAATTAATTATCTTTTAGTAATGATGGGGAAGATGCTTGACATGTATTTTTCTGTCCAGTTGGGGAATTGAACATTCCAGCCCAGTTTCTGCTTTGTATTGAGGCAAGATCTCGCTAAGTCACTAAATTTCCTGAGCTGGGCTTGAACCCCAGATCCTCCTGCCTCAGCCTTGAATGCAAGAAATGTGAGACACATGGCCATTCTGTATGTCCAGTAAATGAATCAAGTCTGGTCTTTAATCTGGCTATCCTCACCCGATGAGGAATTGCGCAGGATGCTGTGTGATGGCTCAATACCTTCCACCATTATTTGATCAGAAGAAATTACTTTGAAAACTACCACACCTCCCCGGGAAAACCCAAAAGTTACGCCATCAACACTCACTAAGTGGTTCCGTTCTCTAAAACATTCCACATCAGCAGTCAGTCAGCTCACCGGTGCCTTCTCTGTCTCTGGCAGGGAAGTTTGTTGGTTTGCTTGCTTGTTTGTCTGTTTGCTTTTGCCTATTTGCAGTGAAAATTTTCATAAAACCTTGTTTTCCATTTATGGTATAAAATGGAGAGCTAAAAATTAATAATGGAGATATTGTCAAGTGAAATTTGTTATTTTTAGTTCTATGACTAAGGGAAAGTAAAAGAAGATGCAGGACTACATTAAAAGCTGAAAGACTGCTTAGGAAAGTGCAGGGACCAGGATGTGATCCCCAGCACCGCATGTCACACCAACCCCGCCCCCAGGAGCGCTGAGCCAGCCACCGAGTCTGGGTGTGGTGGCACACGCCTGTAATGCCAGCACGGGGGAGGTTGAAAACAGGAGGATCACTACAAGTCCAAGCTGCGTAGTGAGACCCTTTACCAAATACATAGGAAAAAAAAGTTGAGAGAAATAAAACAGCTGTGGTGCTGGCAGAGGGGTGCAGATCGCTGTACTGAACTGTGATATGAACTATTTAACCAGGTTTGTTAATAAGCAAATTCACTTTAGAGTTTCTCCAGATAAGAAGCTTCTCATTGCGGTAACCTGTCTAAGAAACACATGTAAGTGGGTATATTACACATATTTCAATATTTAACATTTCTTTATGCACTCCCACAACTAGATAAAACTACTTACTCTGTAGTAACTTCTAAGAAAAATACTGACTTCTGACAGATGCGATCTCCCCACCCCTGCGTGCCCCACCCGCTTGGTTGTCATCTTTCCCCAGGGTGGAAGGGGCTCTGGGCTGAGTGGCTCTTGGTATTAATAAGCAGGTGCAGAGGGTAAGCCCACAGGCAGGCAGGTTGGAAGCACTAACCTGTTGCTAGCCATGTGAAGGTGTGTGTTGAGTGTTTAGCACAAGAGGCAGCTCCTTGAAGACATCAAACCTAAGAGCTGAGTGAGAGAAGCTCAAGGCTCAGGGGCTCTCAGAAGGGGAAAGGGTGCCACCTTGGGACACCTTTGAGATGCCACCTTGGGAGGTGGGTTTGCTGGTGTGACTCCCATCTGCGGACCTCTTCTGACCCTTTTGTACCCTTTGGATAGGCGTGGTCTTCCCTTACTTCCCAAGACTGGGGCGCTACAACCTGAACTTCCTGGAGGCGCGCCAGGCCTGCCTGGACCAGGACGCGATGATTGCCTCCTTTGACCAGCTCTACGAGGCCTGGCGCAGCGGGCTGGACTGGTGCAACGCAGGCTGGCTTAGCGACGGCTCCGTGCAGTACCCCATCACCCGGCCCCGGGAGCCCTGCGGCGGCCAGAACACGGTGCCTGGAGTCCGCAACTATGGCTTCTGGGACAAGGAGAAGAGCAGATATGACGTGTTCTGCTTCACCTCCAATTTCAATGGTAAGCCCACACTGCAGGCTGCGTCCTACTGGGACCTGCTGCGTGGGGCCCTGCTCTGGGGTGACTCCACTCTGCTTAAAAACCAAAGTTTTACATTTGGGAGGCTGAAAACAGCAGGATCACTATGAGTCTGATCTGTGTAGTGAGCCCTTGTAGACCCTGTACATAAAAACACCAAAGCTTTGAAGTATTCTTGCTGTAGTTTGAAAAGCTGTGCAATGCTCTTGTGCGTCGTAATTTTAGCACAATCCATGTAAGTTGGGGGAAAGGTCCATGTTTCCAAGCCTCAGGCTTTAGTGCATCCAAATGTGGTGATGCGGCAGCTGGACCCTCACGTGCCATCAGGGCTGTCGGCAGTGGACTTCGTGGCTTGGATTCTCAGTTCTGCTCTTTGAGATAAAATCTTGCTATGGCACTACATTGCCCAGGTTGGGCTTGAACTTGTGATTCTCCTGCCTCAGTCTCCCAGAGTGCTAGGACTGCCAGTGTGCACCACACCAGGGAGCCAGCTACCTCACTCAGGGGGCCTGATGCAAAATGCAAACACGGATTAGGAATTTTAAGATGACAACTGAGAAAGTGAAGCCAAGTGTGAGGTGTGTCAAACTATGGACAGAGGGACTGCACAGGTCAGAAAACCAGGAAGCAGGACCTGGCCCCTGCAGAGTATGCTGCTTGAACCAGAGGGCATGCTTCTGGGGAAGTGGGAAGGGATCAGAGGTGGACAAAGTCCTCTGGGAAGAGCTGGGAGCAGACATTTGGGCTGCTTAAGTGGTCTGCTCATACCTCCTGCCCACAGCTCTGTGTGCTCCAGCAAAAAAAGCAGCCCTGCCCACACCATCTCCCACTCCAGGCTGCCTCCGAGGCAGGTCCTGCAGCATGCTGACCTCTGGACTAGGGAACTCCCCCTGTCTTCTTTTTCCCATTGGCATCATCTGAGTCCAGAGAGAGCCAGGAAGTTAGTAATTTATATTTTAATTACATTGCATCCCCAGTGTGCACTTCCATAAGAGGATCTGGGTGTCTTCTGTCTGAAATTAAGAAAATTGGGCTGGGGAGACAGCTCCATGATCTAAGCGCCTGCCTGGAAATTACAAGGACCATTGTTCAATCCCTGGTACTGCATGCCCTGCTAGCCCCAAGACTGGGCATGGTGGCACATTCCGTAGTGCCAGCACTGGGGAGGCTGAGACAGGAGGATCACTATGTCTGAGCTGCATAGTGAGACCCTGTACCAAATAAATAAAAAGATTTTTTAAAAATTAGAAAAAAAGGGGCCAGAGAGATGGCTCAGTGGAATAAGCACTTCCCTGGCAAGCACAAGGGCCTGAGTTCAATCCCCGGTTCTGCCAAAAAAAAAAAAAAAAAAAGAAAGAAAAGAAAAGAAAAAAAAAAAGAATCTTCCATCAGCAGGTACAACTTCTGTCAGCCAATGTCATACTTTATCCATTTTGCACATATTGTACATAGTAACAGCATCCCAGTAATTAACACTGTGCAATAAATGGTGAAGCCTAACTAGTTTTTCTCATGAAATTAAGATGTGGCAAGGAGTCAGGGTGAGAGAGTGGGAGTCCAGAGTGACCACAGTCCGTCTTATTTGCTAGTGAGCGAAGACGGGCTGGGTTCACGCTCCGTGTCCCTATCGTTTGTGGCAAGTGGCTTCCTGCATTTTACATATTTTCCTACTGTAGTGTTTGAGGATAATGTCTTATTGATACCTGGGATGAAAAGGACTTGAGAGCTTTTGATTTTTTTTTAATGGACTTTTATGCCAGAAAATTTTTTTTTTAATCCTTTCACATTCAAATTTTGTCTCTCTGGACACTTGTGCTGGGCTTCAGCCTCGCTCCAGCTAGAATTTCAATAGCCCTTGCTTTGAACGTCCAGGACCACAGGAGGGTGCTTTTTAATCGCTAATTAGCTAGCAGAAATTCTATCTGCCATTCCCATTGGGCCACTAAAGCTGTAAGAGGGCATGTGTGAACACACACTAAGGGACAAGTTCTTAAAAAGGAATTGCATGGCAGAGCCCCAGCGCCCGAGGATGCATTCACAGCCCCAGCTTCCCAAGGCCTCCCAGACCTCACGGAAAGGACTTCGGGTCCAGCTCCTTCTCGCCAGCTCGGTCACCGTGGTCTCTTCTCTCCTCCCCGCAGGCCGGTTTTACTATCTGATCCACCCCACGAAGCTCACCTACGACGAGGCGGTGCAAGCCTGTCTCAACGATGGTGCCCAGATCGCCAAGGTGGGCCACATCTTCGCAGCCTGGAAGCTGCTGGGCTACGACCGCTGCGACGCGGGCTGGCTGGCCGACGGCAGCGTGCGCTACCCGATCTCCCGGCCCCGACGGCGCTGCAGCCCCAGCGAGGCGGCCGTGCGCTTCGTGGGCTTTCCTGATAAAAAGCACAAGCTGTACGGCGTCTACTGCTTTCGAGCATACAACTGAGGGGAAGCCGGGCGTCGCGCCCAGGTCACTGGGAACATGTGAAAGGTGTTCGGTTTGGTTTGGTTTTTCAATACGAACTCACTGCAAGTTACCAAAACTGTGATAACCCTTTTTTACTGTAAAGAGTCATTTTCATACAGGCCAACTCATTAATTTGTTCTTTGTAAAGCTATCCTTCAATATATATTGCAAATTAATATAATTTTAAGGGGAGCTCACGTGACCAGGAGGCTTTTGAGCCGAGCTGTGCGCGCGCTGCCTCCCTGTCCCCTTGCGTGACCCGGTCGCTGCAGCTCCAGGCTCGCTCGGGGGCCACGAAGGCAGGCAGAGAGGCTGCTCCCCAGAGCACCAGCCCCCACAAGCACAAACTTCACGTTTCTACAATCCTGAGACAGACTCTGATGAAAAGATTAGAGCAACAGATTTGCAGTACAGGCTTCTGCACACAAACATATTCCGAGGGGTGGCCCAAAGCTCACATTTCGTGAGAAAGCAGGCCACGCTTCTAAAGGTTACTATTTCAAGCTTCCAACAGACGGTCTTTGACTTCCTCCAACCACCCCACCCCTTTGTTTCCAAGCGACAACAAAACTTTCGTATGGGCTCAAAGACATAGTAATAAGCACAGGGAATCCTTCTAATAATCTCATTTACATGCACTCTAAATATGCAGCTAGCATTCAACCGGTGAGAGACTTCTACCTTCTTTAATGAAAATTACACATGTCTGAGAGAAATAGCTTTATCTTTTGCATAGCATAACTGAGTTGTATTTAAATTTGAAGCACCCTTGCTAGGTAGCGTTTAGGATCCACTCAGGGTAGTTCTATAGATAAACTGCTGGACAGAAAAATTGTAAATTTAGCAGCTCGATTTTACATTAGTCAATGAAGTGTTATTGTCCTATAAAAATAACTTTAAACTATTTAATATTTCTTTTCTATTTACCTTACATGAAAAGATTAAATCATAGACAGAATGAGTAACCATATATTTGCCTAACCAAGGAATAAAGACCCAACTTTCAAAATTTGTATTTCTATTTTTACGCACACTAAAAAGTTCAAATGGTGCCTGTTTTGGGGGACAAAGCAAATAACGTAGTCCTAAGCCGTCCTGGAACTAACAGACATGGTCAATGCCATCGACCTTGCTGGCCATCATTCGGCATATGCGAAATGCTGAAGCTGTCATCAAAAAGTTTACACGAAAATCTTCAGGGCTTTAAACAAAATCTAAGTCCAGTTTCAAAAAAACAGCTTCTCATGTAGCAGCTCCCATCTTCAACAAAGCTCTGTTTTCCTATATTTCTATGACCGCTGAGACCCCATAGGGACCAATATTTGTATTCACGTCACAGTTCACGATTTCTCAATGTCTCACAACAATTTCTAATCAACGGGATTTAGTAAAATAATCTAAGGGTGGCATAGCTGGAATGCTTTCATGAACGTTTTTAATGTAGATTTTTCTCCCATGAACATGAGCAAATAAATCTGTTTCTTGAACTGATTGTGGTTGCATTTAAAGCTCTGTAATAATCCTAGTAAGTTCATAAATGTAGAATTATATATGTGGAAAGTATAGAGCAACTGGGAGTCCATGAAGCTGTAGCTATATCCACATATTATCTAGCTGAAACACTGTAAATAAAAGTAGATTATTGGATCAAAAGCATATCTGGAAATTTTCAGAGCCTTTAATATTAAAAGATGACAATGTATGCATGCATGTTTTTAAGTTAGACCAGATATGTGAATTACGTGAAACTATAGATCCAAAGAGATTGTGAGATTTAATTCAAATACTGCTGGTATAAATAGAACCCACACTTCTAAATTAATGATACCTGAATGGGCTAGAGTAAGAGGAACACATTATTTAAAGAGGGGACTGTCTCCAAAATTGCAGCTCCAGCATTTCAAATTAGAGTGGGAGTTAGCTCACTGGAGTAAGCCCATACCTGAACAATTATTGCCTATCTCATAAGAATTTTATTAGAAATGAAAATGAGAAAAATTTTCTATTGAAGCAAGTATGTAACTTTCAGTTATTGTCACAGAACTCTGCCTTTATAGTGTTAACTGTAGTATGATTTCTTAATTTTTGAATACTTACTAGTACAGGATTTGGTGCTGATCAAAATCTCTGGAGCGACTGTTAGCTGATCAACCTCTGTACCAATTGCACACCATCTTCCATGCTTGAAATAAATCTTAACAGAATGAATATTGCTGAACGTAACTGTTAGCTTCTGGTCCTACCTACAGGATCAGAACCCATATACTCTTTGGACTCCTAGCTGAAGAAAGAGTCTTTTTACTGTTCTGATTTTGCTGTTTTCCCAACAAATGTCTGCTTGCCTACTTCATTGCCCAAAATATCTCATGGAGAATGTCTGAAAAAGAGAAGTTCTCCTGGTCAAAATCATAACAGAAAGTTGGTATAACAGCAGCTAATTCAGAAATTGGCTTTTGGACTTTGATTCCAGGAATATCAAAAGAATGAAATGGAAGGCTGGTTACAAAATCTTGTTTTCACCATTTTGTCTATAATTAACTCTTGTGACCAACATACAGACGAAAGCATATCTACGAATTTCACTAAGACAGCTACATTTTAAAATCTAAACAAAAAGAAGCAATTCATATAAAAACAGTCAGAAATGAAAAATTGTCACATTAACACTGGAAGCCATCTTTGAATGACTGCTGCCGTATTTTATCACAGTATTTTTTAGCCAAATATGGTATTTGTAAATTTAAACTTTCTTTCATAGAAAGGGGGCCGGTACCTGTTAAAAGTGTTATTTTATGCAATAATATAGTCGCTTGTTATTTTGGCAATAGAAGTAGACTCAGAGGAGATTCCAGTTTGGTTGCTGGCAGCCAGGTTGGTTTCTTGATTTCAGGACTCCTAGGAGCATGGTGGTCCCATGGAGTAGTTGCCACTATGGAGTGTAGGATTAACAGGGAATCATCTGTTCAGTGAGAACCCATCAAGAAAGGCCAATGATGAACAATGTTAAGGGTGTCACAGCTCACTACGCCCAAAGCAGTAATGATGTACAAGAGAAGGAACGAATCAGATGATCTTAAGCTACCAGATGAAAACAAAAATCTCTATATAAAGGCAATACCTAAGTACCAATTTGAGAAGAACCAATCTGTGTTACAAAAAAAAAAAATGTTTTCATTTTCTGTAAGATAACAATGAAATGGTAAACATTAAAAGTCAATTTTATGTCACTGCAGTATCTTCTGATTTTTCTGAGTTGTAGAATCAGCTATTTTTCTTTGTGTCAGACGCTCATTGCATTATTTCAAGAAAACACATTTGATTTATCCTTGTACTAACTGAGTGGATAATGTAAACACATCAGCTCCTTCCATTTCCTAGTATTTCTAAAATGTTGAAAAAGGAGTATACCTATGGCATCATGACCAGTAGGCTTTTTTCTTTTTTTTTTTTTTTTTAATGTATTTAGTACAGGGTCTACAGGATCTACAGAGTCTCACTAAGTAGATCGGACTCGTAGTGATTTTCCTGGTTTCAGTCTCCCAAGCACTGGCATTGCGGGCGCACAACACTACGCCCAGTCTTAGTCACCTACTAAGTTCCGCCCCACCCCCAGCAGCAGGGCTGGCACTGCATGCAGGGGGCGGGACCCCAGCCCCTGCGCTTCTTTTGTCTTTTTTATACAATTCAAATGACTGTTTCGCTCACCAATTGAGCAATCTCAGAAATCTAAGGTATACTGATTCAATTAATATTGCTGAGATACTTTATGGCCTTGACTACGAGTATTGAATTAAAAGGTTTTTTCCACAGCTTAATCCTTTTCCACTTTCAGCTCCACTAACAGGAACTATGTTTTCCAGTGTTTCCATCCCTACCATAAATTTTCCACATTAAAAGTAGCTGTGACTTTTCCTGGCACCCAGGGGAAATGGATTCTAAGGTGCAGGGAGTCCACTGTTGACACGGTACTTAAATGACAGCACACCCGAGTTTGAACCATTGGCATTTAAACAAAAAGTATAGTTCCTTTAAGAATATATTGAACAGCTTTGAATAAGAAGAGTTCCAAGAGCAATATCAACTGAATTCATCTCATCGTATTTAAGTCCTTACAAATGCAAAGGGCATGTGCTTACATTGGTAGCCTATTTTCAACCTGCTCACACTCAGAGCCTGCTTTCAGCGATACTGGAGAGGCCTATGGCGTTTCCTGACGATTCTTCAATAAAAGCAAGTTGAGCTGTTGAGCCGTGAGTCCCTCAGTTTCCTATCAAGCGACAAACACTATTCTTGAGCAGAACTGTCACTGCTCCTGCTGGTCAGCTATATAAGGAAAGTAATAAAGGGAAAGGGTCACTGGGGAACTTGAAGGAGACATGAGGAACCAAAGAGACACTGAGAGCTGTTTCCCTTCCTGCCTCGATGCCTTGGGCCCTGCTTTAGGGTTGCTCAACATCTCTGTGATCTTTGCTGTTGAGTAGGTGCTTCCCTCTGGAACTGAGCACACAGGTAGGGAGAAAACTCCTTACACACACTTTTTCCTACTAAGAAACAAACGAAATTTATGCATTTTCATTGTGTTCCTTTCATTGTCATACCGTGAAGTTGTCACCTTCATAGACACTCATCATACAATACCTGAAATACCCCCGGCTGGGCCAGGATCTATGTCATTCTACGTCTTTTAGGAAATCAAGCGATTTTCCTCTCAGGAATCTGGGTCCAGCACCTTAGCCTGAGGCCACGCAGCAGCAGCTCATGTCTTGGCTATCCAAACTTGGCTTATTCTTTCAGTGGGTGTCTGCCTGCTGCTTCAGCTCTGTCTATTCAGGAAAAAGCCCCAAGGCAGAGAGAAAGCTCCGAAGCACCAGGACCTGCTAATGAAACTATGGACTCTAATGGCAAACGTAAGACTCTTGTAGTGATAGCAGAGTTCTAGCAACCTCACATCCCAATATGTTTGTTTGTAGGGAAGAACCTTTCCCCAGATGTTCATTCTGCTTGAGATATCTGTAGTTTATTTTCTTATTTTTGTACTTTTACAAAAGGTGTCTTCTTTTGCCTTTGATCAATTGAGATTCTTCTTGCCAAAAATCATACGCAAGCAAGGTGCAAAGCAAGTCCGTTTGAGACTTTACAGCCTCTGAAAGGCTTTGCAGAAGCTGAGTGTTGTGCATAAGACTAGATGCAGAGCTGCACAAGCCCTCGTTTATTATTCTGATAACTAAACATATGTGCACACAACTGTCTGGGAGCCCAGAGAAAGCGCAATCGGGTCCCTGTGATTCTTACTGGGCTCAAGTTCTGCTGGGCCGAGCGGTGTTGCTGTGTCAGAAAGTGCTTGTTCCTGCAATGACAGCCAAACTTCAGGCAGCTGAGAAGTAAATTCTCTTCTAATAGAAAGAATGTTTTGAAAAAGCTGTTCTTCCATCTCAGGGTCCATAAAAGTTCACTAATAAGTCAGAGCTCAGGTTCTCAGCCCTCAGAATCATCCAGGAAGCTTTAGGAAACACCCAGGCCTTGTCTCTGATCCACAGTGATGATCAAAGAAGCAACTGGATATCAGGAGTTGAGGGGCTCCCACCTCCCACGGCCAGCAGCCCGCTGCTTCCAACAGGCGGCCAGGGTTAGAGTTACTGATCTCACCATCTCATGAAAGGACCAGGTGCCTTCCCAGTTGTAGATCATCAGCTAATGTTTATAACTCTCAATATAAAATTATTTTTAAAAGTTGGGTAATTTGTTTGCATATGATGACACTTTGAATATTAGTGAATACAAATATAAATCCTTTAATTCACCTTCTGTCTCTTGGAAACGAGACAGTTCCCATTATTTTAGGAAATATGTATCTAATAATCTGTCTTGCTATTGTCCCTCAAATATTTATAAAAGCTACTTGAACTGTTTATGTATTATTTTGACATCAAATTCCTTATTTAAAGTCCTGAAATATAAAGTACACAACAATAATTTTATAAAGCATCATGAATATAAATATTCTAACCCCATATTATAGTTAACGCTCTCGATTTTTCAGGAATATCGCAGAAGAAAAGAAATGTGTCCACCACAAGCTTCATAATGTAAACGTAGGACCTCTGACAAAAAAGTCAACATAGTATTGGCAAGAAAAGGGGGAAAGGGGCCGGCCAAATAGCTCAGAGGATTAGAGCCTTGCAGGCGCAGGGGCTGGGGGTTCAATCCCTGGGCCTGCCATTTTGGCCCCGCCCCCCTGGACATGCTGAGATGGCAATTGAGACTGGGCATAGTGGCACGTGCCTGTAATCCCAGCTCTTGGGAGACTGTAAACAGGTGGATCACTACAAATCCAATCTAGTAGTGAGACCACGAACACTCCTTAGGCCCTTCCTTAAAAAAATAAAATAGAAACAAAAAGGGAAAAAATGAGGAAAAAAAACCACAAATGAAAGAGATGTTAGAGGAGAAAGAATTCTACCTTGATCCTCAGTAAGGATTTATGGGTTGATTGAATCAGTTCCCCAAGTACCAGAAACAACTGCCAATTATTTTTAAATTGTACATGTTACAAGAGATAAATATTGTGGCTTTATCAAAGCGCAGTTATTTTATGACCCCATGGATACTGAAAACACATGTTTCTTGTAACTCAGTCCTTAACGCAGGAGACACCGGACACTGGCAGTGTGACGTGCAGCTCTATGAGCGCCTGACCCAGAGACCATAAGCCCAGAGTGCAGTTCTGGCTTTGCCACATACTGCTTCCGGGCAAGTCGTTGAACATTTTTTGACCTTGGTTTATCCATCTAAAAGTATAAATGTTAATATTAATGACCTCATTAGTGGCTGCCTTTTAGGGTTATAAATTTTGGGTGGGTTAACACATTTTGGTAATAGTGAACACAATATGCCACATTGTGCTAAGGGTTTTCCATGCACGATATGGTTCTTTTCAGTGCCATGTGGCCTATAGTTTGCTTTTTTAAATGCGGAAACGAAGGCCCACCGAGAGTAGTGATAGCCCCACCCACCATGCTGCAGCCTGTTTTCAATCGCAGGTGAACATTTAAGTCAAGCAGGAGACCGGAGGGGCTGCGATCTTTGCCATTGCACCAAAGTTGACCTCACGGAAACCCAGAGGCTGAGGCGCAGACCCCCGTTTTTACATCCAAGCAAAGACAGTCGTAGTGCTGACAATACAAAATTTGCATCCCTAACAATTAAAGGAGGTTATTCAAGAATGTGAAATTCATTATCACTCATCATTTTCTTGATATGAGCTCACTGTTCATTTTGACTGTTTGCAACTTTGATATAAGTTGAATTTTTATTTGCATAGTCTTTCAGGGAATGAACTAAAGAAAGTTTCTGGAAGCATAGGCTATTCAAACTTATGTTCATATTCTTCCATCCTCACCTCAAAGGCCAGCCCAATTCCATTGTTATAGCTTGAAAATTATAGTTTCTTATCCATAATTAATACTTATTTGTACTAAAAAAATAGAAAATTTAGAAAAGCACAAAAGGAAAAGGAAGCTCACTTATAATACATACATCTAAGAAAAAAAAGACCCTGTCAAAATTTTTATAGTATCATACTTACCATTATTTATTTTAATAAAAATTAATGATTGTTATTAGGCTCTAAATACATGCTAAACTCATTAAGCAGTTGTATAAAATGTATAGAATATAAAATATTAGGAAAACTACAACTGACGTTCCTAATTGCCCTGTGGTTATGCTATAACTACTTCAATCTGGTGCAGCTCACCCTGTTTTGGTGAAAGATGAACAACACAGAGACTAGGTTGAGATCTTAAATGCTTTCCTTTGAGCCACAAGCAAAGGTCCCCTCAGCTACCTTCCAGGGCTCGGAATTCTGGGGTGCACCAGAAAACATGGAGATCAGACCCAGAGCTTGGCTTGGGCTTCAGGGCATGAAAGTCCAGCCTGGCCCACACTAGCTTCAGACCACAGGAGGAGAGGCAGGTGGCGTCCTACCTGCACACTTTCTGAGCAAAAGAAAGAGCGAGTTCTGTTGTATATCTGGTACACTGTAAAAAGCAATTCTAAATATGAAACAGACAATAATTAGCTGTACAATCTGATTCACAAGATAAATGTTAACCAGAAAGGTGCAGTAATAATTAAACAATACTTAGTTGTCATCCAAAGAGGAGGAAATATGAAACATTCACTGTGAACTGTCTGCATGTAAAGGGTTATGGAAGAAGGCTCCAGCATCAGTGTTTTCAAAGTTGGAGGGTGTTGCAATTTAGACCTAACGTGTTTCTCAAAAGTCCCGTGCTCAGAGGTGGATCCTGGTGAGATGAGGAGGGCCCAGGCTGAGGCCCTAGAAGGTGCACTCCCGTCTGCTCCCTGCGTCCTGGCTACCCCAGCACAAGTGGCTCTCCTCCGCCAAGCCCAGCTCCAAACTTTCTGTACCATATCTGGAGCTTCCTCTTTGTAAGATCTTTCCGATCACACTTCTTTGCACACTGATGAAAGAGAAAGAACACTCGGGATGGATTTTGTTTTGTTTTATTTTCTTGCTAACCTAAGGGTAGAAGAGGTTTCAAGACTAATTTGAAACAAATTTCATGAGTTGTAGTGGATTACCAATGGGTGGTCACGTTGTTACACCCAGCTGAACTGAACTAGCATGGTGCTGGGTATGGGAAGCCCACCTGAGGGTTGTTGCCGGCAGCACAAGAGGCAGAACTGGAGGAGAAGCAAGGAGGCTGTTGGGGAAGCTGTTTGGAGAAACTGTTGGAAGTTGCTCACTGTATTCTGAGAGACATAGTTATGCTGATTTCCCTGGGAACTTGGTAGTTCTCCTTGTAGGAGGCGATCAGGGCCTCCTTGTCACTAAGGATGTCTGTGGCTCACTTTGAGTTACCCTAATGCTCACTTTGAGCATCACTTCCTGGCTCTGGAGGGAATGGTGATACACTGCTCAGCCTTGTGGAGAAGCTTGTCACATTGGCTTTCCTGATGGGAACTCAGCTTTCCTCATCACTGGAGGAGCTTGGGACCTCACTGTTGCTGAGGATGGCTGTGGTATTTTTCAGGGCAGCTCTGGTGCTTACGCTGAGCATCGCTTCCTGGCTCCAGTTCAGATCCCTCTGCCTGCGAGCGTAGAGCCTTTATCCCACCGGCACAGACTTTCCAGCTTCCACCACTGATCTTTGGGCCTTCTCTGTGCAGATCCATGACATGTGCCTCCTGCTGGACTCGTGGGTGGCCCTGTTATGGGCTCCAGGTCTTACAAAATGTATCTTGTAATTTTCACCTTAAAAAAAACACTTAACTGTGACACAGGTATATTTTATTTTGGGTGAGTTTTTATTCAGTTATCAGTAAATGTTTGCATCCTTGTAGTTCTCACTGAGGATGAGAAAATATAAAACATAAGGCTCCCAAGATCTATTCCAGAGTCTTTGCTAGACTTCTTGTGCATAGTCTGTTTTACCACATTTTATGTCCTAATTTAAAAGTCATTCAAGTTCAGATTCTTTTCAGTTGCAAATATGTTCAAGATCCCTGGTGAGTCTGAGACTGAGCCAGATGGCTGGCAAATGCGTGGAGTTCCACCCAATCTGACAATTGATCTTAAAATAATCGAGTTTCTCTTTTTCATGGAGCCTTCATTGGCCACCAAATTGTGTAAGGAGAAAATGTTATTGACATCTGTTCCTGTTTTATTGAGTGATGTAGAATTAGTCGATCTTGCTAAGCACAGAAATAAATTGGGGTCATAAGATGAATTTCCAAGTCTGCCAGTGATCCCCAGCATGCCAAGTCCATGGCCGCAGAGCAGAAGTGCTAGTAACCTCTCCCAGCAGAATCTGTGAAGGGCCCTGAATTTTAAAAGCAAGCCAGCATCAGGCTTGACTGAAATGTAATCTGGTTTCTCTAGCCAGGTAATGTTTTGTACTTCAGCCGCTCTCAGATGTTTTTCTAATACTTCACATAAAATGAACAACATACAGTTTCACAATGGGGTGTGAATACAGTACCATTTTGAAGTATCCATTTGTTTCTTCGCTCCCAAGTTCCGAATTTGTTCACTCACACCCTGAGGGTTTTCTCTCCTTCCCAACTGCTTAACTACAGAAACAAGTCACCAAGCAAACCCTGAAAAATAAAGCTAAGCCAACAACTATAGTCTCGGAGGGGGGTGAGTGGTCTGTGTGTACTTGCAGAGGGGGTTTTACTGCCCCACAGGAAGCGAAAAGTGGGACAATTTCTAAGAAGAGAGAAGAGGGGCTAGAGCACTGCACGCACAGGAGAATGGCCAGAGGGAGCCAGGTGACTGCAGCGGTCCTCATCTGTGAAAGAGGAGGTCTGAGCCTGAGCCAGCAGGGAGACGATGCCGTCCTGCGGGAGGCCCGGGCCAGCATTCACCCAATGACCTGCGCACCCCCTGCCTCCGTCCTTCCTCCACCAGGCTCCCTCCAGCCTTTCCCTGACCTCTCAAGTGGCTGGCAGAAGGGTGGAGCCCTGTGCCTGAACAAGGAGCTGGCATTGTGCAGAAGCACATCACTCTTCTTTTACTCTTTCTCAATGAACATGTTCCTCAAAAGTCCTGTGCTCAGAGGTGGAGCCTGGTGAGAAGAGGTGGGCCCGGGGTAGGGCCCTAGAAGGTGCACTCCCGTCTGCTCCCTGCGTCCTGGCTACCCCAGCACAAGTGGCTCTCCTCCACCAAGCCCAGCTCCAAACTTTCTGCACCACATCTGGGGCTTCCTCTTTGTAAGATCTTTCCTGATCACACTTTCAATTAAGAATGAACAGCAAAAGTGTCCTGAGCACTCATCAATAAATAAGCCTCAGAAATTATGGATAAAATTATTGGCTACAAATCATGTTCACCTTGGGATTTATAGAGTACAACACAACTTTGCTTTTGTTTTCCTTAAGTATTTCAATTGAGTCAAACTCTAAGCGGTACACATTTATTGAGTTCCTGCTATGGGTAAAACACTAAGGACACTGCGGTAACTATGACGCAGTGAGCAGAAAGCCACTGGCCCAGATCGCAGCGGTCTCAACGCCGCAGAAAATGAGTAACCGTACACTAGGAACTACTTCAGAAACCTCAGTGTCTCCCAGTGGTCCTTGGCAAGGAAAAGTCAAAGAATCTGAAACGTGGTTTCACCATATTTTCACCTTTGAGTGGCATCTAAATTACATAGCAAAACTTCATGACAAGAAAGTCTTAAAAATGTACATTTTCAGAAGCACATTTAGGGGCCGGGGAGATGGCTCACTGGAATAAGTGCTTCTCTGGCAAGCGCAAGGGCCTGAGTTCAATCCCCTGTTCCTCCAAAAAAAGAAAGAAAGAAAGAAAGAAAGAAAGAAAGAAAGAAAGAAAGAAAGAAAGAAAGAGGAAGAAAGAAAGAAAAGAAGCACATTTAGCTTCTGCTATATAGCAAAGATGCCCAGATGAAGGTTCCTGCTGAGGGCCAATCCGTCGTGTTCAAAGCAGACTCCTTTCGGCTGATGGACGCGCGTGTGCACTCTTTTGCTGCTATGTAAACTCTGAACGATGCTTCTCAGTTTTCCTGTCCTATTGGTTAAAGTTGGCCATGCAAGGCACCGACTCCCCCACACTCTGGCTTTGGGGTTTAGTCCCCAGGGCAGCCCAGGGACGTCAGAGCTGTTGCTCACAGCCAAGTAGCGCCATTAAATTTTGACATGGCAGAAGTAGCTTCTTCTTTGGCCCTCATCTAAGAGAGGTAAGAAAGCAGGTAGGAGTCGGGATGCTGCGATGGCAGTGGTTACCAGGGGGACCACTGAGCCAACAAGGGTGAGGGGCGCGAAAGAGAACACAGAGATTTGCTTCAGTCCAAGCCTTTGTTTCCGTGTAAGAGGTTGCTTTTCCTCGAAAACAGAGCTAGGCTGCCAGCTAGTTCTTCTGGTTTACATTTCTGCAGCGGAGCCCCGTATTAGTCGGCTCAGTAGCTTCACATTCCTCGTGCCGTGGGGCCAGACTGATCGGCAGAGGAAGCTCCGGATTGTTGAGCCCGTGCACAGCATGCATCCGTGCCTCCATGTTCTCCATGGTTTGTGCCATCCAACACTAAAGTGTGGAGGAAAGAGATAAATAACCTAATAGAGCCCCGTACCCAGGCTGTCATCAAGAACAATTTCAGTGAGTCTAATTTGGTGAGATTTTTCATGAACCATCTCTGAGAAGTCTACCCACATGTTTTCCATCATTTTCCCCTGACCCTTTAGAGATGTTTGTAGCTGCTGTTCTTAAAAAGATGGACGTGTCTGGTTATACCACTTTTCAGACAGAAGAAGTGCCAGTTAGACACATGGCTAAGTGTGTACACACCCACTGGATGAATTTCACCTTCGCACTCTGCTTGTGAACTGCCCCCAAGTGGGACTACGCGATTGCAGGCACTTCTTTCATGTTTGACATAATTGTCTACAAAACTATTTTCCTCTTTGGTAAACTGGGCCAAGATGCTAAGGGAGTCAGTGAGTCAGTGCTTTTACAGAGCAGCCGGGCATCGGGGCCTGTAACTCCTTCAGGTCTCCAGGCCCTGCTCCAGCCCAGCATCCTAACCGCACCTTCCACCAGGTAATGGTTTAATCCAGCTCTGTGCTTTTCAGAATCAGGATCCCGCAGGTCCATGCAGAGCATCTCAAGTCGCATAGATGCTTCCTGTCTGTCAGTCATGTGTTAGTTCTCTACCAGGACTTGCAAAGTGCACAAGTTTGTGGATTTCTCACCAAGTGAATCGGAGCAAAGCATTCAAGGTTGGACATGTGACTCTTTCAAGCAGGTTGCTTCCTTACCATGAAGGAGTCTAAGAATTCACACTCCTCTTTGCAAAGCCAGTCGTCTCATTCCCTGGGCCATCAGACAACCCTAAAATTTCCTTGCAGTGGCAGGCTTCTAAATTTTTGTGTGATTATTTTTGGCCTCTGCTGTGCACTTTTCTAACAAAGCAGTCTCCACACCTCAGCTTACTATGCATATTAATAGCCTCTTAGGCAGATGACCCTGGTTACAGTGCGGTGACCAACATCCCTGTGGTCTATAATATGACGTAGACTCAGACTATTTGAGGCAGCCCTGACATAAAGCATTGAAGCTGTACATTATTTTGTCAAATGAAAACAGACTTTTCTGGCAAAAAGTTGCAGAAGAGGGGCTTTCATTAACTTGATGCATGCTTACTGGGGGAAGAGCACTGTTGATTTACTCCAGTGAAGACAGCATATTGGAAATGCTAGCTGCAGCTGTCTTCTCTTATTTTATTAGCCTTCCAGGATTGCACTATAACTTAACCAGATTCGTTTGTGAACCTCACACACTCAAACAAGCTAGATAAGCGGTGACGAGGTAGGAATCGCTCTAACTGCATCCCTCATACCTGGGGTTTCCTCCTGAAGTCCAAGGTGAGGTGTTTCCTGCCCTTAAACATTGTAGAAGATGTTCATATCAATGACCAGGCCCTGAGTTTTTCTGTCATTTTGCCTCAGCAATTCTGACACTTCTGTCAACAGTGTCCGAGTTTCTCAGGGTGACCTTCCTAGAGCATTAGCATTATCTCCCAGGTCTTGTCAGCACCTTAGATTTTTTTGTCTTTTCTTCTCTTTTTTGAGGGGGCTTGAACCCAGTGACTGCTGATCTATATCTCCAACCCTTTTATTTTATTTATTTTGAGACAGGATTTTAGTGTGCTGCCCAAGGTGGTCTCCAACTCGCAATCTTCCTGCCTCAGCCACCCTGAGTAGCTGGGATTGCGGATGTGTGACATCATTCCAGCAGAGTATTCAATCTTGTATCATGGGAGTGAATGCCTGAGCCGAATAATCGCTTCCTTCTCCACTTTGTGCTCGCGCTCTGAGCCCAGCACTGTCAGAACCCGATCGGCTCCTGCTGGCCCCTGGCGCTGGGTCCTACAGCTTCCTCAAAGCACACTGTGTTTCTAAGAAGCCCAGCACTGCCAGGCTGGGTCAGTTTATCACTCCATGCTAGCAATTGAGCTGGCATCCGGAATGAGAGTTGAAGAAAACAACTTAAAAGAAGTTATATTTTAAGTGATGTGTTCGTTGCTCTGCAAAATACAGGGTTGTATATCATTTGCAAAAACAGAGTACGACCCTGAAGTGTCTTCTGCAAGCTCAGAGGGTTTAGCCTTTCAAACTAACATCCCAGGCTCCAGTGGTTTTTCTATGCAGCCAACATCTAGATACAAATACTTAATACAGTGAGATTTCTGCAGCGCTTCTCTGTAGCTTTGCCACTTTTCGCATTAAGTCTTGGGCTCTATAGCTCTGTCTGCTTTATAGTTATAAAAAGTGAGACCTTCTCTATGTACTTCCAAGGGCATCTCCTGGAATTCACACTTTGCCTTTGTCAATCACCTTGGTTTTTCTTTGTTTTTCCTCTAAGGCCCCGGAAAGAGGCATCTTTTTCCGTAGCTCTTATGGTGCCTCTCCCTAAATCTCTACAGCACCTAAGATACTGTGCCCACCAGTGCAGTTCCTCAACGCAGACACTTCACAATGCCACGTGGAGGCAGGGACGTGATCCTTAGCACCAGACGGTGGCTGATGGCCCAGGCCAGCATCCCTTTTCAGGGTTTGCTTCTGTGCCTAACTCCTGGCACCATCATGCATCTGCCTCCTTTGGAAATGAGCGCTGAGCTGACCTTCATGTGCAGGAAGCTTCCTGCCACATGCTCCCACAATGACCAGGAGAGTGATGGAAGAGAAGCTCAGCAGAGAGAGAGCTGAAAGGCAAGGCACCCCCAGCAGGGCCTCCTGTCAACTCCACAGAGACTGGAGAGCCAGGACAGATCTCCAGGCTTGCCCTGCCTTGTTTGTTCTCCGAGTTCATGGAACACTGCATGAAAATTGCTCTGAGGAGAAGTGGTGCCTGCCTCCTCCCCAGGGACTCAGATGCGAACCAACATCCCCAGCAGCTGAGGACTTGCAGTGCGGGCATCCATCCAAAGCCGCGTTCTTCCCTCCCTGGTTTATGATCACTGGTACCAATTCTCATTTTTATCTCCCTTTTCCCTTTGAAATTATAGATGCATTGCAAGTTGCAAACATGAATTAGAGTTACGCACAGTACTATAATCCATAGTTACTAAGTTGCAAATGTAAGTAACGCCACAAGCCCCTCACCCACTTTCTCCCAAACAAACTTTTATCTTATAAAATCATAACATTACATAAAACATAGATTTATATAAGATATTGGTATCACCTGTGTATATCGGTCATTTTTGTAGAGTAGTGTAGTGTTCATAACGAACACACAGAACTCTTCCTTTGCATACTCTTTTACTCCCAGAACCATCTCTGACCTCTGGTAACCATGACCTTGCTTTTCCTACAATGGTTATTTTTGAGAATGTTCCATAAATGGAACTCCCATGTGCAGAACAACATCCTTCAAGGCCTGTAGTGGTCATACGCCCCTGATATACTGCTGTCCATCTTAACTATTTCAAGAGAACAGTCCAGTGACATTAAATACATTCAGAACAGATCTTTTGTTTTGGGTACTGGGAATTGCACTCAGGATTTTGCGCATGCCAGGCAGGTGCTGTGCCACTGAGCTGTACCTGCACCACACTCACACTGGTAATGTTACCCAACTGCGCCAACCGCAAGAAGAGCCCTTCATTTCAAGTGAAGCTGTAATTTCATTTCTCCCCAGCTCTAGCCAGTGCTAACTTCCAGTACGTGACTTTTAGGAATTTGCCCGCTCCAAGTGCACCAGGTAAGTGGAATGCATGACTTTTAGTGCTTGGCTGTCTCAGGCAGTTTGGAGCTATCATAAGGGAATCCCTGAGGCAGGGTAAGCTGCAAGGAACAGAAATGCATCCTCCGCGGCCCTGGGAGGCGGGGAGTCCACTGCCAGCGTGCAGGCAGATGAGTCTGGCAAGCTTAGCCTCCCCACTCAAGACGTAAGTGCCACTTGTCTCCATGTGGCGCAGTGGTGGAAAATGGTGAATTGGCTTCCCAAAGGGCTTTTAAAAAGTGTATTTGGTACAGGATCTCACTGCGCAGCTCAGACTCATAGTGATCCTCCTGTTTTCAGCCTCCCTTGTGCTGGGATTATAGGCATGCGCCACCATGCCTGGACATGGTTGCCAGCTCAGCATGCCCAGGGGCAAGGCCAGTACAGAATGTGGTGCCAGGGATCAAACCCCAGTCCCTGCCCTTGCTTATGCAGAAGCTTAGTCTGCTGAGTTATCTCATCAGCCCTCCAAAACGGCTTTTCACTGCGCCTCTAATCCACTCAAGAGAGAGAACTTCAGGACCACAACAGCTCCCATTAGACCCAAGAAGGCTAGAGTGGGATTAGATTTAGTGGGTTTTGGAGGAGACCAACAGCAGAACCTAGTGCTCACCTGGTTCTCTTACCATGATATCACGGATCGCGCGTGTTATAGACATGTCAGAACTCTTCAGGGCAGAATGCTGTTCGATCACGTGCATGCAGCCTGTCTGGTTCATCCAGTCGTTGTTGATGGATGCTGTGTGGCTTCCATCATTCAGCTATTGAAAATGCTACTCCAAGGAATATCGTCATACCAATGTCTCTTCAAGATGCTGCTTTCAGTGGGAGGCATAACTAGATAGGAAATGACTTGATGGGGTGGTAACTCATTCATTTTTAATTTTATGAGAAATTCCCAGACTTTTCCAGAACATTGGTGGTGTTTTGCCGCCCTGACAACAGTGCAGGAGGACTCTACTTCAGAGTCCAGCCATAGTTATTCTAATGACAGAGAGGTCCATCCCTTAGATTTTTTGATTAGATGAACTGTAAAAGGCTTGCAAATTTCTTTGTTATGACTTTCTCTCAGTCACACATTTATTTGTTCCCTGGGGCTTGGCTGAAGTCTGAATCCAGTTGCAGATTTGCCCAAAGCAAAAAGGTAGCATGTCTTCTTTACTCATCTGAGAGTCACACAGCCACTTCTATGACAAATGACAGAGGAAGGTGATAAATGTATATTAATCAAATTTATTCACCCCAATTTTGCATGGCATAGGAGCCACAATAATGAAGACAGTAAAACACATGGAGAAGTTGCATATTTGTATTCCTAGCTTTGATAAGAATGGGCATTCATTTGGAAGGTCATTAGACAAGAAGGAGGTATGATTTGATGGTAACAAGTGGGGTGCTTGATTAGGCCTGTTTTTCCCGGCTCTTCTTGGCTTCTCTGTGCAGCGATCATCCCCTCAGGTGTCAGACAGGACACCTGTCAAGGCAGGGGGAGGGACAAGGTCAGAGAGACCTCGCTACTCATACACTTTTCTCAATTCACTTCAACTTAAAATTCTCTGTGTGCCGAGATGACACCTTGGGGGTAGATTTCCCCTCACCTTGTTATTTAGCCACAACAACCCCTTTGGAGCAAACAGCTCTGCCGAGGTCATTTCAGGTTTTGGAGAGGTAGGAGCAGCTACATCAGCCAAAACATGGAGCGTCACTGCTGCTGCTGCTGCTGCTGCTGTTGGCAAGAGATGCCCTGCGGGGACTGGGCTTGGCACGGTCAGTGTCCTTCCAGCAGAGAAATGTCACTTTCCAATCAGCACGATTCCCCTGCTCCTAACCTCCAAAGGGGTTGAGTGGGGCTGTATATTCAACTTCTGTAACCATCAGCAGCTCCAAGGGCTTCATTTAGCTGTGGCAGAGCTGTGGTTATCAAAGATAAAGTATTTTAAGATAATTCTGATCTTCTGATCATGTCTTGAGCCAAAAATTTAAAAATTCTAATTTCTTTTTTTTTTTTTTTTTCTGGCAACCTTGCAGAGTCCTCAGAGACAGCCAGCCCCATATCACTGTTCCTGTTAAAAGGACTGTGAGGCCAGTGCTGCAGGATAGTCTGCAGAGTGCACTGGAGGGTCCCTGAGCATCAGACACGCTCATCTAAGCCAGGCTGGAGCTGTGCCACCACCCCAGCACCCTGGGCAGCTGTGGCACTGGGATCAGAGCCCAGCAGGGGCAGTTTAGTGACCAAGGCAGACCCTGTCTCAAAGCAAAAAATCAAAGCAGGCTGGGGTGGTAGCTCAGTGGTAAGGCCCAGGTTCAATCCTTTGGGCCACAAGGAAAGTAAAAGAGGGGAGCAAGGGAGTAAGGAGGGAGGACAAGGGAAGCAAAGGGATGAAGAAAATAAAACCAAAGGAGAAGACAAGGTTCAAATGGGACTTGGGACTTCCATTGTGCTAATTTACCTTCACTCTTTGCTGTGTAAGTCAGATGACTGCTCTTCCAGATTCTGAGGTACACAAGGCATGACAGTGAAATCGTCCCAGCTTTAATAGCTGTTTTCTATGTATTCTCTTGGAATGAAATCTACAAGTATGCAATTACACAAATAGCTTCATAAAATAACTACCTTGAAGAAATAAGCAGTTCAAGTGAACAATTTCCCTTTGAACATGGAGGAGCCATTTAATTTTTTCACATGTACACAATTTAAAGTGCTGCAAACAGGGATATTTTCTGAAATTACAAAGTAAAGTCCAAACACTATGCATTAACAAAAACCTCAAGACAATTAAGACTAAAGGAAAAGCAGAAGAAATGCAGGGTATAGTTAGAAATATTGGGTAAGAGGCAAATATGTGCGAGCAACTAAATACTGCACTGAAAGAATCAGAACAAATTCTCATGGATCAAGATGTATTTATTTAATTGCATTTTCTTTCTTTCTTTCTTTCTTTCTTTTTTTTTTTTTTTGTATGTTAGGGAAGGGTCTACAGGGTATCCAGGGTCTCACTACTAGATCGACGTGTAGTGATTCTCCTGTTTACAGCCTCCCAAGAGCTGGGATTACGGGTGCGTACACAGTCTCAATTGCCATCTCTGCACGCGCAGTGGCCTGGGCCGGCATGGCAGGACCAGGGATCGAACCCTCCGCCCCTGAGCCTGCTTGCAGGTGCTTTAATCTGCTGAGCTATTTGACTGGCCCTTTCTAATTGCATTTTCTAATGTGACTATTTGAATAATGTTTGCACAGGTCTCCACTATCTCTAGGTACGAGTTGTTTGGGCATTGAGTGCCACATATTGCGTGACCAATTTCTCCAGCAAATGCTAGCTGCTGTTTTATTTTTAGTAGAGGGACATTTCTAGATATGAGAGTAGAGGCTTTTTAATGTACCAGACAATCATAATTTTGCTAATATTAAACTTTGTCAGGGAGTATAATGATATTTTTAGGTGGATAATATCCTGTAACCGTACATGTCTGGGTTTATCCACAACTTAAAGGAGCTGCTGCATTTATAGACAAGGAATTCCCAGGTGAAAGGTAAGTTGTGATTTCGTTTTGAACAAGAGAAACATGGGCACAGAATTACAAAATTACCAACTGGTGAAGCTCCTGGACAAAGACATTGCAGGAAACAAAGTATGCGCAAAGGGTATGGGAGGGCTTCCAAGTCACATGAGGGCACCAGAATTCAAAGAGAGCTTCGCCAGTGTGTAGAGTTGGGTTAATAACAGGCTTTATAAATGATAGCCGTTGTAACTCACTGTATAAAATAGGCCACAGGTATATTAACCTAGCAAGCACAGTTGCCCTTTAAAGACTCCAGACAGAGTCGCAAAGGCACCATGAAATGTACTTGCTGATTAACATTACAAAATTGTGCCAGAATGGGTAAGGAACAGACCTCGGAGCACTGGTATGTGCCTTAGTTTTTATTGTTTGTTTATGTCTCTGATGGCCAGTGGAGTCGCTGCCTCAGCAGCTGCGGGAGGTCCCAGGGTACAAGAGGCTGTGGGGAGTGGCTCAGTCTGCCAACAAAGAGCGCCCCTGGGCACAGCAGGAATCCCCTTCTGGGCCCCTGTTTTTCTCCCCATCGCTGATCTTCTCCCCAAACCTGGTTTGTTCTCTGGGCCTAACCTCTGCGCCACATTTTCAAGCACCCACTTTTCACCTGCAGGCGCTTCACACATTATTCCTCTCAATAAAGACGCTGTCCCCTCTAGCAGAAGTTCCACTGCTTGTAGTCAGAATACAAGGCACAATAAAAGTGCAAGTGAATATTCATTTTCGCTAACCTCTCTCACAGCTCTCCCTCCAGCTCCGAACACAAGCAGCCCATCATCCTCGCCTCCGTCTGCCGCAACTCAAGTCCTCTTCGCTGTCTTCAGTTACTATGGCTTGGCTGCCTCCATGTCCTGAACCAATTCCAAATGCTGAAACTTTCCTAGTCACTCTGACTTTGGGGAAGAGCTGGAAGCCACGTGGTGCTAGAGCCAGTGAAGAAGGTGGCTGAGGACAGCGTGACCGGCCTCCTGAGCCTGCACCACCACTGACCGGCTCTCAGGAGCACCCTTCACTGCACTTTTGACCACACTTCATAGAGACACTTAGGAAAGAGTACTTACAGAGCTGCTTCAGAAAGTGGCAAAAGTGATGGGATATTGTGTTGATATATGTCTTTTATTGTGGTATATTTTTATTTTATTTATTTTTAATATATTTAGGACAGGGTCTGCAGGGTCTACAGGGTCTCACTACATAGATCGTGCTTATAAGTGCTCCTTTTGTTTTCAGCCTCCCAAGCCCTGGGATTATAGGCGCACACCACCACACCCAGTCTCAATGGCTGTCTCAAGGGGCCCTGGGGGTGGGGCCAGCAAGGCACAGCCGAGATTGAACCTCCAGCCCCTGCGCTCTGCCTAAGCAGGCCCTTTAGTCCACTGAACTATCTGACCGGTCCTTACTGTGGTATGTTTTTAATGTAAACATTCACTGTATATTTCCATCACAGCTTTTAATTTATTCAACCCCCTATCCAGACCCAAGTCCTCCACTCATGCACTGTGAAGATCTCCTTGTCCTTCAATGAGATGAGTTTACAGAACAATTCTGCTCTCATCTTGAGTGTCACAGTCCACTTCTCCTTTTCTGGGCCCAACCTGACCTGTGCCATCTCTCACATCTTTGTGTGCCGATAACCACTCCAGCTATGGACAGATATTGTTCAACTCTATGAACACAGCTCAGTCTTTCAGGAGTAAGTCTGCATCCAGTGGCTCTAGAGTCCAGCAAAGGCCAAACTAATGAGTCCAGGCTCTGGCTCCCACTCTCCACCTAGAAGGACTCCAAGGAGAGTGTTGCTTGCTGTGCCGTGGCTGGCCTCAGTTTCCTAACTACCATGAGCTTGGTAGGAGCAAAGCAACTTCCAGCTGAATGTTCCCCCGAAGACCTTCTTCCATGTCTGATGAATTCTGTACACATGATATCCTATAAAACATTGCCATGTTCTCTCCTTCCTGCAAGTCCTGGGGTTCTGAAGTCTAAAGCCCTACATCCCCAACTTGTCTGGACAAAATCAATGGTTACAATGAAAGAAACAGGAATCTACGTCATTGTGAAGGACGACTAGTAGACTCGATTTGGTAGGGAAAAACAAAGCAAAGAAAATACCATCTGTAAATTTTTCCTTTATCATGGAGAACAGCTTACATAAACTCTACTTGCAAAGCAAAATTTTCTACAGTCACTATGCTCACTAAATTAAATTCAATTTTTTAATTGTAGTACCTCCTTAAAAAACAACTTAGTTCTGCAAACTCAAGCAATGAGTCAAACAGCCTCAAGCATGCCCCCTTTAACAGTGATAACAGCCAAATTTAGCTTCTTCCCTTAGCCAATGTGCAGAGGGTTGCCACATTATCTTCAGGTAAATTGAAAACCCAGTTAACAACTTTATTTGACAGCTAAACAACTTCTAAGAACCTGCAGGCAAAGGATAGGAACATCTGATTCCTTCACAGACAGCTATAGCTTGCAAACAACCTTAGGATGATGATTCTGACATTCTTTGGCCTGTAGGCTCTGCCGAAAGTGTTAGGCTTTGCAAAGAAAATATCAGGTAGCCCTATTTGCAACGGCACTAGAAAGAAGTGGGCAGAACAAAGCAACAGTACCACGGTGAATAGCCAAGTGCGGAGGAGTTGTGAGATCACCGTTCCAAACTTGCTCATTTGGCTTTGACTTTTACCTGTGGACAACAAGGTTCCACAAGAGACAGCATCCATGATGTAAGCCCTGCACCCTCAGACAGTGTGCAGCCAGCACTCCAGAACCTTCTCAGAGGCATCAGCCAGACGGGTCCAGCTTAAACACGCATGATCCATAGAACTTGAGAGGCTTCACATTCCTGGCACCTTCTATAATGCAGAGTGGAACAATGTACATCCTGAAGTGGACTTCTTCCCCTTCACCAACTCAAGCTCTTATTTGTGACTCAAGGAACAGTCCCCCTTCCCCGATGTGCACGTGGACCTGTGTTTTTAAGGCTTGGACGCTGGGCTCCTCTGTTCCCAAATGGAACCTCTGGTCTCATCCCTGTTCCCATCAGCCACAGCCTTGGAACTTCTTGGTAAATGAACAGATTTGTACATAAGTACATTTTGTCTGACTAGGAATAGAGGTGAAAGTGTTTGTGTGAATGCACACATGGCTACACACACACACACACCCCTGCGATTTGACCTGGAATCTGGAGTCATCCAGCCGGCAATATTCACCTGACCAGGGTGCACCCTTCCTTCATGCCAGGTCCTGCACGCCTATGCTAACCTCAGGCACCGGAGCCTCCCACGCTAAGCTGTCCCCATTTCTGCCCAGAATGGTTTGCCCACTGGTTCTGTCTTTGAAATCCCCAAGTCCTTTCAAGGCATAGTTGAATGTCGCCTAACCCAGCAGGTGACTCTGGACCCCGCATCTGCTCATCCCACTGCTGTCTCTGTTTAGCTGCTTGTCACTGCTGCAGCGGGGCACGTCTTCTACCCTGCCAGGCGGCACATGGCACAGTAGAGGGCATGCCTTCTCCTTTGCTTTGTCATGCACCTGCACTGTCTGAAAACAAGTCAGTTGAAATGCCTCATGCAGCACTAAACTGGAAAAGAATCTTCTCCCGTAGCAGTGAGAAAGAGGAGACACCTCTGCTCTGAAAGCTAAAATGTACGTAGGGCTCTAAGTGTGCAGCAATCGTAGAAGTGCAATGGGACACACAAGAGCTGAGGGTTTGACTGAACCTATCTTTGCAGGAGTCTTGGAATATTGCAGATAGATGTGATCCTTTTCCCAGATATTGTGCCTGCTTCCCCAAATGTCCACACATGCAAACACACACATAAGCGTGCACACACACACACACACACACACACACACACACACATTTTAAAAACCGTTTTTGCATAAAGCATCTTTTCACACTAAACTTCAGCCGTCAACACAGGCTGGTCTCACTATGCAGCTCACACCTCTTAGTGACCCTGCTGTCTCAGCCTCCCCAGCACTGGGATTACTGGTGTGTACCACCACGCCCAGTTCCAGCAGCCAGCATGGAGTGCTCGGGATTCTGAGGTGGCATGGCATGCAGAACCAGCGATTGAACCTTGGTCCTTGTACTTTCCAGGCAGGGGCTTAGACTGCTAAGCTATCCCCCAGACCCTGCTCTACTGCTTTGTTTGTCTCAATTGTGTGGGAAACTGGGTGTGGCTTGCAATGATGGCTAGCTGCTGAGGCTGTGAGGGTTTGTTGCCATGGATACTGTTTCCTTGTGACCCAAAAACTGACCTGATCAGGCCCTGCCCCACCTTGCCTCTGAAGGTGAAGCACTGAAGTCGGTACTCAATGTGTGTCCCAGGGAAGGGGCAGGACAGGAGGAGGGCGGTGGTCTGGAGGGCAGAGTGGGTGTGGCGAAGATGGTTCTCTTCACTCGAATCTAACCTAGAAGATCCTTGCTGCACTTACATACTTTTTTAAAGGCTACAAAATAGTGATAGAAAAAAATCAGCATTTAGAAACAGTACAAAACTTCACTAAACAAATAAATAAAAATTCAACAGTAGTTGCTGTATTACCTGATGCTATCTTCAAATTAGTTGTTGAGGTTACCAGATATAAATGTGCAGGATTTGCTTAAAGGTAAAACAATAACAAAGTTTGTAAGAAATTCAAAACAAGAAAAAATGCATAAGGAGAAGAAAAAGAAAAAAAAATAAAAGATTAACTGCTCCTTTCAAAAGACCAGTAAAAGGGCGGAGAGATAGCTCAGCAAACTATGAATCTGCTTAGGCAATCGTGGGGACCATAATTTGACCCCTAGAACCACATGCTGTGCCACCTGCTCCTGGGCGTGCTGAGCCAGCCACTGAGACCAGGTGTGGTGGCACATGCTTGTAATCCCAGCACTGGGAAGGCTGAAAACAGGAAGATCACTGCAGGTCTGAGCTCTGCAGTGAGACATTGTACCAAATAAATAAAGTAAGACCAGCAGAAATCAGCAGGACAATTGTCCAAACCATTCTGCATATATACCTCGATATATCTTTTTCTCTTCTTTCATTTGTCCTTTATCCTCATCCCAGTTTTTCCTTCCCATTAAACATATTCTGTCCCTTTCACAGAATCTGTTGTATCTTTCAAATTTTACTCTTTCAAGTTCTCACACTAGAGAGGTAATATGATGTTTGCATGTGTGGATCTGATTCCTTTCTCTTACCACTATAGTCTTTCACTGTATCTGTTTATTTATAAAAAACCTCAAAGGGAACCAGGGAAATGGCTCAGTAGAATAAGTGCTTGACTGGCAAGTGCAAGGGCCTGAGTTCAATACCCCATTCTGAAAAAAAAAAAAAGCCTCAAATTTATCTTTTTATAGTTGAGTAATACTCCATTGTATAAAAATACTGTATCTTTTTAATCCACTCCTCATTTGATGTGGATTTGGGTCATTTCCAAGATTTGGCTATGACAAATAGTGGTGCTATAAATATAGCTGCACATGTATCATTCTGGTATAGTAATTTCAGGTTTTTTTGGAAAAATATCTATGAGGGGAATAGCTGCCTTGAATGGAGCCTCCACTTCTAGCTTTTTGAGGAATCACCATAATGATTTCCATAGTGGTTGTACCAGCCTGCACTCCCACCCAGTGGAGAAGGGTTCCTTTTTCCCCACAGCCTCTCCAGCATTTGTTATTGGTTGATTCTTGATGGTGGCCATTCTTTCCGGCATAAGATGGTCACTGAGCATTGTTTTTACCTGCATCTCTTGAATGAGCAATCATGTTGAGCATCTTTCATATATTTATTTGCCACTTGTACCTCTTCATTTGTGAAGTATATATTCATCTCAGATGCCAATTTTTGGATTGGATCTTTGAAGTTTGGAGGCTGATTTTTTAAAATATGTTCTAGATAGGAGCCTTTTGTCTGAAGGACAGTCCACTATAGTTTTTCCCAATTCATGGGTTTTCTTTTTCATTCTGTTGGTGATTTCTTTTCTTTTTTAATCATTTATTTATTTATTTGTTACAGTGTCTCACTACTCAGCTCGGACTCAAAGTGATCATCCTGTCTCAGCCTCCCCAGTTCTGGGATTACAAGTGTGCACCATCACGCCCAGTTTTGGGGCTGGCATTGTGTGCCTGGGGTTTTGGGGCTTCCATAGCATGTGGTAGTAGGGATCAAACCCAGATCCCTGTCCTTGCCAAGCAGGGGCTTGGACTGCCAAGCTTTCTCTCCAGCCCTGTTGGTGATTTCTTTTGACGTGAAGAAACTTTTCAAAGAAATCAGATCCTGATTGTTGATTCTTTGAAGTATTTCCCATGCAGTTTAGTTTTTCCTCATGAACTCTTTACCTACCTCTGTGTCCTTAAGGTTTCTACTACCTACTTTCTTTTCCAGAAGATTTAATGTCTCAATTTTGATATGCAAATCTTTCATTCATTTTCACTGTAGTTTTGTGCATGGCACAGGTCTGTTTTAAGCCTTTGGTATGTGGGAAGCCAATTTTTCCAGAACCATGTATTAAAGAGGCTCTCTTTCTTCCAATGAACATGTGTGGCTTTGTCAAAGCTAAGGTGACTGAGTGTGTTTGCAGTTGTGTCTACATCTTCTAACCTGTTCCACTGATCCTCAGGTCTGTCTCTATGCCAGTATCATGCTAATTTTATCACAGTAGCTTTATAGTATAATTTCAAGTCAGGGATTGTGCTTCCTCCTGCCTTTCCTTTGTTACCTAGGATTGCTTTTGCTATTTTATGTTTCTTCTGGTTCCAGATAAATTTTAAAAATGCTTTTTCTATTCCTGTGAGGTATACTGATGGTATTTTAATTGGCATTGCATTGAATCTGTATAACAATTTTGGGAGTATGACAATTTTCACAATGTTGCTTCTTCCTATCCAGGAGCAAGGAACATCTTTACATTTTCTGAAATCCTCTTTGATCTCTTTTTTCAGAGTACTGTTGTGCTGGGTTTGAATTAAGTTGAGACTGAGACCAGAACAGATTGGAATTTGGTGAGCCTTTATTAGCCAGTCCAGTGCCTGGTCAGTGAGCTCCATGCAAGGAAGCACCAACCAGCCCTGAAACAGAGCTAAGTACAGTCTTTTATAGCAAGAAAACCACAACCTTGTTGATACAACTGCAAGCTATTTGTGACTAGGAAGTTTCCACAGTTTAGTGGTAAATGGAACTTGCCTCAAGGGGGGACTATTAAGCAAGCTGTTTCTACAAGATACAGTTAGGGTGAAAACACATATTTTCAGAGTAGCTAACAGGAAGCCATTTTAGTGAGGATACAAGGTTCCTCCTAGTAACTTCCCACAGTTATAGAACAAAATTCAGTTAACCTATTACACTGTAATTTTCACTGTATACATCTTGTACTTCCTTTATGAGATTGATTCCATATATTTCATTTTTGGGATGTTATTGTGAAAGGCATGGTTTCCCTAATTTTACTCTTGGTGTGTTCATTGTGTACAGAAATGCTATTGACTTTTGAATGCTGACTTTGTATTCTGCTATCTTACTGAATCTGGTTATTAAATCTATAAGTCTCTTAGTAGAGTTTTTGGAGTCTTCTGTGTACAGTATGATGTCATCTGCAAATAATGGTAATTGCACTTATTACTTTCTAATCATTATTCCTTCTATTTCTTTCTCTTGTCTAATTGCTCTGACTAATGTTGCCAGAACAATATTGAGAAAGGTAGTGACAGTGGTCATCCTTATCTTGTTCCCGAAAGTGAAGGCTTTCAATATTTGCCCACTTAGTATGATGTTGGCCATTGGTTTGTCATAGATGGCTTTTATCAGGTTAAGGTAAAGACCATAATCAAGAATTAGTGTTGGACTTTGTCAAAGGCTTTTTCTGAGAGCTGGAGAGATAGCTCAGTGGACTAAGTACCTGCTTAGGCAAGCACAGGAACCAGTGTTCAATTCTCAGTCCCGTGTGCCACACGGGACCTCCCCTGGGGTGCACTGAGGCAATGACTGAATCCATGCATGGTGGCAGGCACTGAAGACTGAAAACAGGTGTATCACTATGAGTCCAAGCTGCTTAGCGAGACCCTATACCAAATACATACAATAAAAAAAAAACTTTTTCTGTATCTACTGATATGATCATGTAATCTTTGGCTCTGTTGATATGATACATTACATTTATGGTTTAGCATGTATTAAATTATCCCTGATTTCCTGGGATGAATCTCACTTGGTCATGATGTATAATTTTCTTGATGATTTCTTTTTTGTTTTTTTTTTGTTTGTTTTTTCTTTTTTTGGCAGAACCTGGGATTGAACTTGGGTCCTTGCACTTGCCAGGCAAGCACTTATTCTACTGAGCTATCTCCCCGGCCCATTCTTGATGATTTCTTGCACTCTTTTTGCTAGTGTTTTATTGAGAATTTTTGTACCTATGTTCATTAGGGAGATTGGCTTGTAGCTTTCTTTTTCAGTTGAGTCTTTCTCTATTTTGGTATCAGAATAATGACATTCCTGAATGAGTTTGGGAGAATTGCTTCCCTTTCAATTTCCCTGAAGAGTTGACCTTAGGTCCTCCCTCTATTTCTTACAGAATTCAACTGTGAATCCATCAGGACATGGAGTTTTCTTTGTTGGTAGGTTTTTTATTACATTTTCAATTTCACTGACTGATATTGCGCTCAGAATTTTTATATCTTCTTGATTCAACTTTAGTAGTTCATGTATATCTATGAATCTGTACATTTCTTTTGTGTTTTCCATCCTATGAGAGTAAAGATTTTGGAAATAAGTATTGATAATCTTCTGAATTTCTTTTCTTCTTCTTTTTGTTTTCATTTTATGTATTTGGTACAGGGTCTCACTACGCAGCTTGGACTCATGGTGATCCTCCTGTTTTCAGCCTCCCTGATGCTGGAATTACAGGGATGTGCCCACACACACAGACTTGGTTGCTGTCTCAGCTGGCATGGTTTGCGGGACCAGGGATCGAACCCTGGTCCCTGTACTTGCCAAAATCTTCTGAATTTCTATAGAGTCTTAGTGATATTATCCTTTTCATTCTTCATTGCATGAATTTGTATTTGATTTTTTTCCTTTTTTTTCAATGAGGTTGGCTAGGGGTTTATCAATTTTATTTATTCTTTCAAAGAACCAGCTCTTCAACTCATTAATTCTTTGCATTGGTTTCTTTGTAACCATTACATTTATTTCTGCTCTGATCTTTATAACTCCCTACATTCTTTGGGCTCTGGGCTTGATTTGCTTTTCTTTTTCTAGGAGTTTAAGGTGCAACATAAGATTATTTATTTGGGCTCATTCTGTTGTCCTGATGTGAGAATTTATTGCTATAAATTTTCCTCTTAAGACAGTTTTTGTTTTATCCCACAGGTTCTGGTAAGTTGTATCTGCATTTTCATTTGATTGTAAATATTGTTTAATTTCTTCTTTAATTTCATCCATGACTCATTGATTGTTCAGAAAGGTATTATTTAGTTTCCATGTGTTTATGTATTTTTTGCTGTTTATTTTGTCAATAATTTCCAGTTTCATTGCACTATGGTCAAATAATACACATGGGATAATTCTGGCTCCTTTGAATTTACCTAAGTATGTTCTATGTACTAGCACATGATCTATTTTGGAGAACGCCCCATGTGCAGCTGAGAAGAATATATATTCTGATGCTGTTGGATAGTACATTTCATAAAGGTCTACTAAACCTATTTCCTCACAAGTTTGACTTAGGTCTCTTATTTATTTGTTTGGGTTTTTTTGTATGGTCGATCTAGCTCTTTGTGTAAATGAGGTGCTAAGATCCCCCAATGCAATTATGTTATTTATCATTAGATTTTTCATGGCTGTTAAAATTTGTCTTATATAGTTGGGTGCTCCTACACTGAGTGCACATACATTTATAATTGTTATCTCTTCCTATTGCAATTTTCCCCTAACAAAGTTGTAGTGACATTTGGTTTGAAGTTGACATTGTTAGGAACCAGACTAGCTAGCCCTGCTTTTTTCTGGATTCCTGTCACATGGAGTACTATTTTTCATCCTTTAACATTTGCTCTATTAATTTCTTTTTGAGTTAAATATGTTTCTTGTATGCAGCATATTGTTGGATTTAGCTTCCTCATCCACTCTGCCAGTTTGCTTCTTTAGATTAGTGAATTGAAGCCATTAATGTTGATAGTTATAACTGATATATAATGGCTTATTTTTGTCATATTGTTTTCCTACTGTAGGATCCATACTTTTCCCCTTTGCTTAATTACTGATCTGCTTGGTGGTTCTCT
>NW_004524705.1:3581796-3630597 GCF_000260255.1 Octodon degus | reverse complement strand
TTTGCCTGTCAAGCGCTTATCCTACTAAGCCATCTCCCTGGCCCCTCTTCTTGATTTGATGGTATGTGTTGAGTAGTCTGCCATGATTCTGATGGGCTTTCCACTAAAAGTGATCTTTTCTTCTCTCTAACAGCTTTTAATATTCTGTTCTTTTGATCAGTTTCTGGGATCTTGATTATTAGGTGTTTAGGTGAAGATTTAATTTGATTATGGCTAAATGGAATTCTATAAGCCTCACTTATGTATATAACAGATTCTTTTCATATGCTTGGGAAATTTTCTGTTACTACTTCTACAAACACTTTTTATGTCATTTATGTCAACTCCAGCTGTTTTGTTGATATGTATTATTTTTCATTGCATCATCTTTCAGCTGTTGTATTATTATTTCCTGGTTTCGCTTTATTTTAAAGTGTGTTTCCTTTCTTCTTCACTAGCTGCAATGCTATCTTCAAGGTCTGAAAGCCTATCTTCTGTTTTGTTCAGTTTTGCCTGCTTCCATGGAATTCTTAATATCCTGGATATCTGTTTAAATCTGTTTCATGCATTCTAGTTCTCTCCTATATTCTTTATTCAATGTTTCCATCATTTTCCTATTCCATTCTATTTTTATGTCTTCCTTAGATGTAGCAAGCAATTCATTCATGATTGTTGTCATTTCCTTTTTTACCTGAGAGATAATTTCTGATCTGATTTCCTCCATAGCCCGATGGAGTTGTTTTTACTTCAACTGCTATCATCTCAGAAATTTCAGGTGTGTGACTTCCAAGTTCTTCTATGACCTTGTCTCCTAGATTTGTTTTTGGTGGGCTAGATATCTGAGATTGCCCTTTGTTCTTTCCTTTTGTCAATTATTGAAGCCACAGTGTTCTCCCTGACTCTGCAGCAGAGGCAGGAGGGCAGAGTGTGGGTCTGGGTCAGCAAGGCTCTCAGGAGAGTGGGAAGGCAGGGTAGGTTCACCAAAGCTCCTGCTGTGAAGGGACAATGTGGCTTCCATCTCACTGAGGGGAGGGGGCAAGCTGCAGTTCAAGAGGGATCCAATGATAATGAGTGCAGGCCAAGGTTCTGCAGGGCTCTCTTGATCGTGGGTTGGCACATTGTAGAGCTCCCCACGTCTCCTTCAGGTCGCTATGGTAGTCAGACTTCCCCAGTGTTGTTCAAGATGAAGAGGGGTGGCCAGGCTCAGCAGAACTCTGGCAGAAAGACTGTGAGGGCCTACACATAATACTTTCGAAAGAAGTGGCATTGGGTAGAAATTAGAAACAAGATGGACTCTAGAAGGAAGAGGAGCACAAGACAATGAAATGCTGAAGATGTTAAGAGTATAGGAAAGGGCTAACAAAAACCACTGTGTGGCACAAGCACGGCGTGTTCACAATCAGACAGAAAAGTTGGCTGTGCATGCTGATGGCAGGAGCTGATCCAGAGAGGGGACTGCTTTGGTGCCAGCCACGGTGGTCCAGTAGACCCCAGGGTGCCTTCTCATGCCATGGAGTCTGCCAGCATGCATATTCTTCCTGGAGAGAGCCAAGGCTCCTTCTTGATTTCACCATCCAGCAACAGAGAAGTTAGAAGTTGTGGTCATTTCCTGGGCACTGTCACTACCAGGTGAGGCAAAAGGGCCTTAGATACACGTGATTCCACTGACTCCTCACTACCATTTCATGAGATAGGCACTACTATTCACTTTAGTTTGCAGATTTTTTTAAATGGACATTAAGGAAAGTTATAAGCTCCTCAAGGTCAGTCAATAATGAAAATGAAAACAAGATTTGTTAATCAATCCAAACTCAGATATAACTCAAATAAACAGATATGACTCAATTTGGAAAGGATATATGCACATCACTATTATCAAATTTCCAAGGAGGTGAGGGCCTTATACTGAGCTAACAGCATTGATTTACTATAAGGTGGTAAAAAGTCTTTTGCGGGAGAATGTGTTGGCGTTGAGAGCAGGTGATTTGTGATGGGAGATATGTGCGCAATAAAAGAAAGGGAGAAGAAGGTGTAGAGTAGTAGGATCGCCCATAAGAGGAGAGTCCAAGAGCCTCTTGGCCTGGGCGGGCCACAGCTGCTAGATGCCTGCAGTCACGGGTAGCCAGAACTCCCCCTCCGGCAGCCATTGGAATCCACACCCATCCCTCTGCCTTGATTTCCCTCCCAACTCCACTTAGAAAAGCTCTCGTTTTTTCTTCTCTCATCAATTTCGTCTTCTTGAGGGGTCGGGGAGATGGCTTAATAGAATAAGTGCTTGCCTAGCAAGCACAGAGACCTGAGTTCAATCCCCGGCTCTGAAAAAAAAAAAAAAAGATTCCACTTTGAGGAATCTAAAGGAAACAATTTTGTGTTCTTTTCACAAATTGCTTCAGGCAGATCTCACTAAAATGGAAGAGGATTGCGGGCTTCGACTGTTGAGCTAGTTTCACTGAGCCATGAAGGCGGGCCTGTAAAGTGATCGGGCAAACGCCACCACAGCAATCAAAACCATATTCCAGTACCCAAAGGAAACTGAGTGTAACTTTCACTCTTCGGGTGAGTCATCTTTCTTTAGGTCCTATTTCTCCCCTCAGTTTGGTAGTGCAAGCTTATAATCTCAGCATTCTGGGAAGCTGAGGCAGGAGGGTCACAAGTTAAAGCTAAGGCTGGACGACATAGCAATTTAAGCCCTTTCTTAGGATACATTTTCTTTTTAAAAAGGTGGGATGTAGTTCAGTGGGAAAGCCCTGGACCTGATCCTCAGACCCAGAGAGAGAGACACAAAGACACACACATACACAATTTTTTTTCTCCTTCCCTCCACCTACTTCCTTCATGACTTGTAGCTACTCAGGTCCCGGCTCACGGTTACCACCCGAAAATATTTCTCAGTCCTATTTACCCCTTCTTCTCACCCTTTTCCTTCACCTTCCTGATTCCGATTTCTCACTTCTGTCCCATTTTGAACCACAGTGGCCAGCTGTGCAGAACATCTGCAAGCCAGCATAGGACGAAGGTGCCACTGTGGACGCACATCGCCTCCTGTGCATGCCAGGACCACGGCCTGCACCCTGAAGGCAGGCAGAGGCTCCCAGCCAGGTCCCCTGCACCAGCCACCTTTGGGAGGGTTTGCTCTGCAGATTTAGATGGTGTTTTCCTGATTAGGAGTCAGAATCTAGACATCTGGCCCCCTTCCCCTCCTGTGAGTGTTTCCATCATCCAAGTACATTTGTCTTACAAGGTACCTTTTTACAGATCCTCCTGTATGTACAGTTTCTCCAATTAGTCAGCTAAAAGTAATCCTTATGCCATTGATGTGCATTTAGGATGCCATGTATTGATCTCCAAATGTCATATTTTGGAGTGGTACATTCTGCACACCACCAGCAGGAAAAGCAGAGCATTGACTGAATAACCATATAGAAACACTAAAAGGCAGTTCAGCTGGAGGGGATCAGCATGATGTGGGATACTGATTAAATTTTAGGGCTGTCAGACTTCATTATATCTGTACTAGCCCATTCCTCTCACATGGAGGTAAAAAATGAATTAAGTTCCATTTAGTTGTTCAACTAAAGATTTCTGGTGTGTACTGCAATCCAAGAAGGAGAACAGAGGTCACACAAGGATGGAGAGGAGGGTCAAGGACCAGCCACCCTAAGTGAATGGGATCACATGGTTGGAAGCAGAGTCCAACACCCAGGCACCTGAATCACGGCTTATGCGAGTGTGGGGTGGAGCTGAAAGAGGGTAGTGCTTTCCAAAGAAGGAAGGAAGGAATAGTTAGTCAATGACATTGTTGAGAAAAAGCATGGTGCTAATGCAAAACCAGGCTTACCTTCAATCAACTTTACTAAAATTTATTCAAAATTCTCTAGTGTCCTGAATGTCGTCTGTCCTGGAATCCCATTTTCCTCCAGCTCTCTGATCCTTTCCATTTGACAGTGCCACCAAGTGTTTCATGACCAAGTGAAAGAAGAGTTTGACTTTTTCAGATGAAACTGCAGAAAAAAGTAGCAAGGCCAGTGCAATTTAAGCTAGAGTTTGAAAAGAACCAAGAGTTCACTGACCGCACCTACCTGAAATTAGAGTCTGATATGAATTCTCCCCTAGGTGTCAGGATCTATTGTTCTGTGAGTAGCTAACATTGCTCCTGTGCTTGGAACCAGTATGTTCTTTGGCTGTCCCATCTGGGGGCGCCATCGCTTATGTCAATTATTTTCTCATTCCTGGTGATACCTAATTTTATGCCAACAGGAAAAGAAAATCTGGAATGTTACTCCTGAGCTTTTGTCTTTCCACAAATACTGGAGTTAGGGGGGTTCTTCAGGAAGACAAGCTGTTCTTCAGGAAGAGGTGAATGTGTGTATATTCACTGCAGAGTTCCTTAGAAGACAGAGAGAAGACAGACGTTGCTCAGGTCTTCCAAACAGCCTGGTTCAGTCTTTTGGGGCTGCAGTAACAAGATTCCATAGAATAAGCCATTAAAAATTAGAATTGTGTTGCTTACAATTTTAGAAGCTAAGACATCTAAAGTCAAGGCACCTGCAGACAAGATGTTCAACAAGGGCTCTCCACTTCAAAGATGGCAACTTCTTGAGATGTCCTCACAGAGCAAAAGGGCAAACAAGCTCCCTTGGGTCACTTTCCAAGAACACCTCCTTCCACTCATGAAGGGAGCCCCTGGATCTAATCTCCTCTCAAAGGCCCACTCCTTACTGCTCCCATAGTGGATGAGTCAGTGCAGGGATCTGGAGAGGCGCAAGTGCTTGGCCACCGCTGTACACCTGTGCTTACATAACCCATGCCTTCCTCTCATCAAGATACATTCTATCTCAATATCCCCCAAAGTCATGACTCATGCTAGAATCAATGCAGAAGTCAGAGTCCAGCGTTGCCTCTCTGTATTATCAAGTCTTCATCCTGAGGCAAAATTCCTTTCAAGCTATGATCAGGTAAAATCAAACAACCTTTATGTCCCCCAAAATACGATGATAGAAGAAAAATAGAGTAGACGTTCCTACTCAAAGCAGAAAAGGCTAACATATCCTAGATAAGCCCCCAAAACAACAGGGCAAAGCTCACCCTCAAGCTGAAAAATACTCTTTTCCATCTCGCTGGTCTACACATCAGGCATGCTGGCGTTGGGCAGCCCCAGCTCAGTGTCTTTGCCCTGACCCTCTTTGGCGGGGTTCATGTCCACTGCTCTGCCAGGCTGCAGTGCCTCTCTGCTGGCTTCCCAGACCACAGACCTGAGGGGGTTTCAGTCATGCACCCCCAGGAACTGCCCCACAAAGAATCTCACACGTGACCTCACTCCCACAGCCCTCACACTTGCCCAAGTGGGAATAGACATGGAGGCCCCCCTCCTGGGGAAGATCTCCTGTGCCCCAAGACTCACAGGGCATCTTTTGACATCCAGGTGGCGGCAGCTCACTCCACTGCCCACAGAATCTGTGCATGGAAGGAGCCAGAGCCAACGTCCTCCAAGCAGTGCCTGAGCCACCCGTGGGCTTCCTGAAGAACGCTGTGCCCTAATGCAGGAAGCAGGGCTGGGAGCACGGGGCAGCAAGCTGTTCTCTCATGATCATTCTCCTCACAGGCCTTGGTCAGCCTTCGGGTCTACAATGGAGATGACAAGACTGGTGACCCGGGCAGTGCTCCAAGATCCCTTCCTTCTCGCAGGGAATGGAATCTGACTTCCATCAATTCTAATATCTTCATCAAATGATGGCTTGGCCACCCCAGATGGCCTCTCCTGAACATGCTTTCTCCTTCTTTACCATTTGGCCTAGCTGGAAACATTCCACATCTTTGAGTCTTGCTTGTCTTTTCATTATAAATTTGATCTTTGTTTCTCTTGTTTCATATTTTATAAAATGCAGTCAAGAGAAGCCAGCACTTTGCTGAGAAGCTTCTTCTGGACATCATAGTTTATCACTCAGAAGTTCTACCCTCAAAGCACTGAGATGTGAAAACGACCCAGCCAAGGTTTCTGCCACTTTATGCAAATACCCTCCTCTTCGGTTTCTCATTCTCGCTCTACATTTCCTCCCTGCCTTCACTGTCCAGCTCTCTACCAGCATCCTGTCTGTGGCCTCTAGGACATTCCCAAGAAGACTGAGGCTTTCTTTATAGCTCCTTTCTTTTCTACACTGTACCAAAATCATCCTTACACATTATGTTCTTGTCATGGCAATGTAGATACGTACCTCAAATTCTCTGAGCCAGGCTGGGGAGATAGCTCAGTGGTGTAAGCACCTGCCTGACAAGCACAAGGACCCAGGTTTGATCCCCCGTACCGCATGCCACACTGGCCCCAGAACCCTGGGCACACCGCGCCAGCCACTGAAATCAGGAGTGGTGGTGCACACCGGTAATCCCAGAGCTGGGGAAGCTGAGGCAGGAAGATGACTACGCATCTGAGCTGCGTACCAAGACCCTGTACCAAACAAACAAATAAGATATTTTAAAGAATTCTCTCAGTTCCAAAGCCATTTGTGCACTCTTAGGTATTTCTTACAGGGGCAACCTGTTAATTCCACCAAATGCCGACTTAGTCCACTTAGCCTGCTGTGCCCTCAAAGGCCTTGAATCTGTATGAACTGTAAACAACAGAAATCAAAGTAGTCCTAGTCCTGAAGGTTGCAAAATCCAAGCTCAAGATATCAGCGGATTTGAGTCAAGATCTGGGAGGAGCTCTCTGCTTCATGGGCTGTGGCTTGCTGCTGTGGCTGCATGTGGCTGGAGTCCAAGTCAGCCACTGGGGTCTTACATAGGTACTTGTCTCACTCATGAGGGTGAAGCTCTCCTAACCCAGTAACGACCCTGTTAGGCCTCATCTCTTAATATTACCACACTGAAGATCAAGTTTTACCATGTAAATTTGGTGGAAAAGAGACAAAATCATAACTTCAGCTGGTCTCTGGGGGCATTCTGGGCTTCAAGTAACATTTCAAAACTTCCCTGTGCTGAAATGATTGAATCTTTACCAGGCAGCCATCAAATGGGAGCCACGCAAGAATGCTACGTCCTTGGGTGAGCTGGGAACACCCATAGCAAAGTCACTGAAGGCCACTGTCTAGACAGTCTCAGTAGTCTTTTCTTGAGGGGCCCACCGGGTGCTGTATTTTCACGTCAAACACAAGCCACTTTGTTGTGTGGGACATTTAGCTGGCTACATTCTTGGGATCCAAAGACTCCATGTGCCAGCACCTGACAGCCGTGCCACTGCTGTTCCCTCCAAATTCTGTCAGCCGGAGAGTGCTTCTCCACTCGTGCTTTTCCTACTTGTAGGCACCAGAAAACACAGTCTATGCAGGAAAACATGCCAGCTGTTGGTTGTAGCCGTCCTGAAGAGCTTGGGCCTTGCTACCTCTGCCCCATCACCATTTGAGAGAAAAGCGTGATTTTCTTTCCTTTATCCGTGTTGTTGGCTTCTTCAGCATTTGTTCCAAGGAGCAGTGAATCCTTGGTTTGGGAATATTGCCACAGACGTTGATATTGTCACATGTTTTAGAATATGAACATTATTTTTAATTCTCATAGACAATATCCAAGCATTCTTTCCCAACATATATCAGTTTTCAAATAATTTCAGCCAAATAGCCTTTGAAAAGGAGAGAGATTCCTGTGTTGACTCAGTGGGCTCAGTCATTTCAGGTAGAGAAGTCTTCCTCTTTTTATTTCATCAGAAGATGATGGATAAGTTAAATTCCGTCAAGGCACCACACAGAAGTACAAGTGAATTTCACAAGGGGATCCCAGACACCCAAATTTAGTCCATAGCGACAACCCCAGGCAAAAGCTGGTACTTCAGGAAAACTGTTTTCTTAGGGGATCTTTAATGCTATTCATTAACCAATGTATGATTCGGTTTATTTTCAGTTTCAAATTATCTAAAGGGCATTTTCCTCTCATTTCTTTGGTGGCTTCTCCAGCGACAGTGGCTGAGCGCAGGGGTGCCCTAGGTGATCATCAGGGAGCGGCATCTTTGGGTTCTGAGCACATGCGATCGGGGGACGAGACACAGGAGTGCGCAGAGGACAGGGTGTTAAGGACGAGACACTTTTTGCCCTCTAAAAGTATATCAGAATGCCAACGGAGAGCAGCTGAGCTGTCATTTTCCAATAAGAATATTAGAATAACAACTTCTTTAGGGACATATTATTTCATAAAATAACATTTATATATTAACACAAAGACAGAATCAATTTTTGAAAGACTAGTTCAACAGGGTGAATATGTTTAGCTCCAGGAAACCCCCACCTCCTGCAAGTCCTTGTCTCTAATTTCCCTTCGTCCACATTGCTCTGATCTGTCAGCTAACCCCACTAACGTGATAGGAGCGATTGCTTTCGTTGCTGCTACTTTTCCAGGATGTAGCGCGATGCCTCTGCTGCTTCTGTGGATGGATAGCTGTGGGAAAAACCTGAGAGCCCTGCTACAGGCTGTCACTACCATAGACCAGGAGGGGGACCACCGAGCAAGACGCCAGCACCCCTAGAGTAGGGAGGTCACAGACTCTGGCCCACTACCTTGTATCCCTTCCCCCGTCCTCCATTGCCAGTACTCAAACAGAAGTCATTTGAAATGATTTGTATCTTGGAGTCCTCTTGATAATTAAGACTGGAGGGAATACATACCCTTTTTGGGGGTCCTCCAAAGGCAGAAGCACTAGAAGATCCACCTCCTCAAGCAGGACAAACCCTAGAGAGCAGGGCACACTTCCTTATTTGTGACATCGAGTGGCTTAGTCTGTGCACAACAACCCCTTCACCCCCTTAAAGAGGAAAAATCTGGAAATGTGTTATTAAAAATAAATAAATAAATAAATAAATGGAAAGGAAAACCACCACAGCACACCTCCTTTCCCAGAGGAGCTGGGCTGCACTCCCATTAAGGAGCTGGGAAGATTACAACGTGGGGCGTTGGTCTTTCTGCAATGCATTCACTTGGATCTAGGAAAGCACAAAAGCTCAGAAGAGTGATGGCAAGCAAGCACTGAAAGCCTGGCCCTCATCACCGAGCTGCTCTTTCCTTCACAAATGGAAGAAAATTAGAAAGCCAGCACCCTCCACAGTAGGAGCCTGCACAGCAGCAGGTGCCCATAGTTAGGCCAAATGTCCACACTCAATAGCTGATGGCTTCATGGAGGCTGATGTTTTAGGGAAGAACTGGGAAATCAACCCAGACTTCACTCACTTCTGTGGCCTGACCGGCGGGCAGCCTCTGCATACTTTAGCTAAAAGGAGACACCACAGCTTCACACACATTACCCCACTTGATTCAGTTTCCTAAGAACTGCAGGGGAATGTCCTAACTCCCCTGTTTCAGTAAGTGAAAGCACCGTGTCTCACTGAGGCTAAATATAGCTTGTGGCATTTTCAGCTAAACATTCACATTGCTGACATCTGAGTCTGTTTCTTTGGCTTTAGGAACAACTTTTCTTCCACATTACATTTGTTCAAATAGCAGTTTTCATTAATTAATTGCTCATTGTTTTCCTCGCCAGTATTTTCCTCTTTCTTTGTCCTCAGCCTCTGCAGATATGGGTTCACTGCCTCGGGGTGGGTGTGACAGAGCCCAAAACTTAGTAATTTGTCTAATGTTGGAGGGTTTTTGTGTTTCTGAAGTTTAAAAGCTAAAAGATTCAGGGCTTAAAGATGCAAGAAGAGTGCCAAGAAACAGGGCCTGGAGGAGCTGGGCGTCTTAGTCACCATCTCCTCACTGAGACACAGACCAAGAACCCATGGCAGAATGGGGAGAACTTAACTGTAGCTCACATGTTCAGCCCATTGGAAGCTGGCTCTGAGGTAGCACAGCATGGCAGAGGGACGTGGCGAAGGAAAAGCTGCTCGCGTCATGGCGGCCAGCAGCAGAGCAAAGGGAGAACAGGACGGGAGATAAACTCTTCCGGGTCACAGCCCAGTGACCCTCCTCTTCCTGGCCAACCTCGCCTCCTCACAGCAAGTTAGCTGTTAACCCCCATAATCCAATCACCTTCCAGAAGAGTAAAGTCATCAACACTAGGTCAAACTAGAGAAAAACCTAATTATATTTAAAACTGTAGGCCACATGTGTACTCTTCTGGGACTGTTACACCACCAAGCACTCTCAAAGGTGGCTTGAAACAATAGGTATATGTTCTCTCATGAACTTTGAAACATAAAATAAAGTTGGCTGTAAAGCCATGCACTCAGAGGAAGGAGAGCCTTCCTCATCCTGCAGCTTCTCACATTGGCCTGCAGTCCTTAGCCTCCTCAGCCTAGAGCTGTCTCACTCCAGTCTCTACCTCCGTCTCTACATGGACGCCCACATGAGTCTCTCTGCATCTTCCCTGCTTCTCATAAGGATTCTGGTCATTGGGTGTAGGTTTCACACTAATCCAAAGTGACCTTGCATTAACCTGGGTACATCTGCAAGAACCTATCCCTAAATTAGATGATTGTTAGAGGAGTCGGGACTTAGGGCTTAGCTTTTGGAAGACTCAACTCAACTTACCATGCAACTGACTCCATGGTCTTAGAATTGTACATGCATACAAAAGTTTGGTGTGGAAGAGATGACACTGTACACTCTTACAGAGTGGCCATGAAAAGGGCTGGTTGGACAAATCCTCAGTGACTTCATGGCCTTAAGCAAGGTAGTTAGATGTGAGGACCTCTAAGTCTTCATCTTGTGGTGCCTGGAAAGCCATTTTTGGTCCTTTCTATTGTGACATTTAGTGACTGCTGACTCTGAGTGCAGTGTGTGAATCCCCACCTCCTGTTAGACATTGATTTAGCAGGTGTCATGTGAATCTGCTGATCTGAAAGCATATTTTTTTGCTACCTTATGACTTTTCTCTCTTTCTTGTTGTGGTCTTCTCATCATTAGGGTTAAAAGGATATTAAATGATAAATGCACAAATGAATTTTCCTTGGGGCCTACTGCTGGAATAATCTGGCTCACCGGTACCAAGGAATTGTGCTGGTGACAGGATTCAGCCATGAAATGCTAGAACCACAGACAGACCTGCCTTGGGGTGGGAACTTCATGATTGTCAAGGGAACCCAAGACTTGATTCAGAAGAGAAAATGTGGAAGAAGCAACATACGGTTTACGTTCTGCAGGATTTTTTGTTCTACTTGCAAATGCAGTCCAGAAATAAGGCAGTGACAGAGTTGAACCTAAAGCCAAGGAGCAAAAGCCAGCCTAGGCTCCCACCATTCACCCCCAGAGGCAAATCACGAGGAGGCTGAGTGGGCAGGTCCCCTGCCAGCATTAGTGGGAGACAGACATTGGCTGCAGTGAAAAGGCAGTGTCAAGGATAACTACAGCCAAAAATAAAGCGGTTCTCAGAGACAGAGTGTTATAGTTTATAGTGGTGCCCACCAAGCCCTATGTGCCCAGAGACAGTGCTCTGGGGAAGGGTGGAGGGAGGCGATTGATCATTCAGGTGCTATATTAATCAGTGAATTTGTCCCCCCATGAGTTTAGAGTTAAATGTTCTGCTCAGAGGTGGGGCCTGGTTGGAAGAAATGGCTCACTTAGCAGGTAGCTTGGGAGGGTGCAGCTCCCCGACCCTAGCTCCTTCCTGGGTATTCTGTTTTCTGTCTGCCATGGTGTTGATATAGGGAAATACAACTCCCAATCAGAAAGATATCTGGGATGAATTCATGTTCTCTAAAACTGAAGAGCAAATTCTAAGAACATCAGAGATTAAAAGCAGAATATATTTAATGGAGGAAAGGAAGCTTCTGTCTGAGAGAGGGACAGAAGGAGAACCCTAGTAGCTTGCCCAAAAAGCTGCCTTTTCTGGAGATTGTTATAGAGCAAAACCATGAAGTGAGGCGGGTCTAAGGTGGAAAGCATAGGAACTCTCACATGAAGTGGAACAAAACTATGGTCAGCCAGTAAAGCTACAAACACAATTGTTCAGGTAAAGTTGATTAAATCCAAGACTAAATGGGAAAGCTAGTCAGGTAGCAAGCAGGCATGAGTACGAATAGGAGTTTTTCAGGTAGCCAATAGAAGTTGGATTAGTGACTCTTCCTGGCTTCCTCAAGGTGATGTTCAATCCTGGATGTTTATCTTGAGGGAGGTAAACGCTTGTCTGATCTTTGGTCTTTAGGTCTGGTCCATAGTGGAAGTGTTCATGTCTTTTACAGTTGCAAGGTGTCTTGTCTTCCATGCTGTCTCCTCTGAGTGCCTGGCCCTGTCTGACTGTCTATAATATTTCTATCTAATTTCCCTGCCTACAACAGTGTGAGCTGCTATGCCCCCACCCAAGGCCCAGGAAGCGTGCTGTCCTGCCTGGAGCCAAGTGATGATGGGCTGGAACCAGAGCCAAAACAAACCTCTCCTCCTTTAGACCACAGGTGCCATGTGTCACATTCCAGAGACACAGAGAGTGGCTGAGACACAGGGGCTTGGGTGAAATCTGGGTAAGAGCTACAAGTACTGCATTGGAGTGTGTGTGTGTGTGTGTGTGTGTGTGTGTGTGTGTAGAAAGAGAGAGAGAGAGAGACCAAGATAGAGAGAGAGAGACTGAGGATATCAAATCAAGCAGCCATGGGGCTAAGAATTTAACAGTCTTTCACCATCAACCTGGAGGGCCAGGAAAGACAAAGGTGTGAATTCTAGCCTAAAATTTGACAACCAGCAGGAGAGTTCCACCAGAAATGGAGACCAAAGTCTCAGCTCAAGGGAGAGACAGGACAGTGTGCACCTACTCCCCGCTACCTTTTGTTGCATTCAGGCCCTCAGCATGTCGGTCAGGGAAGCCCACACACTGGAGAAGCCTTCTGCTTTGCTCGGTCCACCAACCGCCGCGTCCACATCTTTCTCAGACTCAGCGCAAACACCTGCTGAAATGATCTGTAGCCTGATGCTTGGGTCTGTGGCGTGAATGATTTGTCCCCTCCGGAACTCAGTGCTGGAGACTGAGTCTCAGTGCCACCGTGTTGTCAGCCAGAACCTCGGGGAAGGTTGAAGGATTCATGCTGCAGTAAAGTCTAGGACTAGATGTCTGCTCTTGAGGCATTTCCCAGACTTGGGCACTCTGTTGCAGCAGGACAAGACAAAGGTGTTGGGGCATACAATGGCCAGCCAATCTGACACCTAAGAACCTAAGACTCGGTGTCACCGAAGCAATCAGCCCCCAGGGAACAACAGCCCTGCTCCAGGGAAATGTTGCCAGACCAGGGACAGGAACCAGAGAAAGCCCTTTCATGCGCTGTTCATGAACCTGCTGTCTTCTGGCAAGTTCTGATTGCAAGGCTGCTGGCTGGTCAAATTAAGGTGATTTTTTTTTTTCTTTCAGTCTTTTTTGAGACAGAGTTTCACTCTGCAGTTGAGGCTGGCCTTGAACTCATATTGATCCTCTTGCCTCAGCTTCCCGAGTGCTGGGGTTATAGGTGTGTGCCACCATGTCCAGCCTTGAAGATAATTTCTTTTTAAATTTGCTATCTGGAATAGTTCTAAAAGTTAAAGGAGGGGCCAGGGAGATGGCTCAGTACAATAAGCGCTACCCTGGCAAGTGCAAGGGCCTGAGTTCAATCCCTGGTTCTGAAAAATAAAAGCTAAAAAAAAAGTTAAGGGAAATTCTGCTCATAAAGTTCCTCTTGAAGTGTAGACGTGGCCAGGGTTCCTTACCCAGTGCATTTGCAAAGCCCTTGAATCCCCATCGTGGAGGGACAGGAACCAGGCAAGGTGGCCTGCTCACGATCACCCAGGACAGTGGCAGCCATGTATCCAGGTTATCTGAAGTGAGGTTTTAAAACATACGAATATCGCTTTATTTAGACTACTTCTCTAGAAACTATTAGCTAACATATAGTGTTTTTAATAAACATTTTGGTATTTAAGACCTTTAATATATTAGATAGCATTATAACTCTAAAGCATCCAGTTAGCCATGATTTCTAAAAGGCCAAAGCTCCCAGCCTGTATGTGACATGAGATGGACTGTTCATACACAAAGCGTAATGCAATTTGCAAGGTGCTAACCACACCTCTCTACCTCTCATATTCCTACAAGTCACTTAAACATTGATTGTAAATATGCAAAATATCTAAAATCAAGCATAAAGAGCCTAAGTTGATCTTTATTTGTTGACTCTGGTCTTGCCTACAAATTGCTGCATCTAGCCCGTGTGGAAGCTGAGGGACTTCAGAATTCCCAGTCCCTCTACTCCCAAACAGCCTAACACGATACACCTTGGTTCAAAGGACTGTGGTCAGCCCCTGCAGAACATCAGTAGGGTCACTGGAAAGGTCGCCAGAAGCGCGGAGGCGGGCCGTCACTGAGCTGGAAGTCTGACGGACCATTCACGTGCTTGAGCTATCTGTAGGAAAACGGACAGATTTTGAGATCATATGAGCGTTACAAAGGGTTATTTCGCAGTTCCTCTAACACGAGAGACCCAAAATAAAAGTAATTCAAAGAGCAAAATTAAAAAGCCATATTAAACTGGGAGGTAGAGAAAAGAAAGGGATCTGAGAAGAGGGTATGAGGAGGGCCGGGAGGTGGGGAAGTAAACACGACCACGAGGCAGCGGTTCCCCGTCACTCCCCCGGCTGAACGCAGCCACCGGCTACTGCGCGCGTACACTGATCACACAAGGTGATCTGCTTGGTCTGGGTGCAGCAAAATGAGAGCGCGGAACCAAGGATTGCTTCTCAAGTGCTTGGCACTTGGGTCATGGGGGCCTCCAGGGGAGCTCGCTGCTGAGCTGGCCAACTTGGAAAGGGGTGAGAGGGTCAGCCCAGAGCGCTAAAGTCAGGCCAGCGTTAGGCAAGTCAGGTTCGGACATCTGAAATTCATTCCGGTGGCAATCTCAAACAGGCTGTTAGACTCCAGGCGGGGGGCCTAGAAAGGGGTCTGGAGCTGGACATGCGGATGTGGGGGTGCTCAACAGATTGTGCCAGTGACATTCCCCGCGGAAGGGGTGCAGGGCAAGGAGAAAAAAGCGCTCAGACTCCTCTCCAGAGCCTGCAGAACTCGGGAATCGGGAATCGAGGTGGGGGAGGAAACACTCCATCAACAAAGCAGGCTGAGGAAAAGTAGCCACAGAGTGGGAAGGAAAACCCGGAGAGTATGCTGGGAATGAACCCGAAGCAGGAAGCGGCCCACTGTATAGGATGCAGCTGGGATAGAGATGGGACGGAGGCAATTGCCCTGGAGCGGCGCCAGGAAGCTCCGCGGGGACCCTGGTAGGACCAGTTCAAGTGGGTGGAAAATTAAGTTACAGTAAACGCAAGAGTAGGGGAGCCAGCTCTGGCCACAGCAGAGGGCTTCGCAGTGGGTTCACCTGCGCATGACATGGACAAACAGCCACGTGGCCTGGGCAGCAAGCAAGACGAGGGCTGGAGTCGTGCAGTGAGCCGAAGTGCAGAGGCGAGCCCCGCATTCCCCTCGCCTTTTCCTGAGGATGGTTTCCATACTGAAGGACTTGGGAATAGGACCCAAGTGGGAAGCGTGGCAGCGACGAGACAGCCGCTGGCGTCTGGGGCCCACACTCGAGAAGCAAACTGCTGGAGACCAAGAGAAACTGGGCAGAGAACGAGGCAGGTCTTCGCACAGGCGTGAGCCAGGGCCCAAAGCTGCAGAGGTCTCCTGGAACTCCGCACACAGCGCGTCTGGAGGGCTGAGGAGGCGACCCAGACCGCAGCAGCACGCAGCGCAGGCAGGTGGGGTGAGGCCTGAAGACCTCTCCAAATGCAGAGGCAGCCGCAAGATCCCAAAGCTTCAACGGAGGCATCAAAATACAGAGTGGAAGTAGGGCAAACCCACCAAGGCTCCTGGCAGCACAGTAGGGCCGATCACGTTTGTGGTGGAGCTGTAGCACAGAATAAATCTCAGCTCAGTAAGACTTGCGTGCCTCTCGGGAGAAAATCTCTCTTTGTAGGAAAGCTCCAGCTCCTGTGCATCCAGGATAGCCAGGCCTCCCGGGGCGCTGCACGTAGGATAAGACACCTTCCTACGAAAACAAGAGAAGGTACCGCAGGGGAGCTTCAGTTCTGCTTTCTAAGTTTCATAAATACTTAGGAGAGTGACTGTCAATAACTCTTGTTTGTTATACATTGATAAGTGCATATGGGTTTGTGTTTGTCACGGTGTTCCAGAAGCACAGAGGGGACGATTTAAACCTATCATAGTGAAATAGATTTATGTAAGTTTGAGAAAATCATTTTCCCTCCCTCCCTTTTCATAATCCTCTCTGTCTTTCCACCCAGAATTCCAGAACATGAGATTTGTGCAAGTTAAGTCTTCACAGTGTCTCATTAGCCCCCAAGCTTCAGCAAAGCTGTTCGTCCAAGGCAGTGTCCCAGGGTTAGAAAACAAACGCTGTCAGGTCACACGGGTTAACCCAGTCACAGGGCAGAGCAACTTCCCATATTCTATTTACATCTCTACTCCAATCTTGCTGAAATCAATTCATTAGCTAATAGCCCTCACTTTGTACTAGAACTGGCCATTCAGTCTAATTTAGCTTCGCTCTCCCTTCCAGAATGTCGTGGTACTCTTCACGCCTAGTGCTATACATGTAACAGGAGTAGGGTAAGAGCATCTCCACGCAAATCGCTGGCCTCCGACGAGGTCTGAATGTGCAACTGGCCGCACACGCCAGAGCAATTACTGACAGAAAAGGCTTCTGCAAGGTTCAGTTTGCACTTCCCTGCCAGCATCCGAAGGATGAGAAACAAAGAAGCTTCTAGGCAACATACATTCATCCACTTTCAGCATTTAACTGATGGAAACTTTGTTTTGTTCAAAATGGAAATAGAAAGTGTGTTAGTAGATAAGTTCCCGCCTAATTATCCGCTTCTCATTTTTTAGAAACACAATACTGGGATATTTCAGTTAAAATGTTCTGCCCAGAAATCAATGTAATAGAAGCCTGATTTTCTATAGAAAATATTTCTTATTGTTTAAATCTGTTGAATAAAATTTCACATCCATTCAATTTTAGCATCTAAATGTATTTCAAAGGGGTAATTTCTTCTTACAAGAAAAATCCACTTCAACCTTAAAAATGTTAGACTGATGTACACGCTCACTTAGAGTGTTCTCTTTCCAGTGCTCGGTGACTTGTATGGTGCAATGAAAAGCAAGCAAGAGTTGTTCGGAGCACCCCATAGGTCCACATGTCATCATTGCAGATCGTGGCCTCCCGGGGGAGCAACTCCGGGATCACTCCAATTCTCCTACTTACCTTAAACTGCCCACATCTAGAATAACATAGATAGGGCCAGCTAAATAGCTCAGTGGATTCAAGTGCCTGCAAGCAGGCGCAGGGGCCGGGGGTTTGATCCCTGGGCCTGCCATGCCAGTCCCATACCTAGGGCGTGCTGAGACAGCAATTGAGACTGGACGTGGTGGCGTGCGCCTGTAATCCCAGCTCTTGGGGGGCTGTAACTAGGCAGATCACTACCAGTTCGATCTAGTAGTGAGACCCTGAACACTCTGTAGATCCTTCCCTAAAATACTAACTAACTAACTAACTAAATAAATAAATAAATAGAAAAACATAGATAAATCTTAGGAAACCAAACAAGAAAGGAAGCACTAGCTGGGCCCTGCTGAACTGGCATTTGTGGTCTGTAACATGCTCACTTTCCAAAAGGTGTAGAATATTGACTTGGGCATTAAGAAAGAGCAGCCATTTGCACTGATCAAGAGTTTGTGTGTAGAGCTGTATGGTTCCTGCCAGGTCGAGTAGCAAGGACCACATTTGTTTATCCTTTTGCCCTTAGCAAACCCCCCCAAAGAAAATAAAGTAGGAAAAATATAAAAGCAATCATTTTACACTACTCGACCACTACAGATAGCACTGGACAATGACCCTTGACTGAGGGAGACAAAAGAGACAGTTCAAATGATGCATTTCTGTCTGCATAACCTAAAAGTGTAAACAGTCCACAGTCTCCAAACAAAAGTTGCTGCTGTGTCCTTCTTTGATTTTTCAGACTGTGTAAAAACTTCCATTTATCCAACAAATCCTTGTGGAGTTCTCAGTGTGCCACAGACAAGAACACGTTGAGCTAGAGAAAGAGCCAAAGGGAAATAAGCAAACAGGAGAAAGAAGAAGAAAATTTCATCTGCTAAGCAGCATAACATAGAAAGAGGAGCAGCAAGCGAGTGCTGGGAAGAACCAGAGACAAAGGAAATGTCACTATGCCTGGCGAGCATTGAGGTCTTCTCTGAGCAGGCGTCTGAGTGCAGTTCTTAGGAGCTTAGGAGCCAGGAGGGCAAAGCAAGAGCAGAACATCACAGGCTCCAGACCCAGAAAGCACTAGATGAAAGGGAAGAGATGCAAGAGGGACCCAGCAGACAGCCCCGGGGGCAAGCAGAGCCTGGGAATGAATCTGGCATGCACACAAGGGCCAGAGCTGAAGTCCCTTCTAGACACTGGAGAAGGCTTGATGTTTTCTTTACATTGATGTTACTCTACGTCTAGAAAAGTCTTGAGCAAGTCAGTGTCGTGACTACATTTTCCTTCTCTTAAAAAGATCACTTGACTGTTTGCTGTGTGCTGAATGCATTTGGCTAAACATGAACAGAGACCAAAGAGAGGGTGACTTTGGACCAGGCAAGAGCTGACAGTGTGCGGTGCGGACCAGGGTGACGCCTCCAGATGCAGTGAGAAGACATTCGCTTGAGACGCATGTTCAACTGCATGGGAAAGCATGCAGGACTGCCCAGGATGCTTGTATCTCTCCACAATTCATCTGTTGAAATCTCAGCCCCGGCTGGTGGTAGTAGGAGGTGAGAGGTTGGTCAGGGCTGCTGACCAGGATCAGTGTGCTTTAATGTGGCCACCCAGGCACTGGTGATAATGTCTGGACACACGTGAAGAAGCGGGGTCATTCGGGAGCTGGGGGTGCATGAGACCCCCGTGTGGAAGGGGCAAGAGCCAGACTCCTGTTTTAGCTGCTATGATTCCTCTAAGATGACAGGCGAGGAGGGCAGCAGACAGACTGAAGATGCCTCCAGTGGTCATGCTTGGTGGAAGCGGAGAGCTTTCACTTGCCACAAGAGCTTCTTCCAGAAACCTAGCCATGCAGAGCTGTCTGCCACGCAACAGAGAGCCCAGGGGTTGCCCGTCCAGGTGTGTGCATCCCCTGCAGCTCCCTTGGGGTTCTAGTCTGCAGCGAAGGTGGAGAAACCCTGTCTCCCTACTGCTTCTGGGAAGGGTTCACCAGTCTCCCCACGTTCTCTGGTGCAGGATCTCTGATACCTCTGGAGGTGAAGGCACCGGCAGGTGCAACCCCCTCAGAGCAGCCTGCAGTCCCGGGAACATCTCCTCCATGTATGGTGAGTTTCCTGGGATGCCCAGCTCCCAGGGTCCCCTGCGGTGGATCTGATTTTGGCTCCTCTACTGCACACTGGTGATGGAGCACTGGGCGTGACTGGGTAGCACAACCCACAAGGCTGTGCAACTGAGGGTGCAGGGAAAATTTGTGGTGCCACTCCACACCCCTCACCTGTACACAGTCCTGTCTCAGGAGCTGATGCCAAGCCCCTGAGTAACTCCTGGGAACCAAGGTTTGAAAACTATTGGTATGACGCCCCTTAGGTCACATGAGGACTTCAGACTTTATTGTAAATATCAATATTTCATGTATGTGTGTATGTGCATGTACATGTGTGTGTAGTCTCTCCCTACAGAAATAATCATTAGCAGAATTAAAAAGTGTTTTCAAGCAGGTCATTTATAGACTCCTGACACCTGTACTGCATGGCTTCAGTACAAGTAACCTGTTTCTTGTTTTATTATGTGGGGGAAGCGCAGAATGGTGAAGCGGACAATTCTCTAATTCCTCTAGAGAAATACAGTAAGAGGGATGCAAAGGGTCAAGCCTGCGCAAGCCAGTTGGGCTGTGTAGTTTCGCTCTCACTTTTGATTAACTTGGGTCTGTTCCATTATGGGTTATAGCAGAAGCTAATTACTGGATGCCTGTAATTTGAAGTGACAGGTAATTGAAACTTGGCTTTTCTCTGAATATCTGTGTAATGTATAACACATTATTAAACAGTAATTATTTGAAACACAAATGAAGCTGACTGAAGTCAGCTAAAGGAGTTCGCATTCACATTAAACTGGAAACTACAGATAATTAACGAGAGTTCAGGAAAGCTCATTTCAGTACAACCTTGCAAAATTACCTTTTTGTCATTTGGCATTAATTATGATGTGCTAAGGCTCATAATTTTATTTGGTCTATGTACATTTGCTCCGCAGACTCATGATGAAAATCAGAATGGAAGACCTAAGTCTAAGACAGGAAGAAAATGATCTGCCCCACTCTTCTATTAATATTTAATCTTCTTTAGTGAATTAACACAGCTTCGGGGGAAATAATGACTCCTTTTAAAGAACATGAAATTGGATTTTAGACTTAAATAGAGTATTATTATTCTATAAAACTGATCACTCAATTATTTGAAAATGAAGTCTCATTAGAATAATGGATGCATGTCACGGATAGTTATACACACGCGCGCGCGCGCGCGCACACACACGTAGTACCTTCTATACTACATTGTAAATTCTGAGCATCAGTACACAGTTTCCAAGAACCTGGGATATGCAAAAATAGTTCAGTGTAAACGCCGCTTAGCAGTACATCAATGCATTCGGGATATCAGTCAATCTACTCATAAGATGATAGATGGCAAAACTTCACAAAAGATATTTGGAAGAGTTTGGCATGGCAACGCATGCCTATAATCTCAGAATTTTGGTAGGCTGAGGCAGGGGGATTGCAGATCCACTGCAGTATGAACAACTTAGAGAGGCCCTGTCTCAAAACTTTATTTTTTAAATCAAACAGTAATAAATTTGTTGAGTTAAAAAGACCAAACAAGTTATGCATGATTGATTGGATCATCTCTGCATCCCTGAATGAAGCAAACTTGGTCAAGCTTGACAGGGAAAGGTAGACATGCGAGTCTGTCCAATGCAGGTATTCACTGAATGAGCTTGGCTGTGTGCCAATCAAGAAAGACTATTTCCCTTGAGAGAGAGCTGCTGTACACAAGTAGCCCGAAGTGTCCTGTAAGAACGCCCTTGGTCCACGCCCAAGCCGAATCGCTCTACTCGGAGACCTTCTGCTCCCCCTTGGCACCAAGACACCTTCGTGTGAACTCGCTGTATTCTACTGCGAAGACCTGAGTGCAATGTGGGGACCCTGGAGCCTGCAGCCGAAGTCCGTGCTGCACCTGTCTCAGAAGTTTCAAAGCCTGGACGTGCAGCTCAAGGTGAAGCACCTGAGTTCAATTCTCAGCTCTGGAAACAATGGGGGCAGTATTTGTAGCAAGAGGCCCCTGTTTGGTACGGCATTATTACAAACTGCTTGCTGATTGAATGCAAATCTTTGCTCCTGCTATTTCCAACTGGAATTCCCCTGTTTTCCTGGTTGTAGCACAGCTTCCTTTGCTTTGAAAAGTCTGTTCCTGAGACAGAGTATGTTCTGTGTCTCGGAAAGCTGTCAGCAGCTGGCAGGTCATTTCTGGGCTGAAAGTTTTCAGCTGGAGGAAACCAGAGGCGTCCTGCCCTGCCGTAGCAGCAATGTAATGCAGTCTGAAACGAACCTACGAAACTAAGTAGAGCAAGCCTTGAGGTGCAGTAAGTGCTCAAAAGACAGATTCAGTGGATGAAAAATGAACGCACACCCGGCCATACGTTTGTGGTCTTTCATGTGTGAAGTCTGAAGAAATTTAGCTTAAATCTAAAGAAATGTGTAAGGGTTGTAAAAGCCCAGAGCACGTTGCCCATTTTTTCTGCTGAATTTTCATTATGTGCTCTGTACTCACTTTGAAATTTCATGTACTACTGTGAACAAGCTCAGAACACACGGGAAGATGCAGAACTGCATATTGTTAAGGGTGTGATGGGCTGTGTGTGCAGATTTCATGCAATGAAATCTTGATTTCTGGGATCAGGTTTAATTGCTGCAAGGAGATTTAGCAATATCTTGCCTGAAAACTATTTCCAATTCTGTTATCCTAGTGTATACTTTTTTTTGCCAAAAGAACTGATTTATTAGAGTGATATGGAAAGAAAATTAAAAACACCCACAGCCTTATTACATAACTACGTTAACTTGGGAAAACAGGTTACAGTGTACGTACATCCATTAGGAAAGGCCTGGCATTTGCCGGATCTCTGTAGGCTTGCGCTGGCATACACTGTACCCATACTTTTCTAAATATCCAATTTTATTACACTCTCAAAATCCTCCAGCCTGTGCAGTTCTTACTGTCTAAATGACCCGGCCACAGGTGTAGGTGGCAGTCAGCCACAGGGGACATATTTCTGAAGCAGCGTGGCAGGCGACGAATGACTGAACATTGTTCTGTCATCATCAGCCACTCATACTGCTGGCGAATGCAGCTGATCAGCCACTAACCTAAAGGTCTTGGTGGCACCCGGGGTAGGGAGGTGGGAGGGATCTGTCCTCGTGTGCATGTGCCATCCGCCACCATGTCTGTCAGCCGCCCCTCGGCTGGAGGGGAAGCAGCCTTGCCGCTAAGGAGCCCCAGTACTTACCTCCCAGGTGTCCATCCTAGCCCTGCTTCCTAGGTACTGAGCCACTCTGAGTGAGCCACACAATCCCTTGACAATAAAATTGATGTGACCAGTAAGAGCAAAGATTTAAGTCCATGCAAGAAATATTTATCGAGCATCTGCTCCGTGCCAGGCACCACTGCAGGTGAGTGAAAGGTGGTGCAGAAAGGAGAGCGGAGGCCCCAGAGCTTGTGTTCTGGCAAAAGGAAACTGACAGGAATACACTCAGAAGAGAGAGGGCACTCAGTAAATAGTTCTTTCTGCACACAGTTGTCAAACACATTTGACAGCCATGTGGGTTAAAAATAGTGACCCAGTGCAAATGTTCTCCTGAATATTTGCCTTCCTATTTGTGGTTCTGTATATTTTCCAAGAAGCTCATAACGAACAGGTATTACTTGGGATAAATAAAGAACAACAACAGCAAGGGCACAATTTCAGGCCTGTCTCAGTTATTCTTTTCTCCTTGCTGGAACAAAATACCCAACACCCAAAATGAAGAAAGGAGAGGTTTCTTTAGCTCATCGTCAGTGGAGGTTTCAGTCCCTCCTCAGCTGTCTCCAAGGCAGAGCGGCACAGGGCAGGGGGCAACCTTTCATGGCTGGTAGCAGCAAAGAGCAAGAACAAAGAGGGAGGAGCAGCCACTCCAGCAGCTCGCTAGCCTCTCTCCCTGCACTGCCCCAGGGCAGGTGCAGAACCCACACCCACAATGATCAGTCGCACACTCCAGAAGCTGCCCCATGACTGAATAAGGCTTTTGGGGGACAACTCTTCACAAACCATAATATTCCGCCCCCAGACTCACAAAGACTCATGCACATCCCTTTGTGCAAAAGGTGTTTTAGTCCATCTCAGAGTTGCTAAAGTCCTAACAGATTAAGCACTGCTGGGTCCAAGTCCCCAGTCTCCACCAAGATCTAAGAAAACTCTCAGCTGGCAGCCCCTGTACAAATGAAAAGTTAAATACTTCCAACAATCAATGGCACAAGAAAATCATTACCATTCCAAAAGGTACAAACAGGGGAACACAAAACATTGGGACCAAAGCAAGTCCAAAATCCAGAAGGGCAAACATTAAGTCCTATAGTTCAATGTGGAACATCTGAAGCAATCTGTGGCAAATTGTGAGTTCCATGTGGCTCTGCCCCTGTGGCACTCTTGGTGGTCGCTCCCATGGCTTCTCTCTTAGGCCTGCCTTCCTCCCTGTTTGTAGTTTCCTCTAAATGATCAACATTTCTGGCTTTTCCAAGTTTCTGGGGTTTCCACTGAAAAGGCTTCTCACAGCTTCATACACTATCCTCCCAGTGGCACACTGCCTGGCCTCCCAGGCCTTCTTCTGAAATCTATGTGGAAGCCTTCTTAGCCTCAGAACTCTTGCATTCAGAATGTGCCTAAAACCAATGCCAAGTGGATGATGCTAAGGTCTGCTGCCATCTGGAGCAATTGGCCAGGCTTCCTTTTCTCTTGGTTATAGGGCTTGAGTACTAGAATCACTGAGCACTCTGACCCTGATTCTGAGGAACAAATTCTCTATGCACCATTCTGGAATCTGGTGTGATCACCACCTCCATTCTGGAACATGGAGCTCTGTGGCTTTTTCCTCAAGGCAAAGTCTCTCACCTTTGTAATTCTGAGGTTGTCACCTCCTGTCTAATTTTCCGAGAACTGCCATCTCCTGTGATGCCCTCAGGCCATCCTTTTCATTCTCTGGTTCCTTCTGAGCAATGGAGATCCTCTCAGCTCTATCCTTGGAGTCTACATCTTTATTGATATTTTCTTTCTAGCCAAACTCCCAGCATTTTAAATCATCTTGCTGGGCTCCTTTCTCTTGAGTCTCAACATAAATGTGACTAAGAGCCCCCAACAATAGCCATGCTACTTCTTCAGTATTTGACTGCCTTGAACTTTCCTTTGTCGGGTTAATCAGTCCACCATGCTTAATCTCAGCCTCAGGCAAAATCTCTGGCCCTGGGCAAAATGCAAACAAATTGTCTGCCAACCCATAGCACAAATCATCTGGAGTCCAACAACCAATGCAGTACTTATTCCCAGCAGAAACCTCCCCAGCCTGGTCATTACAGGCAGGATTTCTCTCAGCATTCTGGTCTTTCTGAGCTCTGACCAGAGTCTCCCATACAGAACAGTGGAAGGCATTCCAGCTCTTCACTTGTAGGCAACCTCTCCAAACCTTTTCTGTCTGTTCCCATAAGCCATTCACAAAAGCTATTAAACAATATGGTCAGGTATTCACGGCAATGACCTCACTTCTCTGGTACCCAACTCCATCTCAGTTACGCTTCTCTCCTTGCTGGGACAAAATACCCAAAATGAAGGAAGGAAAGGTTTCTTTAGCTCACTGTCAGTGGAGGTTTCAGTCCATACTCAGCTGGCTCCAAGGCAGAGCAGCACAAGCAGAGGGCAGCAGTTTATGGCCTGCAGCAGCACAGAGGGCAGGCAGCAGCTCCAGGAGCTGTCTAGCCTCCCTCCCCTCCTTACATTGCAATGTGAATTACCTGCCCCAGGGTGGGTGCAGAACCCACACCCACAATAATCAATCGCTAACTCTAGTAGCCTCCCCATGACTGCATGAGGCTTTGGGGGGAATATTAGACAGGAAACATAACAAAGCCTATCTAATCTGTGTCCCACAGGGAGAGTTATGATGTAGGCCATGATTTCTTAAACATTAATTGCCGCGTTGTGCTCAGTCCATATGTGTATTTCCCACCTGTAGCCCACTCATCCTCAGCTGTCCTCCTTCTGGGATCTCACCTGTATCCTGAATGTCCCCTGGTGGATGGGCAGAACTATTTCTGTATTTTTAAGCCCTCACTGAATTAAAAAAATTCCAACACACATTTCGTCTTTCTGTAATCAGTTATTTTCCAAGCCCTTTGTCACCATTTGTCCAGTCACAGTGAGTTTCCAGGACTTCCTTGTTTTCCACATGAACTAGCTTCTCTCTTTGGTAGAAATGTTTTGTAGCATTTCTACTTATCTCAGCTCTGCATGCTGTAGGCTATACTTTCTATCTTTTCTTTTGTTCTGTTTTTCAAACCACAGTGTTACTGTGACACATTTCTGCTCAACCTAGAATCGTAGCTTCCAGAACTCCAGCAAAGAATGTTCCTTTCCCAAATCTTTCTTCAAAACCATGATATTGTTCTACCACTCAATCTTCTGGAATTACTTGCCAATCATCTTCTATGTATTTTGCTGGGTTACTTTTGTTCTTTGTCTTAACATTACTTTCCATGTTCCTTTTTAATTATACATCCTTGTGTAAAATGAAAATCATGTGTCAATTTGCCTCCTACCTTAAAGAGAAGAAACTCAATTAAAAGACAAAATATTGCTATATATTAAGTAATGAAGGCATCTTTATTAGAAAGCCTGCATAATGCAGATGTCCCACATGTAGATTTAAGTAGCTCTTCCTCACAGTGCTGAAGAATTCCTCTAAATTACACATTACTTGAAAGTGTTTGTGAGCCTCCTCTATCCATTTCATTGATATGTTCCACTAGGGAATGCTGATCTGCCCCATCACCCACCTTCATGTGACTCTGCTCCTAGCCATCCTCTCTGGCAGCAGGAGGACTCCAGACCATGTTTATATGGTTTCCTGAGCCTGCTGCTATCCTCCCACCTCTGCTCGCCCCAAATGAAGGCATGGCCCATCTCTCCATTTTGAAATGCCTAAGTAAAAAAAAAATTATCTTGAGCACCTGAATAAATAGCCTTAAGACAGCTAAACAATACTCAACACCGTGGCCTTCCAGCAGCTTCCAGAATTCCTAGGCCCCTCCAAGATCCCTACTAGAGGCTGCTCTTGGGTTCAGAATGTCTGCCTCAGTGCTTTAGAACTATCTTCCCTCTAATATGAGAAGACCTCTGCCAAGACTTCACCATTTCCTGGAATCCAGACCCAGATAAAAGTAAAGAGAAGGTACATTAAAGTAAAAGCCTAATCTAAAAGATACAACATTGTGTAAGAGACAAGAACAGCACCTACTTTTTAATGCAGAGTGTTTCAACTTTTATTTTACCAGCTCATTCTAAAGGATGGACTAGGTCGCAAGCTTGTGAAACTTAATGACCCACACATTCCACATGGTACCTCCAGAGGAAAAGAGGACAAACTCTTACCTAAAGAAACAAAATTTGCTGGTAGCTTTAAAATGAAAATCTTTCCCTTCTTGTCTGACTTTCTCATGTGTAGAACTAAAGCTTCAAAAAACTCAGGATTTAGTCTGAAAAACTTGTTAGGCATCTACATAATTTTTGTTACCCTGGTCTTTGCTGTTAATTATAAGGCAAACATTGAAATCTAAACTTGAGGGTGACCTCAAGCTGAGGACTATCGTATTGTATTTTGGAAGTTTGAGTCAGAGAACACAGTCTTAGGAACAACTAGTTAGCCACGTGGTCATGGTAATGAATCGCTATAATAGCAAAATGGCTGGCAGTTGCAACAATCACATGGCCAGTGTCTACTGGTTGTAACAGAAGAATGCAGACAGAACCAGAGAAGCACCCGATAAAGCACTCTGTCAAGATGTATGGGATGTACTGTGGAGGCGTCCAGGCTGTATGGTAGCTAGTATTCTCATCTTGTGATTTACAGGAAACATATCAGTGGTCACTCTGTCAGTCGGGAATCCAATCAGAAACAAAGCACATCACACTGTCTAAGTTGAATAAAATGTAATAAAGGGGCTATTGATGAGTGTGAGCAGTTTATGGAAATCCCGATTCCCAGTGTAGTATCCCTGGGCAAACCACAGTGGAGACCTCTTGCTTCTCTGGTCCTGGAAGGTCAAGATGAGAAAACAGAGGAGGGCTTGAGAGATGGAAAGTGATCTGGAGGATGCTGGCTTGTTGGAGCTAAGATTAATATAGAGACACTGCCCACCCTGGCTGTCCCACCAGCTTGGGAGGGACGTGGGGGCTACATGAGATTCCCTGAAATGTTCCCCATGTTTGAACCAAGTAGGAGCAATCTATCTCTGTCAGTCTCTTGTGGTGTAAGACAGGAAAAGGGTTGTCACCCATCTGGATGTGAAAGGGAGGCCTGGGTCACACTGGTCACATTGATTTTCCCATCTTCTGATTCTGCCTCCCACACAATGGTTACCAGGAATGTCTGGCTCTGAGGCAGAGTTGTAAACATGGAAAAAAAAATTGTAACTACCATACAACCTAGGCTGTTAAGCTTAACCTCACTATCTATCTGTCTGAATATCAAACATCTTAGGCATAACATGGAACAGGTATTTTTCATCAAGTATTGATATGTTGAACTTTAAGTCCTTACAAAATATGATGAAAAAACACTTGAAAATTAGAATATATTTTTAAAATAGGCATAAAGAATTATATAATTCTTATGTTTACACATAAGCTTCTCTTCTGGAAGGTTAGCAACCTAAGTTTGCAGACCAAAATTAGAGAAAAAGGAGGGCCACAAGAAAAGCCAGTATTTTGCCCCTAGCCTTCCAAGGTCAATTAAGAATCAGGACAGATGAGAACTTGTACTGTAATGTCATGTAACTCAGTAGTGTCCCAAATTTTCTGATCAAGGAGATTATGGAGCCAAAGAGGAAAATGATTGCTGATGTAGAGTGTGCCTAAGGAGAGTCACATGGAGAAAAAACATTCTCTCAGGCTTTCACAGGGAGCACATTGGCCAAGCAATGGCTGTGACTCATCCACATGGCTGGTATTGACAAAGGATCTACAATCTGAGGTACAGGATCTCAGGATAAATCCTGAGGGGATTTCACTGACCTTCTCAGACCAAAAAGCTACAACTCTTGTTGCATAGGTCCTGCTTTACCTTGGTCTTAACCATCCAGCAGAAAAGTATAAAAACGAAATATAAGAAGTAAAGCCATGCCGTTATGTTGAGCTGTAGGAGACTCAGGTCAACAATTTCTGACGTTGCCAGTAAAGCAGAAAAACCCAATACTGTTATGGACTACTGGACTCTTTTAGAATATTTTGCTGAGTTAACACACCTATAATATTCAAATAACAGAACTAAACAAAAAAAGGGATACAGATGAATGTCCACTTTGTATCTGTGTATTCAAAATGGTTAGGATAGATATATAGTTATATTCTCTTAATGAATAGAGGGATTTGTTCTAATAGTGTTTGTAAATAGGATATCATGTCTGCATCTTGTACAGCAAATAACCACTAGGAAGAATGTATGCAATGTGTCAATTATTGAAACTGTCCTACCAATTTGGTTTGAAACTGTATCATTACTATTTGTTTCTCAACAAAATTTTGGAAAAAAAAAAAAACCTGATCTAATTAAAGGGGAAAGTTAAAAAAAAGAAAAAAGATAAGCAATCTGCTTGAGCCTTCAAAGTAATTTCCTTTCCTTCTTAAGCACATAACACCTAAGATAGCTTCTTGATAACATTTTACAGATTATCAGGTTGAATAGGTAAGTAAAGCCTACAGATGTGAAATTATATTCTATTGTGCAGACAATATATTCCAAAGAATTCTCTGCTGGGGAATACCTAACTTCAATTTTCCTACTTTGAAGATAATCTTCAGTACCTTAAAAGATAATTTTAAAGTTTTGCACCTGGAGTAGGCTCTCTGAGATTTTACAAAAGAAAGGAATATATGTAAAAACCCTTTGGAAGAAAAATTAATACAATTTGGTGATTGAATATGGGCGTCAAGTTAGACTGTGAAACAAGCCTTAGCCTCCTAACTTTACAGAAAATTTAGGGGCACTGCTGTCCAGTTTGAATGTTTTATACTGAGATTTAACTGCTGCTGCAACACCACTCGAGGCTGGGTTGGGGGACTGGAGTTAGATGAGCTTAGGAACGGGGAGCCTCGGTGGTAGGACTGTGGGCTTCCAACCTGTGAGTAGTGGGACGCACGCCGCTCTCCATGTCTTGCCACGGATGTTTTCCACAACACCACCTCCAGCAGTGAAGCCTTAGAGAGGCTGAGAGGTGCTTATAGCACGCTTCTGGGTGGCGTGATCCTCAAAACAGTGAACTAACAAACATCTCTTCTTTATAAATCAGCCAATCTGTGATTTTCAGTTCTAAGAACAAACAATAACAGGACAGTTGGCTAGGGAGAGAGGCAGATAGTCATCCAGTCTGCAACATGCAGAGCAGGATCCGCCTGTGAGTTCCAACCAGCCAGACGGAGATCTGCCCAGTGTCAGTTAAATAATGGCTATGAAGGAAACCCTCAAAGAAGGCCGAGATGGCCTGGAACGGAGGCTCGGACAACATTTTGAGGAACCACATCTCTTTGTTTCTCAGCAGGCTATAAACTTCACAAGAACAGGGACTCGGCAAGATCTGCTTGTAACTGCACTCTTGAATCCAGCAAAATGCTCCATGTGTGTTACTGGATGGACAGAAGCTTCATCTGGCCAGTCTTAGTGCGAGGGGTGGGCTCCAGAAAGAGGCTTCCAGCTCACGTTGGGCCACAAGGTTTTCCTGCCTCGGCCGCTGTGCTTGCTACTGAATCTGAAGCTGCAGTTACTGAGAAGTTACAACTTCTTTCCTTCTATTTCCTGTTTTTAAATTCATCTTCCTACATATTCACTTTTCCTCTCATGTTTACTCATTCCTTATGGAATGAATATTTTCAATCAGCACTTCATTCAGTTTCTCATGTAATGAAAGGCTTTCTTGTTCTTGTAAAGCCAGAGGTCCATTTGAAGGTTGGAAAGTAATCAGTGCCTAACAGAGCACATGCTCAGAACACAGGGTGCACAAGGCCCAAAGAGCTTTGAGGGAATGGTGGGGCCTCTAAAACATGGGTGCCTCCTGGGGAAGCACCCCAGTCTCTTGCAGGGACACATGGTCTTACCAAGAGAAGGACTTTCTGGAGCTGAGTCATGCCCATTCTGGATCTTTCCTAGTACTCACCTCCCTAAGGCTGTGTCTGTGATACTGGGCCTGATTGCTTGGGCGCCTTGTGCTGTCACTTCTAACCCACTCTGGAGTGCCTCTGAATCACTGGGCGTGCTCTACAGAAACACCAATTGCTGTCTGCTCTGCACAAAGCGCTGATTCAGTAGGGTGAGGGCTGAGGATTTATTTGCACCCTTAGAGTTTCCAGGTGACACGAAAGCTGTTGTTTCAGAGAACAAATTTTGAACACCAAAGACTAGTTTGCCACTTAATGGAAAACAAAAAATAAAATAACCGGAAACCATAAGAATTTCAACTTTCCATGCGCTCTGGGTCTTTGGAGGCGTTAGCACAGAATGTAAAAATTGTGAATGAACAAGGAAGTTAAAAATGAATGATTCTTCCGACAATGTAACAAATCTTTTTTTTCTCCCCTTAGCAAGGGGCTTATGAAAAGATTAAAGAAAACTTCACCAATGACGTCAACTGAGAGGTAACTGAAGATACAGTCTGCCAGATCACTGTGTGGCTCTTGGCCAAAAGTCAGAGACTGCTTTACGATTTGGGTAGCAAAGCATAATAAAACTATCATCTACATCTGCTTACTTACCACACAAGATTTCCCAGGGTTTGTGTCTATAAAAACAGGAGTAGGGTGTGTTGATCCACGTCACAGTCTACTTTTAAGTGATACTGATCCGTGGAAAAGTCATTAGCTGCAGAAAGCAACTCCACTCAGACGCTTGAGATACATTTCTAATAAAATTTTATAATTTATACATTTACTTTCAAATTATATAGCAACCGTTTATTGCTTTCATCTATTGTACATCAGTAAGTCACGATAGAATCAGTTCAAGAAACTGTTAACTTTTATAGATTATGTTCATAAGAAAAATTTTCAGATTTCAAGTATAAATTGTGATCTGGGTCTTTGAATGCATATCTGGTAGCTTAATCAAAGGAACATTTTCAGATATATCAATGTTTAACATTTGGATGATACTCTGTGGGACGAAAAGTAATCCGAAAGATGAGAGAACTACAACATTTCTGGCTGTGAAAAAGAACATTTTTCTTCATATACTCCTTTAAAGGATAATGGTGGACACACAGGAAATACTGCCTAAATTCTGCCCAATATATTTAAAGGAATTATGTTATGTTTATTTTAGAATAGTAATGTTTGAAATATGCCCCAAATAACACTCTTTATCATTGTTTATGATAAAAAAGTTTTTGATGATAACTTAAATAAATCCTTAAGGTACCTATTTTTACATTTTTGAGAGAAAACACCATCAAAAATCACATTTAGGAGTAACTGCCTAAGGCAGTAAACTTCACATCCTTGGCAAGGATCATTTGATGGACTCAGACAAATCTCTGAATTAAATTCCAATTAAAACCCAGACTTTGCTTATTCTGTAAATATCTCAACAAACGCTATTATCGCACTATGTTGGCATTTGCTCTTTCTTCTCAGCCGGGATCCAAACATACAGAAACAATTAATAGTGAGAAAATATTGTACAGTTTTGAATGACTCATTCAAAGACCTTTAAACTTTTTGTTTAGACTGGTTTCAGAAATGAATTGTTTGGGTGAATTATTCTAGTTTGTTTAGCAAATGAACTCTGGTTTCTCTTCAGATCGTATAAATCTTTCGCCTGTTTAGCAAATGAAAATGACACAACGCAGAAAAGCAAAACGCACAGCTGTTGGTGCCCACCCATCGTGGTGACCCTTGCTCTTGAGAAACCATTTCTCCGCATTTCTACAATCATGGAGCATGAAAGGAAACATGTTAAGAGCAGACACTCAGCATACTTGACACCTTTTAACTTATTTTAGAAGGCATTTTCTTTCTTATAAACTTTTCTTGGCTAACAGTCCGGGGCAACATCAACTATGAATGTTCTTAAAATCTATTTCATTTTCTTCCTATTGATTCCCAAATCTCTTAAGTTCACTATACGTGATGTCTGATTTCTGAGATAACAGATAATGGACTAATCCTGCTGCTGTTCCTTTGTACTGAAAATTCTCTTAAGGTCAACAAAGTCCTACTTACTATCACATTAAGCTGGCATGTCCCTCCCTGTACAGTCTCTCTTCCCTCTCATCTGGAGGGTTAGGCCACCCTGGAAGCCCTCCTCTCATCTGGAGTCCAAGGGCCAAGGACTTTCTTGAATGAGTGAGTCAGCTGGTGTAGGAGTGTGGAGAAGCCCCCTTTGCTGACAATGATTAGCACAACTTCCTTAAACTTCTCACCTTGACCCAGTATTCGGAATATCCTGCATCTTCCACTCTAAGTACCTAAATCAATCAATAATTTTTTATAAATCTAACAAAGGTACATCTCTACCGGTAATCTAAATTCTTGTCTACTTCCTTGGATAACTTCTATTTAGCATGCATAAAAGAAATGGCAGGCTGCACCCTGAGAACAACAGCTCAGAAAGGAAACAAAGTGCTTTGCTTCTGTTCATGCCCAACTCCCAGTGTAACTTTGGGATGCTAAGAAAGAAGCCACAAAGTAATTTTCAGAACCACTTTGCACTTTATGGTATCTTCTATGTCACTACAAAGTGTAGAATGGAATCACCCTTCCAGACCACCAATAAGCTGAATGAGTGAGTTTGCAAGTGATTCTCATGGGATGTATTCAGTACAAAAGCTGTAGGCGGAGGTCTGCCTCCCTCGTTCACTGCTAAATCCTCAAGGCCTACTTGCGCCTGGCACATACAAAGTACCTAAGAGATAGTGCATGAATAAAAATGAAGGACTGATTGGGCAGCTGGATGCATGAGGGCGTGACTTTTTATATCTTTTGATAATTATTTAGGTACGATTATCTAATAATTAAACTGACCTGCTAAAGGTGTACCCATCAGGAATATTTATTATGAAAACACCATGCAAGGTCTCGGAAATTATCTGCTTCCACTGGACACCAACTACATAACGTTTCAATAAATAGCTTGATCTCTCTGCAGCAGACCCTACATCCGATGGGAGGTAATGTATGTAAAACATTAGGGCTTGCTCACAAGAAACAGTGTGTAATGTGTGCAACAACTTTTCATATTTCCTGCTTCTTTCAGATTTGAAATCACTGCATGATATGGAGACGAAAACATTCCCAAGAGTTAGTCTGTTTTTTGGAGGCACCTAGGTAATGTCTTGACTTCAGTAAAAATGATTTTAACTAAGCCAGCAGCTCATTTTCCAAGATGGAATCAGGTGATGAAAATGTTGGTGTACACTTAGGTTTAAAGTTGTAAATAACCAGACAAATCACAGTGTAGTAAAAGAAGGACTTTAGGTTTCTTTGGTGAAACAAAAGCAGATATAAAAAGTTACAAAGGTTTTAGATTTTCATTCACAAAAAAAAAAAAAAATCATTCACATTTTACACTATACATGTCATAATATAAATACAGGAGAGTACTATGTGCATTTTAATGGAAAGGGAAAAATAAAGACCTAGCGAGTCAACACAGTGTGTGTGTGTGTGTGTGTGTGTGTGTGTGTGTGTGTGTGTGTGTGCCACAGCACCCAAGGGGGATACACTGGGTGAGGGGACCAAGGGGGCAGCTCGAATACACTGCATGTAATTGTGAGCCTCACTTCTCTGTCCTGGGCCAAAGGAGGTTTCATGACTGTCCACCTTGGGCCAACCTGTCTGCTCTTTATCTAGTTTGCTTTCTTTTTTTCTCAAAAAAATTAAACTGCCAACTGCTCCCTAAGCACACAAAAGCTCTCCATCACTTGGGGTACCCCGAGATGTTCCACACCCGGGAACACCTTGCACTGTTAACTCAGGGTGAACTTCTCTCTCCTCAAGCATCTGTCATTTTACTTGCTGTCTACTCCTCTTGCTTTCTTTCCAGTACAGATTTTTGTTTAACCATTAAATTAAGTGGATAATAATTCAGAGTCATCTCCAGCAGTCTCTTTATTCAAACAGAAGGGAGAAAATTGAGTATGAGGAGACAAGAAGTTTTAACACATACACTCCATTGAACGAGACGAAAGGCCCAGGCTAAGCCTGCGCAGACACCTTGCGTAGGGTGGCCAAACACCACTGCCGAAAGCTATGCACTTGCCCACTCTTTCCACAAGAAGCACTTAATGAGTCTATCCATCACATTATTCAATCAGGGACAAAGTACTACATTATATCGTTCCCAACTGTGTGAGGAAAATATCAAGCTAACACTGAAAAATAACTAGCACACTATATCCACTTTCAGGTCTTGGGGAAAATAACATCCAATAAATTAAATCAGTATGGCTTACTTCATTTATTTGCGTATGCTTCACAGCTGCAGCATTCATACATGAACATTCAAAACTTTATAAAAGATTAAAATGGTTATATATACAAATTTTTTTTTTTTTGCAAGTGTGTTGTTTTAACAATCCCCCACCCTCCTGAACCCACGGTCTCTACCCATTAAAAAGTCTTGATCCCTATGTAACCTTACCAGAGTTATTGTTATGAAAACCATTAGAAAGTAGACCTGGTTGAGTTAATAATTAGCACTTTGTCCCCTAAAAAAATGCTCCTGGTCTTAGAAAAAGTCCTCCATTCGGGCCTTCCGTGTGAGTTGAAGGAAAAGGATTACAGCAAAGATGAATTCGCGTTGGAGTCCCTTGAGCCTCAGGGTCGCAAGCCAGGCCTCAGCCTGGTATAGAAGCCAATGCACACGTGGCCGAGGGTGCACAAGCGAGATGGTGTTTGCTTCTTGTGCACAGAAAGCTGTCCTCCATCTTGCTGTTAGCCAAAAGGCAAATGAAACCATTTCCAACCTAAACAATCTACCCCAGAGCAGCCGGACCAATGATTACAGGCCCGGCAGGCTCCATAATCATCATTAAATATGCCCGAATTCAGTGTGACTTTTTATTTTATATACAGGCGTAGAATCAACATTAAATCATCTTATTTACACGGCCACCGGTGCTGAAATGGAGCTTTTTAAATAGTACAGTAGGCGGGTAGACGCTGCAATACAACCTGCGCCAGAGGCGAAGCGAGCCCCAAGGAGAGGAGCTGGGCTGGAAACGGTCGCCTTCTGCCTTGTTCACTCTTGCGTCGCTTTGCTTTCCTTGTGGATGCCAAGACTGTCATTTAAAGTGTTCTGGGAGCACTGCAACCCCAAGTGACCAAATGGTGGTCCCCAAACTGAAAACCACTGATAACACTTCTCAAGGTGGTAGGAAAGGCACAGGAAGTTAGGCTTTGGCTGAAATGATGAAAACCTATGTTTGCCATTTGAGGAATCAACGCCTGGACTCCTGCCACCTCCGGCTCCAGCGATGATCGTGTTTTGCTGTGTTTACTGAATTGTCCTTTGCTGATGAAGAATTTTTAAAGTATTTCTTAGAATAAGTCCTTTGGTATGCGGAAGCTACATGGAAGGAAAGAAAGAAAACACAACAACATTACTTGCTCCATTACCCTCGACTCCGACACCAAAGCCGCAAAATGAAGGTGGCTAGTAGTGGCTATAGCACGGTTGTCCATTCCTTCTAAAGGACCACTTACGGTTCATGCAGGTAATTTTAGGCACAGCCCATCTTCCATTCCCTAGGCACCGGATAGTTGGAAGGTGGCGCTGAATGAAGCCGTCTTTGCAGTGGTATCTGATCAAGGAATTGATTTCGTAACGAGGTTTCATCTTTCCAAAGGTCTTGGCGTTTTCTACAACAGGGGGCTGGCCGCAAGCAACTAAGAGAAAGCACAGTGGGTTATTTGCAAATAACGTGACAATTTCAACCAATTCTCTCTGGTTCTGTCTGTCTGTGTCTGTCTCTGTCTGTGTGTCATTATCTCTGTCTGTCCCGTTTCTCCAAACCCTACATACCATCATAAAAGTCCACCATCCAAATCTAAGAAATAGTTCAAGAAAGACTTCGGTGAAACCCTGGGTCTCATTTGAACCTCAGATTATGTCCGCTTAAATTACATTTTGTTAAAAATCACAGCACTACATGGTCATAGAACTTTCTAGTAGGGCAGAAAATTTTCTGAAAATTTTCCAAATTAAAAAGCACCTGTCTGGGCCAACAGTGATCTATTTGTTTTGTCTTAACTTCCTGCTCCAAATTTTATTCACCATCACATTCACATAGGAGGATAATGGATTTGTAACACTGAACTATTCCCATCACTTCTGTTAAAAAAAAAAAAAAAAAACTTACAATCTATAAGAAGTTCTGAAAAGTGGACAGATCTGTCATAACACCAGAGTTCTGACAGATGGACATATGTTCTCAAGTGTGAGTAAAACTGCCAGGTGCAACTGCGCTTCTCGCTCTTTCTATCTTATCCCTGAGACAGAAGAGGAGAATGGGTCATATTTATACCTTGGGGCCGTCAGTGTCCGAAGCAGTGCAAACTGAAATGCTTGAGAGGAGAGTAAGCAAGCATAAGCTTGACCTGCTTACCTATCATTTTTAGTTTTTTAGTTTTGTTTTGTCTTGTTTTGTTTGGTGCAGGCCTCACTAGGCAGCTCCAACTCCTAGTGATCCTCCTGTATTCAGCCTCCCCAGTGCTGGGATTACAGGCGTGCGCCACCGTGCCCAGACTTGGTCACAGGCTCAGCGTGCTTGGGGGCAGGGCAAGCTCGGCATTTGTTGCCAGGGATTGAACCCTGGCCCCTGCGCTTGCCTAAACAGGTGCTTAGGCTGCTGAGCTATCTCTCCAGCCCTTACCATTTTTAAATTACAGTGAAAAATTCCAATTATCCACAAACTTAGCAATCAATATTAATAATAAAGGATGTATATATAAAAGAAACCTCTATTTTGAAATTCAAAGATCTGAAAAATTAATTCGCCTCAATTCATTAATAATATAGGTAATTCAAAATTAGTGTGGTTATTTTAAATTATATTTTTAAAACCATTTAAAATTATTGCATTTTGTTATGTATTTCCAATGGAAATGTAACCACTTGAATATAATTCCCCCTGAAGACATTTTCTACTCTTAAAATATTCTGACCCCAATGGCCTGCTATATCAATATCTCGTGAAATAATGTAAAACTTTGGTGGGAAAAGTTAGGAGAAAACTTGGTAGCAAAATGTTTAGATGTCAAAATCCTAACAGCAACCATTTATAATTATTAAATTTCCTTCCATTTCAGGAGGCTGTTTACAAACATATTCTTTTATGAGGACAAATTTGGGTTTCACTTAATTATTTAATTCCCCTAATTTTCTTCTGCTTGGTCCAAATGTAAATACTGCATTCTGCTTTTATTGCACTATGAGCAGCTTCTGTGGACCGTGAACAAAAGCACTGTATGCTTTTGGATCAGAAGTGTTTTTATCGGAGCGAGCAGTACATCGCCACTGAGGGCCTTCGGCACCCTCCCCTTGCTCCTGACACATGAATCCCGAGCTTCCTGCCACTCTCAGGAGCAGTTCTAGAAGGCCTCTTCCAAGAATGTCCTTCATTGCCCTGCTGGGGCTGCCTCAGTCCACACGGATTCAAAACACTGAATTTTTCGGGTCATTTTCACTTTAGGAAAGAGAGGAGTCACACAACGTCAGATCTGGTGAGTAAGGTGGAGGAGGATGCATGGGATATTTCCAGCCACCTGCCTTTCTGTTGAGCGGCACCCAGCAGCGATGTGCATCATCATTTTGGTCACAGCTCATAAAGCCCGTCGTGAAAGGGAACATCCTGAAGTGCTCCAGAAAGTGGCAAGACTGATGAGGTCGGGGCATATGACTGGGGGGAGGCGGCAGATTAATGCCCCAAAATTCTTTAGGATGATAATTCTTAATTTAAACGTTCACCGTATCTTTCAATCACCTCTCACATTAGGTAGTACCAGATAGAATGAGACCAGAATCACGTAAGGTAGTTAAAAACAGTCCTTCGTATCTGCTCCATGGGAGCCTGCACTGTACTGACCAAGGAGGAGTTGCTTTTAATCGTTGTGAGAGAGCAACTGTATTTCTTGTAAAATTCTTTATACATGAAGACTAAAACCCTAAAATGATTTAGTGAATGTGGCAGAAGCAAGACAGGAAAACAGGCGAGAAAGCAATGCACACGCGCCTGCTTGAGGGTTGACAAGGGCAACGTGGCACTGCGGGCAGGAAGCAGAATTAGAACTCGGACAGTTTGGTGTCGCAAGGAATACACAGAAATCCAATTTTACTTGGCTGAAGCATATAAATTTAAGAGCAAAATATAAAGTATTTAGAAAAGATAGGATATTTTATGGCTTTAGGCATTATAGATTTTTTAAAGATACACAGAAGTCTAAGTCATAAAGACATATTCAATAAAATTAAGAACTCTAAGAGACGGTCAGACAGCTCAGCCTACTAAGCACCTGCATGGAAAGTGCATGGACTGGGGCTCAATCCCCGGTGCCACATGCTGTGCCAGCCATGCCCCAGGCACACTGAGCCAACCAGGGAGACCGGGCATGGTGGCACATGCCTGTAATCCCAGTGCTGGAGAGGCTGAAAACAAGAGGATCACTATGAGCCCCAAACTGTGTAGTGAGACCCTGTACCAAATACATTATTTTTTTTAAATGAATTCAATTCATCAAAAACTTACACAAGGTAAGGCTCAAGCATACTGCAAACTGGGAGAAGATATTTGCAACTGGTGTAACTGTCAATTGTAGTTATATTTTTAAAACTCTTAAAATCAATATGTAAATGATATATAAGAAAATTTTAAAAATAATCAAAAGAGAAACTATCCAAAACAAAAGATCTTTATGTGTCCTGTAAATATAATACAAAATATGCAGGAAGAATTCAAGAAATGCAAATTAAATTACAAGGCACATCATTTTATACCCATCAGATTAGCAGAAATGTCAAAGTCCCCTAATAGCAGTATTTGAGAAGGTGGAGAAACACATAGCTGGTGGGTGTACCAGCTGGTGTAACTGTTTTGGAAAGTAATGCACATTTTTAGAAAATTCCATGGTGCCTATATCCACGGGACTGAGCAGCCTGGCTCCTGCCCCTGTGCTTACAGACTCACCACCATCTAGCCAGAAAAGGCTTGAGGATATTCAGGGCAACATGGTTTGTGATCGCAAAAACACTGTCTACCACCAAACGCCCGCTGCCAGGAGAACTGGCAAAGAAAATGTTGCATAGTCAAGCGGTGAAGTACAGCAAGCACAGCAAGAAGACACAGCGTGCAGCTACAAGGATCAGCGCGGACCCACAGAGCAGCAGGGCGGAGCGCACGAGTGTCCTTCCGCCTGTGTAAGATTCAAACATTTGCAAAATTAAACAATTCGCTGCTTGGGGATGCAAGGGTATGTGTTAGTACTAAAGGGGAAAGCCAGGACATAAGGTCATTATCTCTCATGGGAATTGTGGAGTAAATAAATGGTATGAGAAAGTGCCCACGAAAGGCCAGGGAGATAGCTCAGTAGAATAAGTGCTTGCCTGGCAAGTGCAAGGTCCTGAGTTCAATCCCCAGTACCACAACAATAAATAAATAAGCCCACAAGGTACTTCGAAGGTATGGGGAGAGTAGGCAATATGGCATAATTGAAAAATACATTTTTCCATTTTTTATTCTTTGTAAGTATTTAATAGTTAAAAGGATTACATCTGCAGGTTTAGAAGTCTACAGTGGTGAAAAGAGGAAAGATTCTTTTATTTTAAAAAATCTATGAACATTTATAAAATTCTCCAGAGCATTGATTAGAAAATAATAAATTATGCACGAATATATGAACTATGTAGTCTTCCCATTTATTTACTACACATAGATTTTTTAAAAAGCTGACAGTGAGGAGAGAAAATAAGAATTGTTTTCCTCCCCTGGTGGGTTAGAGCAGCGTTCCCCAACACCCACTCCGCACCGGGAATAGTGCAAAGCTGCTCCTGGGAACCGCATCTGGCTCTGGGGCAGGAGACCCACCTGGAGGAACTGTGTGACCCCCACTGGAGAAAAGAGAAACTATCTAAAACAAGAATAGTTTCCCTCACTGGAGACAGTGGCAGAGCCTGGGCGCCTGGCTGGCTTTGCCACAGTGTGCAGGGATGGATGAGGCTGCGATGCTGCTACTGGCCTTCAGCACACAGGAGGGGGGCTGAGGCTGGAGGTCCTCCAGCACGCTGTACAGCACAGAGCTGTCTGATCCAGGCATGGCGGGGCGCATCATGCCAGCACTCTGGGAGGCAGAGCCAGGAGGAGCCCAAGTTCAAGCCCAGCCCAGGCAACCTAGTGACCTTGTGAGACCTTGATTCAAGAAGTTAAAATGTAAAACTAAAAAGCTCTGGAGATTTACTTCAGCATGAAGGTCATGGGTTCAAGCCCCAGTTCCGCCAAAAAGTGAACAAAGAAGTGGTCTGGTTCAAAATGTCAATAGCAAGGCTGCTGAAAAGCCCTACTGCAGAGGAAAATAAGACAGGAAATACAGGATTTTAGGCCACAAAGTGAAAAGGCACAGTTCTCGCAGCCATTTGGAGGAGCACAGAGGCAAAGGTGACAGACAGCTTATTATACTCTCAGTACAGTGACAAATGGAAAGTAGCAAATGTTTGATCTGTTATTTTGGGAGTTCCTCATAAGCAGTAAAGCACAGGCCAGGACTGCCTGGTGCAGAGCCGCAGGAGGGCGAGACAGCAGCAGGTCGGCAGAAACTACTGAGTCTCATCTAGTGTCACCTGAGACAGCGGCTTTGGGCACCATAGTGCTCCCCTTCTTCCAAAAGAATTCACTATTGATATCTCTATGAATCTTTCTTGAAATACACACAGAGCACACATCTTTAGTTTTGTCTTTTTTATGTTTAAAGACATCTCAAGTGGCTTGTCCTTCACCCTCTGCCGTCGTGAGGTGGGTTCATCTCAGCTGGGGAGCAGACATCCGCCACCACTACCAAGCCTGGCCTTAAGCAGGTGCACGGCGTTTCTGTTTGCTCAGGGAGTCCACAGAAATTCAAACATGCCACATGTTTACAACTCAGCTTTTGCCACTCTTTTTTGTATAATGCTTGACTCTCAGCATAGAGCTACCATGACAACTGTGTCTATCATACCTTAAAGATATTCAACTCCAGACACAAGAATCCATGGTTTAAAAACATAAACTAAGCTTCTATGATTAAAAAACTTAGCTGCCTACAAAGATCAAGCAGCACAGCCAAGATGGACAGAGCGGAGGAGGTGAGGAACCAGAGACAGCAGCCTGCTGAGGGAAGAAGTGGTTCTGGACCACATAGTCCCGTCTGCTGACGAACCTGAGCACAGCCAAACGAGATCAGACTTCCTTAGTGACAACTGCTGTGTTTTTCAATACTCTTCTCCTTATAATAAAGAAATCAATGGATCCATGGGCCAGGAGTTGTTTGTATTAAAGACACTACCAATGAGGTTTCTTACATTAATGTCCCATGGTTCTCATAAGCACCTGAAACCTAAGGTGTGAGTCATATTGAGAACGACCTTCTCATTATGTCAAAAGGGTGGAATATTCCAGAGCAACAATGGCAAGTGGCATACGTGAGACAGCATCTCGAGGGATGGAGCCTGGCCTCCCGCCACCACGGGCGGGATATGTGTGCGCGGCAGAGGGTCAGTTACCTGTGCCTTTCTTGCACGTGTAGGTGAGATGGTAGTTGCAGGGGACATCATTCCACTGGCCGTTTTCGTGCCAAATGATGACCACGCAGTCTTCTCCAGCAGAAAAGAAACTGTCTGGCTGGTTGGGTCTCCAGTTCTCATATTGCTGTAAAAACCGAGAGAGGTGATAACGATGTGGTAGCCAGAGGCAGTGGAAGCACTGGGGAGACACAGCGCCTCCTGCTGGGGCTCACTGTGGCCATCACACGGGAGACTTTCCAGCTCAGAGCAGAAAGCAGATGGGTCTGTGTCTCAGAGTCTTTAATAAACACCTGATTTGACAATGAGGTATCTCTGAGGAAGTTTGGTCTAGTTGTCCTAAATTTCTAAATGCATAGTACATGCTCAATTTAAGAAATCTACCCTATTGTTTATTAACTGTAATAACATTAATTGAAGTAAAAATACAGAAAAAGTTCACAGTCTCACTCTAATCCATCTTATTTCCTTCCAGAGCTCCCATGCATATATCGTATTTAGTTCTGATTACAGTTCAATAAAATTTTTTTACGTTTTTTCTCATTTTTCCACACTACAAAATACCTTCCTTGGGGCTGGCCGAATAGCTCAGCAGACTAAAGTGCCTGCTTAGGCAGAGTGCAGTGGCCGGGATTCGATCCCTGGCATGCTGTGCCAGCCCCACCCCCAGGGCACACTGAGACAGCAATTGAGACTGGGTGTGGTGGCACGTGCTGTAATCCCAGCACTTGGGAGGCTGAAAACAGAGGACCACTACGAGTCCGATCTACATAGTGAGACCCTGTAGACCCTGTCTTAAATACATTTAAAAAAAGACTTCGTTGGTCGTTTATTTGTGTTAAAAGAAAAACAATGAGATACCAAAGAATACATTTAGCTGATACATCTATACTTATCACTTCTCCTTAAATGCAACCTTTCAGAGCTACATGGCTTAAGTGTGTTTTTTGCTTGTACCACACAGCTGAGTTCTGCTCTACAACCTAATCTGGAAGCCGTCTTCTCTTAGTGAGCACATTTACAGATATGTGCTTATGGAGATCAGAGTTGTGTTCTCAAAAACCCATCTTAGTACAGTGTTCTTCTTCCTTATGCACTGCATTCAGACCACTGAGAAGGATTTTATTTTTTTGAGGCTTTTCCACTGGTTGCCTTTATCTTGTAGCATTTAAGCTAGTACCGTGGACTTCCCACTTTAAGCAAGTATCTATGTGACCAGAAATACTTTACTTTCTCTGGTAGCAACACTGTTCACCATCAGCAATAGGCTCAGACCTTCCTGGCTAGCTGTGTGATATGCATTATCTATCACAATAATTTGGCACAACAGGAAAAAAATTGGAGGTTTGGAATGTTAAGCCCCAAGGACACTCTGGCTTAAGTTTCTTTACTGAAGTATGGCTTTGGGGCCAGGGAGATGGCTCAGTGGAATAATCGCTTCCCTGACAAGCGCAAGGGCCTGAGTTCAATTAAAGTATGGCCTCCACAGCAATAAATAATTAGATGAAAAACACTGTTTCCATACCTGTCTCAGAATAACAAATGTGGGTCAGTAAAAATAACACTGAACTCTAAATGAGAGGCCAGTTTCCTATGCTTGGGGCTTCGCAACTAGAACGTGTCATAAGATCGGTTTGTTCAATGCTTTTTCAGTTCAACTCGAGTGTCGCTTTCCACGTCACTTCACCTGCTGTCTTGCCTCATCACAACTAGCCAGACGGCACTCGAGGAGAGAAATGTCCGCCCTCAACGTGCTAATGATGCAGGTTTAGGCTCCGACAGCTCGTGCGACTGTCTCGGGCTAGAGACCTGCGCATGTCTGTCCTTAAACTAAATTTCAAATAAGCCTGAGGTATAAAATAGGTAATGAGATTTTATTTGCAAAAGATAGAGGCAGAGATAAAACGATTGAAAGTTAAGACAACTATTTTCAGGTTAAAGCATATAAAAACATCTCTTCTCTTTACTTACTCCTAACATACTCTCATGACAATTCTTATGCCATCTAAAATGCATAGCATGTCAAACTCATTTGATTTTCCATTTGCTAAAGTATTTTGTTTGGCTATTTGCAGTACTATATTTCTTTTTGTTTATTAATTTTCAATTATTTGTACAATCCAAACTTAATGAAATACCCCTTTAGCCATAGTAAGAGTTTTAAGTACCATCAAGCTTGTTTAAAACCAAGAAAAATACAATTCATATATTAGAGAATGACTATATCTTCTTTCTTAATTTTTTTTTCGTTTTAAAACCTTTAAATAGATTAAACACCTGGATCTTTGATACAGTGTGGGGAAAGACCCAAGGTTTGCAAGCCTGCCTTTCTTTCCACCTCTTTGCGTGACATTACTTTCAGGCTGTCCCCCACCAGTGAGCGGTGAGAGCTCCCTGGCGTGGTGAGCAGAGTCTTGCAGGGGACAGGGCTGCAGGGGACAGGGCTGCAGGCCCCAAGGGCACTACGCACAGCACTCTGCACACGACGGGAAGCAACTCACTGTCCTGAGCATACTATTTGTTCAAGGAAGAATGTACTTCTATTTGTAGGCTCCATTTACTCAACAAAAAAATGTTCCAAATAGAGTTTAAAGTATTATGTATGAAACTGAAACCCCAGAGTCTAGCTTAAAACAAACCTCCAGGAAAATGCTCTTAGGAAATTCTGGTGCAGCATGGTGACCCACACCCATCATCGCAGAACTTGGAGAAGCTGCAGCAGGAGTCCTGCAGTGTGAGCCCCGCTGAGGTGACTTACCAAGACTTTGTCTCAGGGCTGGGGAGATAGCTCAGTAGAATAAGCACTTGCCTGGCAAGCGCAGGGTCCTGAGTTCAATCCCTGGTACCACAAAAGAAAGGAAGGAAGGAAGGAAGGAAGGAAGGAAGGAAGGAAGGAAGGAAGCAAGGAAGCAAGGAAGCAAGGAAGCAAGCAAGCAAGCAAACTCTTGTCTCAAAGTAAAAAATAAGTAAATGATTCAGGATGGAGCTCAGTGAGAGAACTCTGGGTTTCCTCCTAAGTACCACCAAAGAGAAGAGAGGCAGGGGAGAGAAGAAAGGGAGAGGGGAAGAAAGAAAGGAGGACAGAAAAGAAGGAAAGGGGGGAGGAAGGAAGAATAACTTTTTCATCTGAAATAAGACTTGGATTCGGGGCCACTGAGATGATTCTCGGGGCTCAGTTGTCTGGCAAAAGATGTAACTGCCTTTAGTAAGAAAGGTTTGTGGTCATGCTGTGAAGCGCGGCCTCTGGCTGTGCACGGTCTGGGCCCAGGAACCCGCTGCATGCCTGGCTCTTAGCGGGGTGCCTGGCTCTTAGTGGGGTGCCTGCCCCCTGCAGGAACAGCGGCATTGCCTGCTGCCGAGAGCGGCGCTGCGCAGATTTATCTTGGCTGGGACGCTCCAATTTTGTTCCGTATTATTGCCAAACTTACTTAGAAAGGGAAAGTCTGATTTTCTGAACAACTTTCTTTGTTTCCTCTTTCATTCTTTCATGTACAGAGAGAAAGTATGAAAATAAGTCTTTCACTTTCATGGCCCATAATGTATTTCTTTTAACTACAGTTACATATTAGGAAGAAATCCCTCCTTAGGAAACGAGCCCGGGCTGTAGGAATGAAGAGATGCTCTCTAACATACAGCGTCTCATCCAGTCAGAAGCACAGATTCTTGGACTGAGCAGAGAAAAGCTCGCACACCCGCAGCAAGAACTTTCCCCCTCTAACTCGGGGCAATGAGCAGATACGGCGGCTGCTCTGCTCTAAGCTGGCCTATTTCTAGTGCAGGCTGGCACATTGGGATTAGTGCTAAAAGCCATCATAGGTCAAGAAAACTCATCTTACTGCTTTTGACAAAAATAATAAATGCTGGTCATTCTTCTCCATCTCTACGGCTTGAGTATTCCTGATTCCCACTCCCACCTGCAAACTCTTAGTCTTTCCACGGGCCGTAAGAATTACACCACAGATATCAATCCCCCAGAGAACGCTAAATTACTTTATATTTCATTCTTTCTGATGGCTGAGAAAATTATGACATGGGGAAAGCAGTAATGATTAAGATATGATAGATGATGTCATATACTGTGATATATAAGATGTGTGACATATATATAAAGCCAATTCTCTAAGATAGATATAATTATAATGGTTCACCAACATACACTGATAAAAAGGAAACTAAAAAACTCAAGTAACTGATATGAAGGATCTTACATTTTCGTATGTATTAGGAAATAATCATATTACATCCCTTATGAAACTGTTGAATACTCTATATTACATGTTAAAACTTTTTTAAGTTTCTGGTTAAATGACTGTTTTTATGTGCTTAAGATGCCACAATAAGCAAGCACTTCAATTAAACTGAATCCAGTCACTTTTCCATTATTGTTTTCTGCTTCCCCAAAAGGAATCAAAAAAAATCAACTGTCAAACTAATAAAGTGATTTTCAAACCTTGTACATGTAGTTCCTTCCCAGGATCAATGCGCTCATTATGTGCTGGTAACAACATATAACACTAACAAAGATGATTCCCTGGGGAAAGCTGTTAAGTGTGGTCCTTTCACACGAGAAGGGTCTCCACACACCGGAGGGCTCACGGGTGGCCCACGTACACTCCGGCAGAGAAGCGTGAAGCTATCCATCAGTATCTCCCAATCCATAAGTGCTTGAATTATCTCCTTCCAAACAATCTCCGCTGTCAAAAATACGTCTCCAATTCACATTCATAGCGGAGACTTGCCCTGTAGGCCTCCCGCCGAAGGGCTCCTAGGCTGCCGGTACCAGTGGCCCTTGTGCCACGACCTTCAGCTCCTGGGGCGCAGAGTCACTGAATCACTCAGGATGGCGGAGAGCCATCTCTCGGTTCCTCCTCTCTGCAGCTCTCCCACGTTGTGCTCCCCACATGCTGGGTGGGGCCACGCTGCGAGGCTGAGGTTCCAGCTTAAGAAGTTGTCTGTGTAACTGAAGGTGAGCCTGTGTGCTTACGTGGTGTCTGGGAGGTCCTGATATTCAGAGAGAGAAAATGATACTCTGTCTTTTAAAAGACACACCTCCAGATGTGAAGAATAGCCCCAGGATGTCGGCGGATAGCTTGCACCCCAGCTGATGCTGGCAGCGCCACGGCCAGCTGCCCTTTGCCTTCTGCAGTGATGGGTAAGTCCCTTTTTGCTAAGGTTCGCTAAGTAGTTTTTCACATATCTGCAGGACTTAAAAATCAACCAGAGCACTTTTTCCCTCTCTCCTTTCCAAGAGGAAGCTTGCTAGGGTTCGGCGCCGAGCACTCCTTGCAAAGCCACGTGTATTTCTCACACCAGGCTGGTCTTTGGGTGACCCACATAGAAGCACCCCCAGGGGCAAGGAAGCGCAGGCCAGCGCAGCAGGCTGATGTAGGAAAGGTTCTTGAACCCTAAGAGGACTGGCTCGTGTCCTCCTCGCACTATTCCACAACAGTGTTTCTGTTCTCCACACCAAGACTTTGAATGAATTTTTTAAAAGAAAATGTGACTTTGGACATCCAAGCCCAGAGGACACTAAGAAAGTCAAAGAATTCCTAGAATATTAAAGAATCTTTTTTCCATCTCTTTTTTTTTTCATCATCTTAAAACCAAGAAGTTTTATGACCAGGCATGGTAGCACACGCCTGTACTTCTAACACTCTGGGAGGTTGAAGCAGAGAATTAAAATATCAAATCCAGCCTGGGTAACTTAGCAAGATCCTGCCTCGGTCATGAATGAAAGGATCCAGAAAACATACAGGATGTGTGGGGTGTGTTGGTCTGCTCATACCCCAAGACGCTCATGAGGCTGAGGCAGGCGAATCACTTGAGCCCTGGAGTTAAAGACCCGTGTGGCAAACACAGTAAGACTCCATTTTAGATGAAGAGACAGAAAAGAGGAGAAGGCCTGGTACCACACACAATGGAATGCTACTCAGCCTTTAAAAGGAAGAAACTCTCCAACTGTGACAGCATGGATGGACCTGGAAAGCATCGTGCTAAAGTGAGTCGGTGGTAGCGAGGCCGGGACTCTGACTCCACTCATGTGGAGTGTCCACAGCAGCCCAGTTCACCGCCCACAAGAGCGTGAGCTGTGGCGGCTGGGTAGAGAGGAAAAGGGAAAGCGCGGACCAGCAGGCATGAAGTCCGTCAAGCAAGGTGAGCAAGTCCTGGACACGCGCTGCAGAGCCCTGCGCCACAGCCGGATGGCACTGTGCCCTGGCAACCGAGGTCTGTAGGTAGAGGATTCTTACACACAATGACACTGACTCCCCCCGCAAATAAAAAAGAAAGAAAAAAGTTATAAAGGCCCTGTAGCTCAGTGAGACGGCCTAGTTCATTCCCCAGGATCATAAAACGAACACTTACAGCAACTATTTCGGTCAAAACATAAACAATAACCAGACTTTCTTTCAGAATAGTCAACCTATTTAAAGTTCTTTTAACTGAGATGATTTCTTAATTTGGTCAAAGAACTGCCAAAAGAAAAAAGAAAAAAAAACAGTGAGTACTGTTTTTCTAAAGAGTGAGGCAACCTGCTCGGAATCTCTTTGTGTCTTTTCCTCTCTGTTGGCTCCTAAGTGGTACAACATAAATGAAAAAAAGAAACAACTTTCATAGGCATTACATAAAACTGAGCTCCATCTTTTTATGAGATAAGTGCTCTCTCTGTCTCTCGCTCTGTCTCTCTGTCTCTCTGTCTCTGTCTCTCTCTCTCTCTCTCTCTCTCTCTCTCTCTCT
>NW_004524705.1:3566437-3581696 GCF_000260255.1 Octodon degus | reverse complement strand
TCTCTCTCTCTCTCTCTCTCTCTCTCTCTCTCTCTCTGTCTCTCTCTCTTTGTCTCTCTCACACACACACTCCACTGCCAGTACTTCCTGGCATTAAAGAAGAGTTTGTTGGAGATGCCTGGGATGCCCCTATTCACACAGATTTCTGTTGCAGATAAATTCCTGCCAAACACAGTCAGGAAGAACCAAAAAGTTCAAGGGAGGAGACAGCAGCAGCCCCCCTCAGATAGGAAAGCTGGTTTGCCTCCGGTGCAAATCTAAGAGCAAATTCCTCTAAATGCCAAGAGCTTATGTTTTCTATCTAAATATCTAGCTAGAACTTTTCAGCTTAAGAGCAGTCATGTTTTATTCTTCAAAATTCATTTAATTTAGATTGTCTAGGATGGCCGAATAGAGACTGTATTAGGACCGTTATGATTTGGCTAAGTGTGTTTAAACAATCGCACACTGCCATGGATAAAATCCACTCTGACATTACTCAAGGAAGTCATTGGATGACACAATACATTGCTATTATTGTTGGGAGGATTTTCTGAACTTCAAAGTATAATTTGGAGTTATTTTCTCGAACAATCCATTCAGTGCTCTTTACCTACGCTTTTTCACTTCAAACACTGCTAATCTGATTCACAATGTGGGAAGTGGGAGAGAACTTTATCCAAAAACCACAAAAGACTTCTAGGTTCACCTGCCAAGGGAAGCAGCCAAGGAAAACTTTGTGCTGGGTCCCGTTACTGGGGGCGGGGGAGTTCAGGCAGGATCAGTCCAAATCCCCGCCTTGCTTGCTAGGATCTTCTAAGCAGGTGACTGCAATGATTAGCTTGATACTGGATTTGGAAAATCACCTTGTCCATATTTAAATTTTACATTTACAATATCATGCAATCAAAACTAGAATTGTAAGCTATTCAAAGCTAGAGGAACTTAACTCGTGGGGCATATTGTTCTCTCAGAGTTCTGGGTAGTTTCTGAGAAAGCCGTTTTGAACACGAAATGCAATATGACCACTAGGTGGTGACATATACCCGCTGTTATCATTTTACACCCTAATAACTAAATTGCTTAGCCAACTGGAACTTAAAATAATGTCCCCAACAGTTGGGAACATTAACTCATTAGAGGACTGCCTGAGATGCACACTCTCGGTTTTGCGAGTGAAGTACGCCAGAAGGCAGCCACCTGCGCCACAGCATCTTCCGGTCTGACTGGGCTCTACTCGCTCACTGGTCAGGACAGCCGTAATTTGGCTTTTGTAACCAGAATACTCACCTACAATTATTTGTTATATTCTGCGTTCCCTAATTTGGCTTTTGCAACCAGAATACTCACCTACAATTATTTGTTATATTCCGCGTTCCCTTTACAGTTATCTGATGGTTTGTATAGATGATGAAGTTTCATCAGCCACAAGCACGAGCTGAAGTCCACAGCAGGCTTTCTGACAGGGCACATCATAAACTAACAAACATCCATGCACACAAATGGACTGCCTGCAGCCTGAGTCACAGCAAGTCTGCCTTTAGGAGAAAGCACATCTAGACTGGCTCTGTAAACATCGTACCTGTCCTCAAAGGTCACTTCTCCATGTGCAAACTCCTTTCATCACCCCGGACGCTAGCACCATGGCGGAACTCCCAGACCCACAAACTCAATCCAAATTCAGCCAGTGCCAACAGTGAGCAAATGACCACTGAGGGACAATGCGAGCAAAGCCTGAGTGGAAAACACTCTCCCAAGTTTTAGGCGCAGGCTGATAAGGAACCAGCCTTTCACTAAATAAGAAGCTCAGGACAGCCCCAGGGTTTCAGCATGCAGGTCAAATGGTTATCTGGAAAGAGGACCGAGAGCTGCTTATTACAGAAATCAAAACATCTGGTAGCGCTGAGATGCCCCCTCCCCACCCTGATGCCAGGGTCCAGAGACATTTGTCTGCAGTCCGTGGGATATGGTTAACTTGCTTTATTTAACTTGTTCAGGGCAGTGACTTCCCCCTGCACGGTAGGTCTCCCCTCTCTGCTGCTTGTCCTCTGTTCTGGGTCCCACTGTTCATGTTTGCAGGGGATTATGATTTTGCTGTTGTCTTTTACCTGAACTAGGTAATTCACTGGCCCACAACTGAAAAGAAAAGAGCAGCTCTGTCTTAAAGGAGAAAGGGACTTTGTTCTGCTGTCCCGACACTCTCCTGGCGGTCCCGAGTTGGATCCCACCATCCCTACGCTGAAGGGAAGGAAAGCTACTCTGGGGTCTCTGGGCCTTGCATCATGCAGCCAGATACCCCATTATTCTCCTAGCTGGCAGAGCTGCGGGTGGGACTGAGAGCTAAAGCCCCTGAGCACACCACCAATCTTGTGTAACAGCATGAGCTCACTGCACTACAAAGCAGCAATTATCCACCAAGTGTGCAGGGGCCCAAGAGCGCCTCGCATTTCATCCTGCCAGGACCGGTGCCAGAGGCTCCTCCCTGCAGCTTGTCTGCACAGGTCCTCGGTCCTGCTGCGCTAACGGTCCAAATGCAAAGAGAAAGTGCCAAAGCCCTTGGACTTTTCCTATTCTCTTTTGGCTTTCTCCATGGTTATGCTTTGCTTTAAGCTAATTAGCAATTAAATTTAAACATCTGCACGGGATTCTAAAGTTTCATAGGCACTGTGACTAAACCATCTCTGAGAACGACTACTACACTGATAAATTTTCTTCGCTCTTTTTTACTGGATAATTTTGTAATTGTGAAATGATGCTCCGGGGTGGGTAAATAGTGTTTTTTCAGCTGTTCAACCTACCATCAGCCATCCGAACCCCCAAAACAGCCAGGGTGAGAGGAGGGCTTTGCATTCAAGAAATACTGTAGGACTCATAATTTTTCCCATGTAGATTCAGAATTCAAATCAAATCAAATCAAATTGCAGCCCAAGTAAAGACTTTCAGTGAGAACTGAGTGGTTTGTGCTGAAAAGGACCTCGCTAAGTCCTCGTCTCATGAGTAATGGGTTACAGCCCAAAGCAAGAATGTGTGTTGTTCTTGGCTTTTGGGTGGACAGGATAAAGCCTGTGAAGTTTACCATAATTAAATTAATACTGACATGCAGTATGACTTGTGCAAAGAGAAGTGGCCTTTGACTCAGAGCTACAGCCACACAGAAGGCCCTCCAAGATTTCCAGGTAGAAAATCTACCCCTTCGGTGTTTTGGAGGGAGGTGCAGAATTTTCAAAACACACCTTTAGTTTTAGTTGACACCATCATACGTGTTCATAGGCACAGCCCGACATGCCAGGGACGTACCTGATGAACCACAGCCACCCCAAGAGACCTGCGTGCCTGCCACCGCAGACACTCCCACCTATGTGGCAACATATCAAACCCTCTCCATTAGCTGATTTGAATGCTGAAAAAAACTTAAGGTTTTCTGCTCTGCACTGTTTTCTGCCAAGTTCTATGCATTGGACCAGCAGAGACCTCCAAAGGAGCTAGGAATACAACACGCTGGGATTAGTTAGCAGCCCCAGTGCTCTCCATGGAATGCCTGAGGGGGAGGGGCAGGAGCCCTGCGGACAAGGGGGGAGTGACCACACAACCTTGCAGCAGAAGAATGGTGGTTTATGGCCTGTGGCTTGGTATCCCTTTTCTCTTGGTATGCCCCTTGCTAAGAGTCTCTCCCTAATTAGGGGGTACTTCTTTATTGTTTCTAGTTTTTCAAAGCTGGTTTTTCTTACAATACTTTGCTTGGAAGAAAGGCATTTATTTTTAGCAGAAGATAAGGAGCCTCTGGCTTTAAAGTCAAACCCACACCCACCCCACCACTCTTTTCCCATCAACACTGAGCACTGGTGCAGGAGGGCTAGTGGTGTTCAGGCAACTAGGTATTTCAGCTTGCTGGGGCCGGGCCTTGCTGATTGTCATAAAACTGAAGCAAGATTCAGTTCTCTGGTAAAGTAAGTGGGATTTGCAAGCCAAAAGGAAAAATGCACAGGCAGTTTCATTATCAGTTAGCCTTTGGTTGGCTCTGCTACAACCAAGATGCAAGATGAGGTCTTTGGAGTTAGACATGTGACACTTATGAATCTGTGATTGGTAGATTGTTCTAGAATGTTCTGGTTAGTTTCAGATGAATATGGAAGAGGCCTTTGTGATTCCTCCCAACAATAGACTGAGGGATGAAGAGACCATGAATTCCTCCCAGCAGGCAGAGAAGCCACAGCCTGGAAGGGACTACAGTGAGCAGAGACGACTAACGTAAGGAATGTAAAGAGAAAGCAGAAAGAAAAAAATACCACACACACACACACACACACACACACACACACACACACACATGCACACACACACCCCAAGCCTTCTGAAAGCTCCTTGCTATTTTAAAAAACGGAACTGGATTACTGGATTATGAATTCTGTCTAGTCTGTTGGGTCTGGACATCACCACCTAATGTGACAGTCTTTTCTGAGGTAACTGTCTGCATCATTGAAGAGACCAGCCGCAGGGTGGGTGGAGGTTGCACTGTGCTGGGTGCTGGTCTCCAGGAGAAGAGGGACAGGGACAGCACAGATGTGGATGCCTGCATGAGAACTTTATTCCTGGGAGCCAATCAGCAGACAGCAAGATGGCGACAGCTTTCTATCTCTGGGGTCCACAGTTGGTCTCCAGCCCTCCCTAGGGAGCTGCGCTGGGCAGAGTGGCATGAGCCAGGCACTGCAAAACTCTGCTGTCTTTTGATTATGCTGTTCCCTGCACACCTTACAATCCTTAGTCAAAGAAAACACAGGAAACGCTTTTTCACAGGACACACAGAGATGGAGAAATTCCTGCACATGTCCTGGTGTTCGCTTTCCTTTATGCTGAAATGGCTACCCTTTGACAGTGGATCAAGAGAGGCAGCTCTGTCCAACCTGAAGCAGGCAGAGGATTCCTGGCCACGCGTTCTAAACCATGACATGAGCTAATAACATTGAAGAGTGACTCTTCCTTCTTACCTGTTTAACTATCTTTGAGACACAAATAATAATATTGTTCGAAGTAATTTTTCTACAGAAAACACTGTGGCTATAAATCTGCCTATATGAGGAGAAAAAATTATCCCCAAATTGTTGTTTTCCCAAAGTTTCATGGAACTCGTGCTCTGACAACACTCTGACAGGCCTGGGGGTGGAAAGCCAACTTTCCACTTACAACTTCTAGTGTTGGCTACTGAGGTGTTTCTAGGACAACCGCGGACACAGACGGGATCCCTCCCAGTGGGCAGACCCGCTTTCCTCTGGCCACAACCTTACATGTGCTTACCAAAAGAGCTGTATTTTTGAGGAACATATTTTCCTTTGTTTCCACTTTTGAAAATCTGCATATGTGCCAACACTTCTCAATACTGGCACAAACATAAACAGAGCATTTAATTTGGATAAACAAAAAGTGTCACAAAGAGGGGGAGCCAAAGACTTAATGTGGTCAAATCAGGGTTCAAAATGTAAGTGAACAATGGATGTTCATTGATTATCACTGGTTCATTCAAAAATATTAAGTGTCCATTTTTTATCAGCTACCCCATTAGGCAGTGAAGCACGCAGGCAGAAGGTAAGTCCTGCCTCTGAAGGCTGGGTGTCTGGAACTCGGCACCACAGGGCTCTGGGCTCACGCAGGACAGCACAAAGAAAGCACAGAAAGGGAACCTCAGGCCCAGGCAGGCAGGCTTCCGCAAAGCAGAGGCTTTGGGCCACAAGGGTTCAGGAGCACTCTGAAAAGAAACCAGAGCAGGAGGCAAGAACATGCTCAGCACCACAGCAAGATACGCAGAGCTCGTGGAGAGGGAGCGGTCACGACTTTCTCCTGGACAGGATTCCTCTGAGACACACTAGCCCAGGAAGCGCCAGGGAAGGGCATGCTAAGAACAACAATTTTATACCACGGGCATCAGAAAAACTTTGGAGAATTTTAAGCAGCAGGCCACAAGCATTCACATCCCTGGGAGGTGCAGGTACTGGCTCAGCAGTCAGAGTGGGGAGAAAAAACCCTGGACAAGCTGCTCATTCAGCAACCGATCCAGAGCAACTGGAAAGCCAGCTAACAGGGCAGACACCAGATAAGAAAAGCTTGCCGGAGTCCTCCAGCTTCAATGTGTCAAACTTGAACAGTTTAACAGTCTCTTTGAAGACATAACTTGCTGTCAACGAAGCAATCTCAAGTGAAGTGTGTGGTGCCTCCTCAAGCTTTAGGTGTGCCCTGCTGTTCCATACCAATAGTCCAGTTAAAGAGTAACCCACTGGGAGGAAACTGGCCACAGCAAAAACTCAAGTGTGTTAAGGGAGGCCAACCTAAAGCCAACACACAAGGGTGAGGCTCAACACGATTTGATCCATGAGTGCACTTTTGTAAAACTCATTGGGCAAACATCCCAAACCAACAGTGAAGGAGATTTTCAAGATATAACAGAAACAGGAATTTGGCATTTCATCAATTACATCCAATTGTAAAGGCCAATAATGTGGAATGAATCAAGAACAATCTAAAGAACAAGGCAATTTAGATGGCTTCGCTAAACAGCATCACTAACTTAGCATAAACATATGAGTGGAATTAATCCAGACACAAGACATAATCATGTTAAATATGACATAATTATATTGAAAGCCAATAAGCTTCCAATAAGAACTAATGTTTAATTATTTCAATAAAAGAAAGCATTCAAATGGAGACCTAACATAAACTTGTTTGTTTTTCTTGAACTGTAAGACTGAGTATTAAATGAAAATATAAGGTAAACACAAAAAGTTCCTTTTGTTTTAATACTATTCTACTTCCCAACATGGATAAATTCTAATAAATCTTTCAAACAAACAAACAAAAGAGAGGAGAAAGAGGATATGGAAGAGGAAAGAAATCATCCTAAAACATAAACAAAATCTTTAAAATTGCACACAGTAAGTTAACACCATTTCCAAGCACAAGCAGAGCCTTCTTGCCCCAATGGAGACTTAACCAAAGACTATTCCCAAAAGCACGAAGCTCCGTAAACAGCAAAACAAAGGAGAGCTATTTTATTCAAGACTGGCGGACATCTGGAACCGGTTAAGGAACGGGGCTGGAGGACAAACTACAAACGCATTTCAGAGACACCTAGGCCAGAGGAAAGGCAAGGACAGGACAGAGGAAAGGCTGGCCTCAAAGGTGGGAGAGTGGGCCGGAGACCAGCCAGCCGGGAGGGCCACCGGCTGGGAGGCAGATGGTCCCTCCTGTTCCCAGATGGCCCCAGTCAGGGACACTCCTCGGCATACTTACCCTGCACAAAGCATGACTGAAGCAGCAGCTGGAGGCTGTGCGGCTTCCCTGGACACACTCGCCCCTTCCTAGGCCTCCGCTACCCTCTGCGTCTGCCCTGCGGCCTTCCTCATACGAAAGTCCTCCTCACTAGGTGAACGTGCAATCCTGCGGCTCCGTCGAATGCGTGCACCAGTTAAGAGCACGGTCACCTGCATCACACTATCTCAGCTCCTGCTGCAAACTTCACGGGAGGATCAGGATTTCTCCTGAGACAAAGTGCAAAGCTCATGCTCGCTGACTTATCAAATTTAGACTCAGCTCAGATTCTGGAAATGTTAACGAAACTATTGTTTTTGCAATATTTGTGTGCCTATGTTAAAAACACAGGCCCAAGACAGTTGAGCTGCCGACCTTTCACAAGGTAATCTTACAACCGTTGGGTCAAGTTCACCTGCATGGACCTGGCAGAGAAGACAACTTCCCTGAGATAATGTATAGACACCCTCCAGGGTACCAGTAGGAAGCCAGTACTCAGTCTCCTTAACCGAGCTCGCAGAGGCGAGGGAAAGCGCTTTATCTTAGGCACTGTGAGACACGGGAGTCAGGGAAAAGAATCCTCGCTGAAGAGGCCATCTGCCAATGCAGAGGTCAGAATAAACATCGAGTGACACACACGTGTTAAGAATGAAAGCATACAAACCAATTCTAGAGAACTAGCAAGAGACAATAAACAGAATGGATGACTAACTATATGTACTGGTACCTGTGAACTAAGCTACTGCATTGCAGATGATAATTTGTAATAGTAGTTTCATGCTTGGAGTGCCTGTCATTCTGGTCTTCTGAATATGGGCTGCTTGTCATGACATGCCAGTTGCTGCTACGATGTCCCTCGGGTAGATGACTGTTCAAGAAGAAGGGGGTGGTGAATGAAAGCAAGAGACAGGAAAAGGAATATTGTGGGACTGTCCTGCTTCAAGGTTGTATATGGTGAGATTTTTGGACTTATGTGTAAACATAAGAAGTATATAATTCTTTATGCCTATTTTTAAAATATATTCTAATTTTTTAATGGTTTTTATCATATTCTGTAGGGACTTAAAGTTCAACATATCAATACTTGGTGAAAAATACCTGTTCCATATTATGCCTAAGATGTTGATATTCAGACAGATAGTGAGGTTAAGCTTAACAGCCTAAGTTGTATGGTAATAACAATAAGCTTGTCTTCTGATGGTTAACAACCTAAGTTTGCAGACCAAAATTAGAGAAAAAGGAGGGCTGCAAAGAAAGCCAACATTTTGGCCCTAGCCTTCTAAGGTCAATTAAGACTCAGGACATATGAGAACCTGTACTGTAACGTCATGTAACTCAGTAGTGTCCCAAATTTTCTGATCAAGGAGATTATGGGGCCAAAGAGAAAAGTGATCGATGATGTAGAGTGTGCCTAAGGAGAGTCATGTGGAGAGAAAACATTCAGGCTTTCACAGAGAGCACATTGGCCAAGCAATGGCCGTGACTCATCCACATGGCTGACACTGACAAAGGTTCTACAATCTGAGGTACAAGATCTCAGGATCAATCCTGAGGGGATTTTACTGACCTTATCAGACCCAAAAGCTACAACTCTTGTTGCAGAGGTCCTGCTTTACCTTGGTCTTAACCATCCAGCAGAAAAGTATAAAAACGAAATATAAGAAGTAAAGCCATGCTGTTATGTTGAGCTGTAGGGGACTCAGGTCAACAATTTCTGACATTGCTAGTGAAGCGGAAGACCCAATACTATTATGGGCTACTGGACTCTTTTAGAATATTTTACTGAGTTTACACACCTATAATATTCAAATAACGGAACTTAACAAAAAAAGGGCATACAGATGAATGTCCATTTTGTATCTGTGTATTCAAAGTGGTTAGGATAGATATATAGTTACATTCTCTTAATGAACAGAGGGATTTGTTCTAATGGTGTCTGTAAATAGGATATCATGTCTGCATCTTGTACAGCAATTAACCACTAGGAAGAATGTATGCAATGTGTGAATTATTGAAACTGTCCTACCAATTTGATTTGAAACTGTCTCATTGCTATTTGTTTATCAATAAAATTATAGGAAAAAAAAAAAAAAAAAAAAAAAAAAAGAAACAGAATGGAACTTGGCTTAGGCCTGGCTTAGGCTTGGGCTGGTCATGCCCTCTGACTGGCCGGATGCAGCTGCACTAGTCCTGGGCTGCAGCAAACAGAAATCCAGCCAATAGGGCACTTGGAGCCAAGCACCCAGATCCGCGAGGCCATGCAGCAAGGCCACTGAAGTCTTGGGCATACCAGAGTTGGGAGCCTTGGCTAAAGCAAAATGAAAATACACAGGTGCAAGAACTGCTGATACACCTTCTAGCAGGGACAATTAGAGAGAAGAGGATATCAATCCTGAGGCTATAGAGGCTATAGTCACCTTACCCTACCAGAAACGTATGTTATAGATAATACAGTTTTCCCACTTTCCCAATCTTTCTGAGAAATTTCAAAATCTGAATGACAAGAAGCGCCAAACAAAGAGAGAGGAATGACAGCGCAAGCCGGCAGTGACAGGTGACATCCAGTAACAGACAAACTCTAGTAAAAGATCTTCAGTTGTTCAAATCAAAAGAGGAGTAAGAGATTCTGAGTCCAAAGATGGAGAGGAACCAGGAAGACAGCCCCACCGCGGTGCAGCTGAGCCGGGGCTCAGAGGCTGGCTCCACCAGTTGGCAGCTCTGCGACCCTGCACACAGCTCACGCTAACTGGCCTTCCTTCTCCTGCAAAGCAGGTGCCACCAGTGAATTCAGTGGGCCCCAGACATCTACTCACTGAAGCCTCCCTAAGTGGAGCACAACTTCCAGAGGCAGAGACTACTTCGCCTTCTGCTCCAGGATGAACACTGGCATTCACCAGGCTAATTAAATCCTGACGAGTGGGAGACAATGGATGTAGTGGCCTAAATAATGCACACACAGAGATAACTTAAAAATGTTTGATCTTGACATGTCCATCCAATTTAGAAGTAATTTACACTTTGCCATCTCGCCCAATTCTGTGGCTCCTACGGTCATCTGCATTACAATCACCTGGAGACACTCAGGAAATTCAGCTGCTGGAAGTTCTGCCATAATAAATGTGAGAAGCATTTTGAATTAGTCTCTCCGGTCTTTCTAGGGGACAGCTAGCACAGGGTCTGCAGGGAGCCAGTCATGCCTGGATGATCTCTCAAGTGTGAGACCATTCTCGTTTACTAGAAGTAATTCAAAGCAATTTCACCTATGACTCTAAGACCCAACTACAGGTGACCCAAAGGTATTTTTCTTTCCATGTATTCTTTTCCATTGTGTTTCAAAGCTCTAAAAAGCAAAGACAACTGTCTGAAAGACAAACACAAGACAGTTCTTCTTATCTAGTTTTTCTCTTCAATAGAAGTTTGCTACTCCTCTTTTGAAGAGGCCAGCAGCTAGAAGAGAGGACATTAGTGGTTAAATCAGTTCCTTTGGTCTATTCTTCTAGCCCTGCCCTATTCCCAGGAGAGAGCTTCAGCCAGTCATGAGTTGTTTCCAGTCCTGTGTGCCCTCCGTCAAGGCAGGGAACAGGCAGCATGGAGACCCTAGAGCTGCTTGCTGTCCACCAGCATCTTACCAGGGTGCTGCCGTCCGTCCAGCGGAAGTCATGCTCAAACATCTTGTCATTCAGTCCGATCCATTGATAATCATGGCCCACACCTAAGAGATGAGGGAAAACAATGTAGCTGATTCCTGCCTTTCCTACATAGCAGTGAAAATATATTAAAGGAAAGTATTTTCAGAGTGAACCATGCATCTCTTCTTGCTGGATTTTTATTTAGTTGCTCTTTAACAAAAAATTATCCCAGTCTACCTTCTGTGCTTCTGCTCAGTGTGCTTTGAACTACAAAGGTAACTTTTTTTTAAATTTATTTATTTATTTATCGTGTGTGTGTGTGTGTGTGTGTGTGTGTGTGTGGCCAGCTCAGCCCACCAGGGGGCGGGGCTGGCTGGCATGTGGTGCTGGGGGATTGAACCGCGGTCGCTGCATTTTTTGCTTAGCTTGTTCTAAGTAGGTGCTTTAGACCACTGAGCCATCTCACCAGCCCCCAAAGGTAACTTTTTTGAACACTGTAGCACAGCAAAACATCAGGCACAGACAAGAATTTCCCTAGCTGTTTACTGTCATTGACTATTTCCCATGGTCACTCATGACTGAATTTTTCCATGTACTTATTTTGTTCCTGTTAATCTGTGCCACTGGCAAAGATTCAGTGATGCAACAAAATGCATCAGACATCAGGAACTACCCATCTCGCAATCACCTCAGAAACAAAGCTTCTTCTTGAACTATTTTAAACAGTAAACACCTAGGCCAGAAATTTTCGAAAACTGTGCTCAAAAATGTTTCTATCTTTTGAAGAGTCGCTGGCAAAAAGCTCAGACCATTAATTTTGTGAATTAATAAGCTTCAAAAAGCTAGGCAGCACTGTGGGAACACGCTTCACAGAGCACCGAACAGTGCTTCCAAGGAGAATGGTTCTGTAAACTGGCTGTGCAAAAACTCACAGTCCTGGACTTCGCTGAATGTGAGAAGTCACTAAACAGCTCTGCTCGCCAATCCCACAAGCTTTTATCTCTGTCTATTCCTGTGCCTCCAGTGTAACTCACTTTCTATTGTCTAAAATAGAAACTTGGATGAGAACCAAGAGGTAAGATTAGGGTACTATTCACAGGCGATTTTATTTAGCCAGACAAAAATAACTTCCTCCTGAATTTTATCTTTAATTCTAGCCAACACCTACAAATATTCAAAACAGAGACCATGAAGGTTACCATGGTAGGAATTTTATTAAGCTATAAGAAATAGTCACTTTTCTAGGGCCAATGAGATAGCTCAGCGGGCTAAGTGCCTGCTTTGGCAAGCACAGGGACCAGCAGTTTGAACCTGGGTCCTGCATGCCATGCGGCCCCATCCCTGGGACATGCTGAGCTGCCAGTGGAGGCCAGGTGTGGTGGTGCACACCTGTAATCCCAGAGCTGGGGAGGCTGGAAACAGGAGAATCACCACGAGTCCAAGCTGCGTAGTGAGACCCTGTACGAAAGAAAGAAAGAAAGAAAGAAAGAAAGAAAGAAAGAAAGAAAGAATAGCCACTTTTCTAAGTTAAGTGAGCAGAGAGTACCATCTAGAAGTCATACTGGCTTGAACTAGTTCACAGATGGGGGGTTTAATCCACTGAATGAGGACCGAGAAAGCCACTGCTCTTCTGTGGGCTCTGAGAGCTGGGGAAGTGGGGAGAGCAGGCGACGGGCAGGGACACTCAGGTCTGCCTGGTACGTACGATTCACAAACATCTGCTCTTCGTGCGACAGGATGCTGGTGAGATGGGCGCCCTGCAGGCGACATTCCCGCTCGGCAGCGTCCCACGTGCGGCGGTGGGCGAAGTATTTGTAGCAGTGCCCCTGGAATTTGTGCCAGCCGTAGTCACAGGTCTCAGTGTCTGGGAAGGAACAGGCACGAGCAGATTAAACTCCCTTCGTCATCCCAACTTGGCTCCCGATCCAAGGGCGGACCGGATACCCAAGCCGACATCTACGCAAGGTCCCTGGGGCCACTGATTCATAAAGGCTGGTCAGCGACAGAGAGCTGCTTAAAGTGAGCCCCGTGGACCCGGACGCAGTGGGCGGTTGTACTGAAGGAGTGCTCACGATCCGAGCGAGCCGCAGGGAGGAAACTGCGAGCGTCCGGCCGAGCCCTCCCCCTGCATTGTCAGCGCAGGGACCATGACGCAGGGGTGAACTCCTGACCCACACAGCTTTTCCAGGAGGATGGAGGGACAAGAATTCCCCTAACAGGATCAGGAGTGCTCTTTTTGCATAATGACTTCAAAGACTACTGCAGAAGTCCTTCGTTACCAACCAGAGAGACAGCTGGCAGGCCAGGGGCCCTGTTACGTAGGATTTACACAGAGGGAAAAAATCGCGAGTAGGCAGCTCTGGGGAAATAGCTACAATGTGTGCTCTCTTCCCCCTCACAAATAGATTATAAACAAGGAACTCGCAGGGCAAGTGCACGGGCTTTTATTAAAGATGAAACAACCGAATACTGCAAATCACCACAGCCCCCTTCACCAAGTCATGCACTCAAGAGGTATGATGAGAACATACGGCCAGGGTTGGAGCTCAAAAGTTGCTTACAGTAAGAGACACATTGCCACTGATCCTCCGAAATGCTCCCCGCAGCTTCAGACACGCTCAGCGTGCTGTTCCGGCCGCTCTCTGAAGCAGGTCTGGAGGAGCCCTCTTTCGGGAGAATCTTTGAGACTTTATGTGGTTAAAAGAAAAAACATAGTGAATGCCGGGGCTGCCTGCCGTGCCAGGGAAAGGCAGCGCGCTCGGACAGGGCGCTGTGCCCCTCCCCGCAGTCACTGGATCTGGCCACTGCGACGCCTGGCTGAAAGTCAGCACGACCGCGAGAGCTCAGGCCTTGAATCAGTTCTGGACTCGAGGCAGCCAGGACAGCACGACTCCAGATGCTCGGGGAGGAGGACGTGGGCGCTGCTGCAGGACGCGGCCGGGAGGCTGGGCCGGTGTGTCTGAGGGCACGCGGAGGACTTCAGGGGGACGAGCAGCAGCGTGTCCTTCGGGCAACACATTTTTAATCTTTACTTATTTGGTACAGGGTCTCACTACACAGCTCGGACTCATAGGGATCCTCCTATTTCTGACTCCCCAGCACTGGGATTACAGGCCTGCACCACCACACCGAGGCTGGCCCTGTGCTCCCCGGGCTTCTGGGGCTGGCCCAGCAGCAGGTCCTGGGGATGGAGCCCGGTCCTTGTGCTTGCCTGGGCAGGCACTTAGACCGCGGACCTAGCTCCCCAGCCCTCTGATATGTTTTTAATTTAAAATTTACTGAATATTTTCAGCAGTTCCTGTGTCTGTATGTATGTGTTTCTCATTTGTGATAAGCATACCAAAAGTGGTATCCCACTGGGACGCAAATATTTTCAAATATGCCTAAATTTTGTGTGTGCCGTAACCTTCAGCTGTTCTTTTTCTTACACTAGTCTCAAGAAAGTAGCCTTACTTACAGCTTGTCTTCTTATGAGCAACTTTCCCTCAAACTCACTTACAGGCAGGGGTACCTTCTAGATATCAAATAATAATCAGTGGAAAGGACTTTGACTTCCACCAATTATAACTCACAAATGTAAAGAAATAGCCACTTACAAAAACCAGCAACATTGCGAAGGTTACAGAGTTCTGCTCCCACAGGCATGTCTTCTGTGAGCTCACTGACTGATAATGGAAACAAACTCTATTCCAGGAAACATTTTGGATGTGAACTTCGAAGCACCAGCCGCCTGCTGCTCTGCACTCCCTGGCTCTCTATCTGTAGTGCTTGCTCCTCTTTCCTTCCACAGCAGCCGCATGGAAGTTCGAGCTCCATGTTTCTTTACCTGGATTCAGGGGTTTAGACTGCAGGCCGAGACCCGATGCTGCTTATCTCTGAGAGAAATCTTCACTTCAGTTTAGTCTACTAGGCCAGTTGTTTAGTTACAGCATGCTGACTAATTGTTTTGAATAATGTGCACTGGAAGTTTCACATTTTATTGAAGTTTTGTTTAGAGATGGCCAACTCTCACAGGACACAGCCAGAGGACGGGTACAGAAGCAGCGCCTGGTTTCCATAGTGCACATGGTACACTGTGCGCCCAGGATAGTAGTTTTCCTTGGGGGAAGTTCAATTAGAGGAATTCACAAGTGAGGGGGAGGGGGAAAAAACAGATCTTCCCTTCTGAGGGGCTTATTTTGAAAAGAAGGAGAGGTGGAAATAAATTTTAGAACATTTTCACCGCCAAAGTCAATATTGTGGTATCATAATACCATAGTTTTCCTTAACCCTGGAAATTATCCGTTATTTTGAGATGCACAACTTAAAATGCTAGGGGCTGGGACATAGCTCAGTGTCAGAGCTCTTGCCTG
>NW_004524705.1:3537021-3561552 GCF_000260255.1 Octodon degus | reverse complement strand
GCTAAAGACCTCTCTGCTGAGCAGCTACCCTGCAAAGTTGTGCTTTCAGGCCTTCAGGTAAGTTTTCAACATCTCTGGGATACAGTTGTCAAGACTTAAGAAACTGTGAGCACTTCCGCCCTCCACCCTCGAGGGCACCCAGGTATGCTCTGGGCAGCTGTCCCCAGGTACAGGGCTGCTTCTGAGCCAGTGCAAGGGCACCTCGAGAGTTTATACCTGTTATTAGTCTGTCCGAAAACATCCCCATTTCCAAGTTACTGAGACCTAAAAAGTTACTTGTGCAGAGAGAAAAGGTCAGCCGAAGAAATAATGACAGAGTCACCACAGAAATTTGGATAGAAAACTGTGTCGACAACAGTGTTGCTCTTAATAAAGAAAACGTGTGTTCTTTGGCACCCTGAATAGAAGAGAAAAAAAGAAATCTTTCACTATCCTGGCCATGCAGCCAGGATCACAGCTGCATTGGGTAAACAGACAGGGCTGGAAGGCTCCTGGAAAGCAAAGTGGATGAAGCTACCCTAGATCACAGATGAAATCGAGTGTGTCTGTGACTGAGGTGTAACCAGAAAGGAAGAAGCAGCTTAGCACTGTCTCTGCTCAATAGTCTTTTTAAAAGAGAGAGAAGAATTAACTGGCCTAAAGCCCCTGCCAAGAATCTGTTGCCATGCGATCCATTAGATATGCTCAAATGAGAAGTGCTCTATGTCTGCAAAGCACTTTCAAAGCATGGAGACGCTGGAAATCTCGGGCCTATGAGGGCATCCACTCGGGCTTGCTTTCCCATCCTGTCACTCACTAGCTGTGCAGCGCCGAGCACTTTTCTTCTCTGAGCCTCCACTTGGAGCTCACTGCACCTGAACGCACAGAAATGTTGCATTAGCCCAGTGAAGCATCCTACCAGAAAGCGAGGTTAACTACGGACCAGCAAACAAACAGCCTCGCTTTCTGCCCTCTGCAGAGTCCCACTAAGTGACCAAGACCAGGGACTTCCTTGTTCAGGGATCAGGCTGTGCAACAGTACACTGTCTGGAAAACAATAGGTATTCGCTAGCCACTTGGTGAACAAATGACTTCAAGGATTCCTCCCTGTGCTCAGAACTCAGGGAAGCCAGGATCATTTTAACATGTATGAATGTTTCAAGTGTTCAATTCTTCAATCTTCTTCAAGAAATGGTATCAAGGGCCAACCAGATAGCTCAGCGGATTAAAACACCTGCTTAGGCAGACGCAGGGGCTGGGGGTTTGATCCCCAGCCTACCATGCCAGCCCTGCCCCAGGGCACACTGAGATGACTGAGACTGGGCATGGTGGCATGTGGCTGTAATCTCAGAGCTTGGGAGGCTGAAAACAGAAAAATCACTACAGGTCTGATCTGTGTAGTGAGACCCTGTAGAGCCTGTACTAAACACACAAACAAAAAAGGGGGGGCTGGGTGATAGCTCAGTGGAGTAAGTGCTTGCCTGGCAAGCACAAGGTCCTGAGTTCAATTCCTAGTATCACCAAAAAAAGGAAAAAGAAGAAATAATATCTTTCTTGCTTTCCAGTTTAAAAAAAAAATCGTGCTCAGTCTATTTTTATATTTGAAATTCTAAAACAAAAAGATCCACCCTACCTCCTAAAAAAAGAAAAACCCCAAAACTGAACCATCGCCCGTGGCTTTGTAGCAGTAATTCAGTACAAGCTGCTTTTAGCTTTGCTTTAATTGTAGTGACGTTGGATTAACACCGCAAGCCCGAATGCAGGGCCAGCCCGATGTGTCTGAGTGGCTCACACTTTCATTCTGTCTGCTGGGGTAGAGAAGTTTGGCACTGAGCATTTTTGTCAAAGCCAAACCACTGTACAACTTTTAGCAGAGGAAATCGACATTCCCAGCCCGACTATGCTGAGCACGCAATCTGTTTCTGATTGATGGACTGAGAAATGTTACCATTAACCACCCAGAACATATTCTTTGGTTGGCCCTAAAATGCAAAACCCGGGGATCATGAGAGTCCGGGCCTTCCATTTATTCAGAAAAAGAAGTAGATGCTTCATGAGCAGGAAAATTTCCTAGTGAGCAGACTCATCACATCGTTTATGTAGTATGTGGGAACAAGTGCATTGCACGTTAACAGCTATATTGACCCCTTCTCCAGGTACGACTGACCAGGAGAAATCAGCCTGAGTCTCAAGACCTTAGGGAGAGAAAACACAGGTAAGTAGCATTGGATCCAACGCGCGGGGTCCACAGCCCACATGAGCAGTGCCTCCGTGGTCCCCAGCAAGAACGCATTAGCAACCTTCCTTCCTTCATGGAGTGGATGCCCTGGACTCGCTGCTGCGAGACTGCCTTCGACTGCAGTCTGTCAGCCCGGCCATGCCCGGATGTGCGGCGCCGGGGAGGAAATCCGGAATCGCCTCCGACACAGGGCGACAGGGCGGGGCCGACGTCTTGCCAAACACCAGCAGAGTTCACTGCAGAAACCGCCAGTGGCTCTTACCTTGTTCACACAGTGAGCCGACATAGCTCGGAAGGCAGAGACACCGAAATGTGTTAAAGCCATCCACACAGGTCGCTCCGTTCCGACACGGGTTGGAGTGGCACTCGTCAAAGTCTGAAATAAATAATAATAACATTTAAAGCCCGAAATCCACTTTCATAAAGGGTGGGACAATTCTGTTCAGTGTGAGGGTGACAGGTGAGAAAGGATGGCCAGTTAAACTTGACTGGATCTTGACTCTCTGCATTAACCTAATTTTTTCGTTTACTTACTTACTTGAGACAAGGTCCTCTTTTTCTTTTTTTCTTTTTTTTTTTTTTTTTGGCAGAACTGGGGATTGAACTCAGGCCCTTGTGCTTGCCAGGCAAGCACTTATTCTACTGAGCCATCTCCCTAGCCCCTCTTTTTCTTTTTTTTTAACTGAGATTCAAATTTAACTGACCAGCTATATTTTTATTTGTGGAGTCTGGCAACCTCCAGAAAATTGCAAATCTATTCAGAGTCAGCCACTATTTGTGTCCATGATCCCTGACACAGAGAGAGAATCCACTTCTGAGCTGCCGGGGCTCTGAGGACCTCCCAGGTGAAATCCTCGAGGTGCGCAGCTGGCCCCATAGCCTCGGGGTCTGCCCCTGGGCGTGGGTGTCCTCTCTGTCTGCTCATTTCTGTCGTCTGTCTCTCAGCTTTTCCTGGACGCCGAGTGCCCAGGCAGTGGTCCTCAGAGTGCCCAGCGGCACGAGCACGGCGGAGAACGCCAGCAGTGTGCTTTCCCGCCCAGACTTCAGGATCCGCACTCAGGACCAGGCCCAGCAGCTACTTTGCCCTCTTGTAATCCTGATGCATGAGTGAGTGGTGACCCAATATGGGGTAAACATTTAAATTTTTAAAACTGTTACAGTTAAGGATGCAGGGGTGTGGAACTCCCTTATAAGCCCCTCACTTCGCACACACTTGTCCCACCGCTCTCCCCGTTCCCAGAACAGCTCTGCGGGTTCTCCTTGGAAGTCTTTATGAAGTGTGATTACGAAGCTGAGCGCTGTGGCTGAGCACCACCCAGCAGAAAGGCAGCTCATAAAGCACCTCGGCTCGTCCACCTTCTTGCTGGCTCTAGTCCGATGTCAAAACGATCAGGAATGGTGCATGTTATACAAGGATTCAGGACATGGAAGCAGCCACAGTGACAGCACTAAAGGCACTTGGGAAAGAGGACTTTCAGAACCACATCAGAAAGTGTCAAGAATGAGGGGGTGAGTGAGCTCACAGTGAGGGGAGGCCTCTTGGGGGGGGCACATCAGCAATGTGCCTTTTATTATGATGGACTTTAATTTAAGTATTTACCAGATTTGTGGATCACATCTCACAGGTATCTCAGAGCACCCATGTTGTATATAAGTAAATCTATGGACTTGGGGCCTTCTCAGACCAGGACCTTCTAGAGCTGGCCAGTGTCCGGGCTACAACCCCTCTCTCAGGTCATTCTTAGGCCTATAAGTAAATCTATGGACTTGGGGCCTTCTCAGACCAGGACCTTCTGAGCTGACTGTGTCTGGGCTACGACCCCTCTGCCCAGGCCATTCTTTGGCCTATGTGCATCCTTCCATCTCCTTAAAGTCATCTTTACTGTCAGGGTTTCTCTACCTCAGTTCCTTGTGTCTGCATCTCCCCTCAACCACTGAGCAAATCCTCGCCGCAGTAAGGTCCCTGCCAAGTGCACTGTTTCTAGAACAGATCTCCTTGGTTTCTCCAGTGGAAGGAGTGGCTCTGTGCCCGCAGCATTTTGCCATGGCACTGATAATTTAATTTTAAGGAATGTTTTTGAAAATATATAGGGCCCATTAAATATCCAAGAATCACCTCTCCTGATAACAGCAAAGGCATGAGCTCGCTCAGGGTGGCATGTAAGGGCACCAAGCACTTTCGCATTCACACCCAGTGCTGGTCACTGCGAAGAGCCTCACAGACCTTGACTCACTGACTTCCGTGGGCCATCATGTAGCACAGAACGAGGGCCAGATACATACTGACGTGCCCAAAAGTTTGGTCTTTGTTGTGGTTTCTGTCTAGTTGTCCCCCCAGTGCCTCGTGCACTCCTAGGGCTTTTCAGAGGTAGCTACATCTAGAGTGTGCAGTGCTGGGATAAAGGGGATGATCAGCTCCCTGAGGGCTCCACCACTGCCCGCACCCCAGCAGACAGAGCATCGAGGGGGCAGAAAGGTGGCATTGAAGTTGGTTGTTCTGACTCTAGGGATGTAACTCAGCGGTCTAAGCACCTGCCTGGCAAGCACAAGGACCCGAGTTCAATCCCCAGTATGTATCTTATGCCATGCCGGGCCCAGAACCCCAGGTGGGCCATGCTGGCCAATAGATATGGATGTGGTGACACACACCTGTAATCCCAGCATGGGGAGGCTAAGACAGAAGGATCTCTACAAGTCTGAATTGCATAGTGAGACCCTGAACCAACCAAATAAATAAATAAGTAGTTTTAAAAAAATTAAAGTCCTCCTAAGTGAAGTAAATCAGACTGACATGTGAAAAGATTGTATTGTTTCCTTAGTATGAGAATCTGAAAGAGAAAAAATGGAATTTTAAGGGTACAATGGATACTGGGAAAAGGGAATAAACTCATTCAAAAGGACAGAGTTACTGAGTTGAGGAGAAGGACAAGAGAGGGAGTTGGAGGAAGAGATTTACCTATGTATGTAAGCAGGTTGATTTGGACAAGTGTACTGTGCATTTCTGCTGATCTATAGAAAGAAGCAGTTAACGCTTTAATTTGTTTCATCCTTTCCAATTGCTTGCACTTTTTCTCTTCTTAATTTCTTATACCTTTCTTTCTTTTTGATCTTCCAATTTCGCATGCATATATCTGGTAACATGAATAACTGGTTGGAATCAATACTATGTATTACAACAAATACTGTGAAGTAGGTATTACTTTGCTAAGTGAAATTTTGTGTCACTTGTAATATTTTTCTGTTTTAATTGTAATTTTTACTTGCTTTAAAATATGAAAGAGTAAAAAAATTGCATGCTTGTATCTGGTAATCTGAGTAACTACTTTGAAGACAATAATACGAAATATAATAACCAATGTTAATTTCCTATCATCTTGCTTTGAAATTCTGTACTGTTTTATTGCTTTTATATTCTCTTTAAAATAAATAAAATGTTCTTGAAAAAAAATTAAAGTCCGCTGCTGCTTTGCTGCTGTCTGCTGCCTTGGCCTGCTGCCCCTCTACCACACCACCCAGCCTTCGAGCCAGCTGATTAAGGACTGAGACCTCCACAAAGTGTGAGCTAACTAAACCTTTCTGCCTTTGACTTAGAAGACCATGTATTTTATCTCAATAATGAAGATAAATACTTTTCAAGTATGAAGGCTGGGATTTTGCAATGTTCTGTAGAACTGAAAGGTTTATTGGTGGGTCTTATTCAATAATTTTAAGCAAGCTGCACACCATTAGAAAGTAGCACTTCACATATCCCATCATCCTTTTCTTATTCTTTTTATTCCTTTTGTCACTCATTCTCCACAGAGCACTGACTAGTGTCACCTCACACTGGATCAACTGTGTTGGAGACCTCAGCATCCCCACTGAGAGCCCGAGGCCTGGTGAGGCACCCGCTGTGACCCTGTCCAGAGCCTCTGTCTCAGTAGGTCTGGGGAGGGGTGAGAGGGCACATTTCTACTGTTCTCAGTGATGTTGATGCTTCTGATCTGAGGGCCATGCTTTGAGAACCACTGCCCTGGGCAAGTGGAGTCCTTGGAAAGCAAGGGCGGTATTCAGCCAAATCACCATCAAGGAAAATTGTTTTAAAAGGAAAAATAAGAAGAAGAAGAATACCCAGCACTTGGGAGGCTGAGACAGGAGGATCATCACAAGTTCGAGGCCAGCCTGGGCTAAACAGAGTTCAAGGCTAGCCTAAAATGCATAGTGAGTCACACACACACACACACACACACACACACACACACACACACCAGTGGCCCCAGGCCTCACAGAGTCCCAGTTGCATTAAAAGATGTCAGGGAGCCCCTGGCCCCTTTCCAGGCCTACAGAACAACGCTCGGAACTTAACTCCGCTTAGCACACAGCTCATGCACGCATGGGCTTCCCTGTGACCTCCCACAGATGGCAGGAAGCCCAGCTTCCGGAACGGGCTGGCTCTGGCAGTCCAGATCATCTTACCAAGCTCACACTGGTCTCCACTGTAGCCCGGCACACACGTGCACACGTAGGACACTTCTGTGGGGTAGCAAGTGCCTCCATTTCGGCACGGGTTGATTTTACACCGATCAGGTCCTATCATGTTCAGGAAAGTAAGAAAAACAATTAGGCTCATCTTCAAGGATCCGATAGATTTTAGCATAAAACTGCTCTGACCGCTCCCACAGTATAAGCTTTCCCACAGCAACTTAGAAATGCTACATACATACAGAAATTAACATTTTTACTCTGGAGTGTTTCTTGGCATTATAACTAATTGTTACGAATTGCATCTATTCACTTCTAGGCTTCAGTCATTACGTTTAAACAATACTTTTATACTGTATCTGGCAACTAATATATTCTATGGCAGATTTAGTCAGCATGATAATGAAACTGATTTTAGTCAAAAATGATTACACGTATGTGCACAGGGAATGGAAAATGTATTCTCTGAAGCGGGTTAGTTCATGTGAAATGGCTGGGTACACACAACATGCATTCTTTTAGCGGATTGGCTGGTTACCATCATTTGAATTATTATTGCCTTTTACCACTTAATCTCAGAAACTGTTTGTCTTCGAAAGTGTGCACTGAAGTGTCTTCTGCTACATTAATATGCTTTTTCCAAAAACACGCTCCAAATGTGCGCCTTTAAACTATACTTGAAGAAAAGCAACACAGCGATTAAACTCTACTGCATAAAACAAACCCAAACACAAAAACCTCACCTCAGACGAAACCCCCAAATTTATTATACTTTTCAGATTAAAACATAAGTAGAATGAGCCCTTCTTACAGGTCACTGTAAAGGCCAGATGTGACTCTACAAGATAAACAGTTTTAAATGTATATACCACATGCAAATATTTTATAGCAGTAGAAGTATGTATTTTATTTTCATTCAGCTTATATTAATTTTCAAATATTGTTCAGGACTGCTTAATTCTCAAAAAGCTCAAGAATTCAATTGACAACTAAAAGTTTTACACAATAGTTGCAATAAGGTGGATTGTATCTGGCTTTCAAACATACTTTTAAGAATCATGTCCTGAAATCCTAAAGTAATTACACATGCAAAGCAAATGTCTCACTCTATAGAAGATACTTTAGCCAACCCTACACAGAAAGCAAACCTTCTAAGTGATAAGTAAACTCCGGTCAACCCAGAAAGACACACTTGTGGACACATTCGCTTTGGGTCTCACATTAAAGTTAGGTAAATCTGGATGTACACATCAATGTCTTCAAAACCTGACCCATTTTTCTCCTATGGATTCAAAAAGAATTAAAACTCCTTTGCAATGTCAGCCTTCTCTGTGTGAAAGCGCACTGCCCCAAGCACAAGGTCACAGTCACGGACACAGCTCCATCTGTGCGGAGTCAGATGGCACTCCTGTGACAGTGTTTTGTGAGATGCCGCACAACAGGAAGTCCTCTCACTGACCCCCACACGAGACCCCACACCGAGACCAGGGCAAGGCTGCAAGGCTGCATGGGAACGTGGGTCTCTCTGTGTACCTAAAGTGGCTCTTATTAGAAGAAAAGTTTGCTCTTAGGAATTTTATTTTTCCCTAAAAAATTTCTATTGGCCTCTAGAAGTCAAATCTGCAAGATAAACCGGGAATAAAACATGAAGATTCCGATCTCAATTTCTGATGGACACAGTAGAGTTGGTGACTGGCGCACACTCGACTACCAAACTCCTCTCTCTCTCTCTCTCTCTCTCTCTCTCTCTCTCTCTCTCTCTCTCCTTTCCCTCTCTCTGTCTCTCTCCTCCATGTCCTTCTCTCTCTATCTGTCTCTGTCTTTCTGTCTCTCTCTCTGTCTCTCTGTCTTTCTGTCTCTGTCTCTCTGTCTCTCTGTCTGTCTCTCTCTCTTTCTCTGTCCTCTCTGTCTCTGTCTCTGTCTCCCTCTCTCCTACCCCACAAGGACAAGTTATTTTTGTGTTATATTTTCAACTATGTGATGTACATTCCAACCTAATTACAAACAGTGGGTACTGAACAGGTCATTAAGTTATCAGTTACCGAATGAGAGCAAAAGAAAGAAAACAAAATCCAGTGTCAACCAACTTTGATCAATTTTGTTCAGAAAATATTCCAATCCATTTAAAAAAAATTACACTTTCTGACCACTTTACTCTTTCTGAAACACAAGATAAAGTATCATATCACAAAAACCGAAATTGCTACAATCAGAATAACAATTCTAACAATAGCTGTTACATGAAACATATTTATTAAAATACAACAGTTATTTTCAACCGTCACAGCCCTTAAAGCACTGGTTATCTTCTTCCAGATAGCAGCTAAGTGGTGCTGTTATGTGTGGGTTCCGCGGACAGTGCCATTCAAATAAAAGCGTTCCAGACGGACTCTATAAAAGCTGAATTTTCAGCTTCCTCAGGCTGGATTAAAAAGAAAGTGACTACTAAGCTTGTAGTCCAAACTTTCTGTTTTCTATATTATTAAATGGCAATTGTTGGTTTTTGTAAAGTAGTGGAAACCAGTGAAAGGCAGTAAAAGGCCCGTGGGCCTTGGAGTGGGCCCATGTCTGCCTTTCTCGCGGGGCAGCCTGGGCAGGTGCGTGGCCCTGTGAGCACCTCCACACTCTTCCCTGGCACACGGAGCTAGGAGCAGTGCTTTCCCGCCTTTGGGGAAGACCAAACGACACGACCCCTGTGCAGCAGCGTCCAATTCAGCTTTCAGTGTATTTAATAAACAAAGACACACCTTGACAGGCAAATGCGAATGTGCCCAATGGACGCCGTGACGGCTGGGCACTGGGTTACCACACAGATGCTCTTCAGCAAGAAAATTACCTTAGAGTATAAACTGATCATTAACGTTTCCAAAGCCGTAAGACATTCATTAAAAGGAGTCAGTCCCTCAAATGCGAAAGGCAGAGCAAATTTTGAGGACTGTCAGAAGAACACCCACCCGTGGGAGGGTTTCAAAAAACAAGGATTTTTCATTTTTAACACTAAGATGTCTAAGACAAGACCTATAACTATGCAATGCCTCAGCTGTGAGCAAAAACACACTAAAGTTTTAGTATTAGTTCACTGATCCATTTCACTACTGTATGTTGTTTCTAAAACACAGAAAAACACAAAATACCTCTTAAAGCCCCGGAAAATTCTGCGAGCACTCTCCTCACAACGAGCTCGGATCGGCGGCCTGAGTGCGGCTACAGAAGCCAGATAAGCCTCTCCACTGAGTTCAGGTCACAGTGAAAATTACAGACCTCAGCACCAAGGGCCGGTTGGCAGGTGCGGAAACCCACGCACCAAGGTTGCGGGCTTACCTGGCAGATAGACAGCTGTGCCCTCCACGGCCTCTTCGTGAATGCCAATCAGGAAATGAGTCTCATTAGAAGTTTCCAGAAGGGAAAGTGGTGGCGAGGCGAGCTCCGTGATTAATCCCACCGTGCTTACTGTAGCCTGATCGTTAGAGTCAAGCGCTGTGGCGGGCACATCCTCCTCTGGGGCTGCTACCGTGGACCCCTCCCCTCGGACGAAAGCCGCCGCGTGCGTTCCAGGGTTCGTTTCCAAAGAAGCGGGGACGGTGGGGCTCGCGGAAGGCTGCGGGCTGGGCCGAGGCGCCACACCTGCCCCAGCTCTGGAAAACACAGAGGCAGGAGTAGAATGTGGCCGCGGCGTGGCACCTTCTGACTTCGGCTCCCAGGCAGCTGTAGGAGCAGTTCCAGCCCCAAGGGGTGGAAATCTTGGAAACAGTTCTGTGGCTTCTCCAGAAAATGGACCACTGTCCATGTCTGTGGGGTCTTGATGAGCCTCAGTGGTCCCCTCAGTAAGTAGTTCTGTGGGAGGAGCGTCCACTTCGGATGACCAGGCTTCACTTTCACCTTCAGAAAGTGCTGTGCCAGGAGAGGAGGATGGAGGCACGCTTAGGAGGTCCTGCTCTTCACTTGATGGTCTCAAAGTGGCTTTGGAAATTGGATGAACCTTGTTCTGAGGATGCTCTGGAGACGTCGGAGCTGAGCTGGCATCGGTGCCTGGCAGGACACCTAGCTGGGGAACCTCTGCTGCTTCCCAGGCTCCGCTCCCCGGGGAGACAGGTACCAGAGCGGAGGGTGTCTCTGGGGACAATGCTTCCAGTGCTGGAAGTGCACCCGAGGGGCTGGGTCGTCCCAGCACGTCAGGGGCTTCCGTTAAACTCTGAGCCGTGAGGTGGACCTGAATGATACTTACGTAGGGAGTGGCGTCTATGGCTAACTCCTCGGCCCCTGAGGAAAATTCTGGTGGAAAAGAAGCCCCCACATATTTCTTCTCGTTGTACTCTTCCTGTGTGCCCTCCAAGTGACCCGATGCTGACAGTACTTCACTTTGGTCTGCAATAGCTTGACCATCAGACAAAGTGCTGGATTCAAATATGTCATCCAAGCCTGTTGTTTCTATTTTTGCTTCTTTGATCTCTGGACGAATCGTGACAGATTTACTAGGCATGGGTAGGGATGTCACTGTGGGCAGTAAAATATCTCGTTCTTTTTCTAGGCTAGGGCCAGAGATTTCAGTTGCAGAGTTAAAGCCCATGTGACCTAATTGGCTTTTGTCCTCAGAGGTTGCTGGTTCGTTCTCTGTTGTCTGAGTGTAGCCAGTCAGACCAGTGTCCCCGGAGCCCTCAAATGCTTCCCCAGTTAAAGAAAGGTTGCCAGCCATCTCACGCTGGTCTTGAACTTGGGTGGCTTGCATACCCTCCTCACTCCCCCCACGTGGCTCTGATGGTGGCTCTGAATCTAGGTCTGTCTGCATTCCAAGGATGTCTTCATCTACAGATTTTGTGTGATCAATATCTATGATTGTGGTTGTATCTCTCAGCTCAAGAATATCCAGGATGGGACTCTGTGTAACGGTCAACATTAAATCCTCTTTGTCCAGATCTATAATAATGTTTTCAGTGGCTTTCCCTCTGTTAGGTTTTAAGGTGGAATCTTCAAATCCCACAAAATGATCTTGGAAACTGTCCACACCCTCTTCCCTGGGCCTCTGCGAGGACTCTGGGACTTCAGGGGTGCTAGTTGGGTCAGGGGTGCTTTCTTTCTGCTCCAAACGGACAGGCAGCACCGTGGACACTGGGGAAGGCACATGGGCAGTACTAGCTTCAGCACTTGGGACTTCCGGATGCTTTTCCAGGAATCTGACCGAGACAAATGTGGTGCTTCCTTGCCCACTTGCCTGAGGAGTTCCAGAAGTGTGGACCGAAGCAAGAGTATCCAATTCTCCAGACCCCTCTCCAGAATTTTCATAAAGAAAATCAGATGGCTTCGGTGTTGTCATGACAAATTCTTTGGCCCTTTCAAGACTGTGAGTTCTAGCTAGAAAAATGGTGGAAGAAGTCGCTGTTTCTTTAGTTTCTGTTCCCAAAGCCTTCTCAGGAGAGACTTGTTCTGTTACAGCTTGGGGGCTCTGCATTTGGATTTCTTCTGACCATCTGAGAGTTTTATTAAGAGGATGCTTACTGTCTGTGGAGAAAGAGACAGGTGCCAGAGTTGGCACTTCTGCTGCTGAAACTTCTAGTAAGGTTGTGTTGGCTACTACTACTGCATCAGAGTTGGAGATGTTGTCCATTTTAAAAAGGAGGGATCCAACTTCATTTTCCATTCTCTCATAGTCTTCTATTTTTTCACTTAAGACACTTGTTTGTACATTTTCCACTTGAGGAGTCTGGGGATATAATGTGCTAATGATTTGTTTCATGTCAGTTAAATTGACAAACACTGTAGGCAGAGAGGGCAAAACTTCTTCTCCTGATCCCAGTCCAGAAAATAAGAGATCAGTACTCAAATTGTTAATGTTTGGTTGCATGCCTTTGAGAAAGAGTTCTCCACTTTCTTCCTCTTTAGTGAATGAATCTGTGACTACAGCTTCAGCTGGGGTGGGTTCAGTCACAAAGGCAGAAGTTGAGTGAAACTCTGACCTTTCAGAAGCCTCAGGGAGAGAAGTGTAGGGTTTTAAGGCCTCTGTATCTGGCAGCAGAGTAGAGAAGGAAACTGAAGAAACACCTTCCTCTTCCCCCTGCTTATCAGTACTGTATGTTTTCATTGTAGAATAATCTGTAGTTTGGGGTCCAGTTTCAGTAAGTGTTTGTGAATAAAAAGTTACTTGTTCAGGTGCAAGAGAGCGATGGGCTGATTCAAAAAAGGCATGTTCTTCAATCTTCTGCTCTGAGGCATTTTCACCTTTCATCCCCTGTGTCACGAGATTCCCCTCTTGCCTGGCCCCTATCTGGGCTGGCTCCATTGTTTGGAGAAAATCCACTGAAACTGGGCCATTGCCTTTGACCTCTCCCGTTGCCGTTGGCTCTGTAGTACTCTTCACTTCTGCTCTAGGGGAAATGGTGGGCCTTTGACTGGCTTCATGAATAACACTCACTTGTTCCAGTCCTCGGTCAAAAAATGGGGAATTTGTACCAGAGAAGTTTTCCACTGCAGTGGGAAGCACTGGGTCACCAGAGCTGCTGACCACTGTGGCCAGAGGCTCGCCAGAGCCCTCTGGGGCTGCCAGCTCTTCCCAGAGGAAGGCTGAGGGGCTGACCATAGCCCTGCTGGGTTGCTCGGCATCCCAACTGTGACGGGTGTGCTCTGAAGTGGGCATTGCAGATGGCCAGCTCTGGATAGTTGCAGAGCCTGTGTCTCCAGAGCCCTCCGCTGTTGCCATTTCTTCTTTTGTTACAGGGTGAGATGTTGGGGAATATTCTGCAAAGTCGCCACTGAAATCTTCCTCCAAAGGAAAGCCCTTTCCTTCTCCCCTGTGGTGTGGCACTTTGGGCAGTGCTGAAGTCAGTTTTCCCTTGGGTGCTTGGCTGATAATTTCCACAACATCCTTGTCCAGAGCAGTAGTCAAAACTTGTCCTGCGGGCTCAGAGAAGAATGTGGTTTCCACGCGGGGAGACCAGCCACTTGCAGCTTCTGTTGTGGCCTGAGTTTCAGACTCTAAAGTAAATGAAGAAAAGGTGGTAGTCTCAAGGTCCACAGCAGCTTCCCCAGAGCCCTGATCCATCAGAGAGCTGGCACTCCCTGGGAGAGTAGCTGGCCCTTCCTGCACCCCAGCTCGGCTGCTACTGCTGTGCTCAAAGGGCTGTGCCCCCGAGTTAACTAAAGAATCTGGCTCTGTAAAGAAAAGCGGAGAGCTAGACACTGCATTTCCAGGCTGTGTGGGTGTTGTCAAGGATAGGACACTCTGCTGGATGGCTGTACCACTAGGGGCAGCTACATTTGAACTGTCTAACTCAGGGGACAAAACCAGTTGATCTGATCTCTGGGTTGGTGACAGTAGTTGAATTGTAAATGCTGCACCAGTAGTTCCCTCTTCTTTCTCCTCTTCTGTTTGTTCCTTTCCCTCAAGAGCTTTACTGAAAACCCATGTGGAAGTATCTGTTTCATGTAAAGATTCGGGAGACACCACTGCTGCAGAGGAAGGCCCAGAACCAGGATAAACAGAGGTCACAACCCTGTCAGAAAAGCTTTCTGTGATTAGGCCCTTGCTGGTTCCCAAAGTTGTAAGCACATCTGTAGTCTTTCTCTGTGATAAATCAGCGGCCATGGGGAACAGTCTGTCTGTGTATTCTTCTGCTTCTCCAGAGCCCTCTAGAAATGGAAGCAAAGAACTCCCTGAGTGCTCTACAGCTTGGCCAGGGGCTATTTCAGCCCAGCTCTCTGTAGCAGACCAGAGGTCATCAGGTTGTGGATTTCCTGCTAGGGTGACTGAGCCTTCCTGTACCATAGGATCCAGAGAACTTGGAACTACACTGCTTGGCATGGACGTGACAACAGCACTGTTTGCAGCCTCTGTAGCCCTTGAAAACACCATTTTCTGAGAAGCTTGGCTGATGGTCGCCTCTCCCGAAGACTCTTCAGGAAATGGAGGTACAGGCGCAGGGTTGCCACGCGCCAGAATTTCAAGTCCAGGGCCTGGCTCTGTGGCTGACTCTGTGCCCCCTGGTCTTTCTGCCCCATGGAAAGGAGCTGTAGGGAAAACATCAGGCTCACCACTTGAAAAAGTTTCTGACATTTTGGGGTAAGTCTCAGGTCTCCATGTAATTTCCAGAAATTCATCTGATTCTTTAGATTCATTAGGCTTCAAAGCGTTAGATAATTCTGTTTCCGGTATCACAAACTGGTGGACGTCACTTTGCGAGCTGCCTGACAAGTTCTGAGAAGGTGCCACACTTTCGTACTGGCCACGCCTGGCTTCCTCTGCCTCTGGGTCCTTGGGCACAGTGGTGACCAGGTGTTTCCCGTTGATGTACTGCACAGATGGGGTGGTGGTCACACCAGTAGTGTTTGCACAATCTTCCTCCTCCCCTCCATCCTCCTCACTGTTGTACAGGTCTATTTCAATTATATCAGGGTAAATTCCATCAAACAGACTTTGCACGGGGTCTGTCTCTTCACTACAAGGTTCATCTTCTTTAGATTCTGAATCTATTGGATGACCACTTACACTCATATCACTCATTCGACCTGAAAAAAACAAAGAGTTTTCACAATACTTAAGTGAAAGGTTTGGCAGAGTATGACAGAAGAAATCGACAGCAAGGCTGATCACATTTACACACAAGAGAAGACTGGAAGCTTTCCATATTCAGTGGTCATGCTACACATCGGTCTGTCTTCGAAACCTGTTGTCCTATATTAACAAAGAAAATAAATCCCATTCATGACTGTGGGAACAAGTTAAGAAAACTCTTCAGTGAGTCTCACAAAACAACAACATCCTTAACATGAAACAAGAAAGCATATGCACATTATAATCCTGAAAGACAGCAATGTAAAACTAAATCTTAAGACCACTTGCGGACCATCCACAAAGAGTAGTTATTGTTCTGTATTTGAGGGAGACACTTAGGTGGTCTGTATCCAACAAGGAACTGGGAAGAGCTTCCTTCAGGATTCTTCATGAGCTGACCAATAGAAGCTATTCTTGGAAGAGCAAAAAAGAGCTATTCATAGCCTATTCCAAATGCAGTGACAATCCCTGCCCACGGCACCAGTGAGACAAGAGCTCTGCCACATCCCGTCCATAGGAACAGGAAGTCCTGGTGGGGCCAGCTTGCTGAAAAGACCCAGAAGGAAAGCAGAGCCTCCCGTACCTTTACACCGTTAGCCTTTCTGGGATGTGGCCAGGACTAGGTCACTCTTCATTGTTGTTAGGAATATATTCTCCAAAGAAAGTTCAGGAGTCCCATCTAAATAGCGTATTCCAATAATACCTGTCATCAGAGCATCCCCTGGATTGTAAATTCAAATGGCATCATCCAGGAATCTCGGTGGATTTTTCTGTCACCAGAAATGTACCAGCCAAGCTCTGCCTCAGGCCTCACCCTGGTACTGCCACTACCGCTGCTCGGCTTCATCCAGCCCACCTGGCAGGGGACGTGGACTCCCTGCACCATGAAGAAGACACCAAGTCCTGCAGTGCCACCACACTCCACAAAGGAGCTCAACCGCAGAGCATGAGCTCAGGCACACGTGCTCAAGCTGAACCAGAGGCGGGTCAGGAGGAGTAGCTGGGGCTGAGCAGACCTGCCCTCCACACCATCCGCAGTGGAGAAGATACCTGTTTTCTCCTGGGCTTTCTCAGCTGCAAAACATCACCTGCCTTCAAGTGTGGAGGGACCGATATCAGCACCAAGTCACTCATACTTCTGCCTGCTACGCATCGATATAAATACAGAAGTGCTGTATGAACTAGCAATAGAAACTCCATGATGTCTTATCAAAGCTCTTTAAACTAAAAAAAAAATAAAGGTTATCAGACTTTGATGTATACCCGGAACATGTCCAAGATTTAGTTCTCTGTTTTCTACCTCACATAAAGACATTAAAGAGAACTCCACTTGGGATCCAGTGTGCCTTCACCAATTTCTGACTGTGCGCCGCTGGGCTACACTCTTACCCTTACTCTGTGCGCTCACGATTTCATTTCCACACAGCGCACTGCATTTCCTGCATCCCCATCTGATCCCATGCAGACGTTCGACGGCGCAGCTGTGCAAGCTAAGGCACAGGGGACACAAATGAAGGAGAACATGGTTCCGTCATAAAGAAAAGGGAGATCGATGCCCAACCTCCATGCGCTACAGAAACCAAGAACAAATGCAGGTGAACTTTGGCACAGACAGCTCTGTCAAGGTCAAGAAAATACTTGGCCCTTTTAATACTTGGAGCAACTAGAAAGAATCAGTTTGGTCAGTGCTGGGCCACAAAAGTTGTTACGCTGACCTTAGCATGACCACTGGGTACATTTCCAAAGAGGACATAATCAAATCTTCAGATAACATCTTAATGCGGTTTACATTAAAGATAAGCTTTATGCACTGAAAAGGGGAGTAAAGTGCTTAAACTGCATGACAGAATGGATGTTTCTTGCCTTCTGCACACATGGACCTCTGGAAACGCTGCATCAATGAGCGAATCATGAATCAGGTACCTTCTCATTATTAATAATATCTGAGATAGCTGAATAAAGCCAACCTCACTAATATTTTCCAGAACGTCATGGAATTTATCTGGAGCCCCTAAAACCTGTCTGTATGAACCTGCTCCGCCTCATTGTGCATGAAACCCTGGCTCATTAGATCATCAGGCACAAATGAAACAAGAGCTCCCAATGCATAAGTGTTGCATAGGCTAGCCAAGCTCGCACCTACGTCCTCTTCACTCCACAGTGCCCTTCAGTCACCTGCAGAAAGAGTCCCTAAGTTCCATGTGGAGCAGGTAAAGAATCTCTGCTGCATTCTGGACCCTTCTATAAGGGTGGAGTCAAATTTAAGTAAGAAGCCAAGCTTCTCTGCATAACACAACGATCAATAAGGGAGCGCTGCTCAATAGCGTGAGCATACGGACTCTTGGCCAGGTGGGGCTGAGACACTCACGGTTACTATGGATTCGCACGGGCCTCTAAGCAGATGCCTTATTTTAAAAACTAAAACTGACAGAGCCATGTCCCAGTGTCACCTTAGTGAGCAATTACAGGTGGAGGGGCTTTGAAGGGACCTTAAGAGGGTAGGGGAGAGAGAAGTGAGCAGGCAGGAAGACATGAAGGTGTGACTCAAGCGGGCCCACATGGCAAATGTTAACATTGCAAAGAAACTAATGGATGGCCACCATGCTGCGTTAGGTGTATCTTTTTCTTTTTACTGCTCTGGCAAGACCAACTCATACTAAGTCTACTTGAATCTACTCATTAGAGACCATGGCATTCGTTTTAAGTTCTCTGATTTTAGTTCCAATGAACGGAAGTGATCGCTCCACCTGGGCAAAGAACTCTAAGAACTCCTAGCGCTCATACACCTTTTTAGCACTTTGGAACACCATTTCACCAAAAACATAATCCAACCTGTCCAACTTGGCAAGCCAAAGTAAGTGTCACAATACTTGAGTCACAGCCACTTAGACTGGTCAGTCCGCCTGCACATCGTAGGCCCAGCACTGCTCTGCTCAGGTTTTCCCTGCAAAGCCAAATGCAATTCAGCACCCATGGGTGCTATGCTAAACACATTTCTCTTGAGGAGCCAGCCACTGGCACAAGATTGGCTAAGCACCTAATAGGTGCCAGACCCCATGCCTCACACGGGCTTATTATCAGCTCTACAAAGACTCATGAATGCCTTCTAACCGCATCTGTTGACACAAACATTCTTGCCAACAAGTTAGAGAACTGGACTAACTAAACTCTCTCATCCTTGCGTTGAGAGGAAACTTGCTGAGTATGCATATCACAAATATATCCATCATTAAATTTAGAGCAGGATCTGTTCCTCAGCTACCTCCCAAGTCTTTGATCAGATTTGCCTTCAGAGTAGCAAAAAGCAGAAACATACTACTCAATTTAATGCTGTGTTTTTCACTGCGCCCTGACCCTGGCATGACCAGAGAACCTCACCACACCATGGTAAGCAGTAACTCTGAGCAAAACCTCACATAAGTTACATGCTCATTTGATCAGTAGCATCAGCTGTTCTTTCTAGATAAATGTCATTTTGCGCACTTGAGGCTTTTCATATTTTGTTATTGCATACCCATGAACAGTAAAATGGTAACTATAAAGAAGCTAACTAAAGCATCATTTAAGTTATTTTTACAACAAGAACAACTGAATTTTGCATCTATAATACAAATCACTAATACAACAGAATCTGATTCCCTATGACCCACGTGTTGTGGTCCCATGTTGTACTAAACGCAACTTAAGTAAATGAACAAAGCAAAGTGAGTTAAGATCATTGATTTCCTTTTGCTGAAAGGCATATTCTCGCAACTGAGGAACTCATACTCACACTGTTTCTTGATACCGTCTCGCACGGGTAGTGACTACCAAACGGCTGACAGTGTTCTGCCAGTGGCCTCTGCGGGTCGATCCCCTCCTGGCTGTCAGTATTTGTGCTTTGTTTCCACACTGCTAACCTTTCACGCCAAGGAAGGGGCGGCGGCACTGCTGAGAAGTCTCCCTACTGTGCGCACAGGCCGTGCGTTCCCCACAGCCACATGGCCCGAATCCCGGGCGCTAATCCCTCTAGCTCACCATTCCTGCGGCTCTGCTTTGTTTACTCACCCTACAGAATTACCTCCTCATCCCCTTTCCTGTCACCACCCCCACCCACCACATGTATTATTAGAGGATCGCAACAGCTGTAATTACTGCAAACCACAACAGCTTCTTTGTGGAGTGCAGGGGGCTGGGTACCTGTTCCATTGTGCAGGGGGTGCCTCCTTCCAAAGCCACGGTCTGCTTTATTTCACACCAAGCGGGCAACCTGATCCAGTTATTGACATTCCAAGCTCTCCGATGAACAGGTCCTTATAAAGGACTGTTCTATTTCAGAGTTTTCCTCTAAGGATAATATAACTTTTATTTGGACTTCAGGAGTCAAGACACAGAACTCTACAGAGTGTGTGTATAATCTTTTCTGTGTTTACATGAATGTATTTTAACAGCTTGACTCCAGTACACTGGTGCCATGGTTAATAGGTTTTTTAATGGCATTTCACACAAAGCTTTATTGCTAGCTGCCCTCAAGTATTTGTAAGTATTTGTAAGTACTCCATGGCAGAGCTCTGCAGACATAGCACAAGTCTTCCGGTCACACCGCTACAGACAGAACACATAACTGCCGAAAAGCAGCAGCAGAGAGCTAAAGTTCATGTTCTCTTTGGGGAATTGTACAGTTGAAGTGAAAGAGCTTTTAATTAAATGTAAATTATAATCTACTCTGTCAGATATATGAGGATTGCGTTCCTTTATTAAAATGGAGCTGATTCAAATGTACAACAAAAATATGTCATTTAGTTAATTTAAACTTTAGTAGATAGCCACACTGATATGCTTAAGAAATACTTGCAGAATTTAAAGAAAGTTTGAAATTTTCTAAGATATTCAGATTTCTAGACATATACCTGTACATGCAAGTGTTTTAATTTCATATATGTCTTCTATATTTTCTTAATGAAAATAAAATGTTAACAGGCACCCTAAGAAATGAAAAGCCACTGATTTTGACCAGACTGTCTTAAATATTTTGAATCCTCATTTTCAAACTGTTTTTTTTTTTAAATTGATAGTAGTAATCATGATATAAACATCCTCCCCAAATCTTCTCAGATATTTCTGTACCCTTAAATACTGCAATGTCTGCATGGTGTGTGACATTTGTGTCAATATTCAAGCCTGCCAGAGACCAGAGCTTAAGGTGTGGATCAATAGCGTCTGTGACCTATTTCCTCCTATTAACTTGGGCAGCTGGGGTCTCTTGGTCCAAGCCTACTCTTGTGCAGGTAAGAGTTTAACTCTCAATCCATTAATTTTATACCCCAAGAGGATGATGTAGGCGTATAAACAGCACGAGTGCTTCTGTGGACCTCGGGTTGAAGAGGAGGCTACGGTGGGAGAGGAGTGGGGATCATCGCTTACCCCAACCTGAGACAATCCTCAGATAATGCCGCTGCTTCAGACAGGAAAGGTGTGCTCGGCTGCAGCCCCGCGGCCACACACACTCGAGGAGATGGTGTCACTGCGGGCACATCTCAGTTACAGAAAACACCCACAGGATTCCATACCTTCCGACTTCACGAGGTTTCCTAGAGAGCAAATTCAAAGCGTTCGATGCCTCTGAGCAACACTGAACAATGAGAACAAGCGCTATCTGGGAAAGAGTAACCCGAGGAAGTTGGGCTTGTGCGTTTTCCTTAAAGGATCAAACAGAAATCGCTCAATTAAAAAAAAGATGAGGCTGTGCCTTTATTATATTTTTCATTTTGATTTTCTAATATTTCCAAATTATTTGATAGATAGTAGATAATAAATGATAGATAGATAGATAGATAGATAGATAGATAGATAGATAGATAGACAGAAGACAGATGGGTTTTATCAAATATCCTACTATGACAAAATGCTTGGGTCAGCATCAAGAACTCAGAAGTAAATACAAGCTCCACTGAGCTGCAAGCAGAGCAGCTAGAGCCTCCCTAGCCAGGCACACGGAGCCCCTCTTCAGGCCTTGGGATGACATCAGCTGAGCCACGCCTCACACACACCATTTTATTTCTAATTGTGCCCCTCCTTTGTCCAGAAGTTAATGGCACCTTGTGTTCCCTCTCCCTGGAGCCCCAACCCACCCCAAGGGTGGCATCAGGGGACAGCATGGAGGCACCCCAGCAGCTGCTGGCGGGCAGGCATGGCCTCAGCCCTCTGGAGTCAACTGCATCATGAGGCGGCAGCAAGCGCCCTGACGTTCCTCTGAGGCTGGTCCTGAAGCCGTGTGGCACAGGTCTTATATTAATTTATCTATATTAGCGTCCAGCACACACATCACAGCAAGCAGCTCTCTTTTATTGTGGATACTCTTGCTCGCCAACTACCTGCTGCTGTCCCAGCTAAGTCTGGAGGAGCACAACTTTCTGCCCCTCAGCCACATAATGGTTTGGTCCAATGACTTTATTTCAGTAAACTTCTAAAGGATGTTGTTGGGGTGAGGGTGGCGAAACAGCATCTTATCTGTAGGTGGTAAGGCTGTAGGCTCCCTATAAAGCTCAGGAAGATAAGCCTTCAGGGGTGAAAAGGATGCTTGTACAATATTCTGGTAGATTCTCCAAGAGTAAACGTTATTGTTTTCTTTTGCTTCCTGGTCATAGAAAACCAAAACCTTTACAAACAGCATATGGCTAAAGTAAGCAAACTGCTTCTTAGAAACAGCAAGAATCTCAGCTATAAAGCGAGAGAGAGAGAGAGACAGAGAGACAGAGAGAGAGAGAGAGAGACAGAGAGAGAGAGAGAGAGACAGAGAGACAGAGAGACAGACAGAGAGACAGAGAGACAGAGGATGCTATGGACCAGTGAGCTTGTGTATTTATTGTACACTCTTTACACACGGGTGCCAGTCATGTACAGCACAGTAACACAGGCTCTCAAGGCTGTATAACAAAGGCATTGACCTTGAAATGCAACTGAAATTTTCCTCTCTCCAAAGTTATTTTCTGCTTTAAATCTCCTATTTAGGGCCAGAGGGACAGCTCAGCAGTCTACGTGACTGCCTGGCGATTGCGAGGACCTGGGGTTGATCCCCGGTACCACATGCTGTGCAGGCCTGGCATCGTGCTAGCCACCAAGACTGGGCGTGCTGGCGCACAGCTGTAATCCCAGCACTGGGGAGCCTGAGGCAGGAGGATCATTATGAGTCTCCGCTCCGTAGTGAGACCTTATACCAAATTAATAAATCTAAAAAAAGAAAACACCCTCCTATTTAGACTTCAAATTGCACATGGAGAAAGGCTGTCTACACCGCCCTGATTATCATTCTAACAAGTATTTACAAGGCCCACCAGCATTAATTTTTCACCAAAGGATCAAGTCACACTGTTGAAAGATAGTTACACCCTCCTTCTTGCCAGCAGCCACTTCTCCCCGGGGCATCCAGACCAGCACAGCTGTCCCAGGAACACCACCGTGTAAGGCTGCTGAACAGTCCTTGGCTGGCCGAATGACGCCTAGCACTGAGGCTGCTCCATAACACCTCGACCGCGTTGTACAGGTCTCAGTCTGTGTCAATGCAAGTGAAAAAAGCTGCAGAACGGTTTTCAGCAAAGCACACCTACTCCCACTCATCAGTCACTCATTCCTGGAATTTTTCCATCAACGAAGTCGCTTTACAACCAATGATTTTTGTACACACACACACGCACAAAAAAAAAAAAAAAAAAAAAAAAACTGGCCTCCATGGGGTGAAATACTGGAAAATTTCTAAACTGACCAAGACAGTATTTTCTTTAAAATAGTATAGTCAGCTTTCCCTCCTTCAAATGGAAACCTTAGCCATGCCCCATCCCAAACCATCTGAACCACCTGCTCGACCCACGAGCACATCTTGTGCTCACTGAGCAAGTGAGAACACTAAGAGCTACTGAGAGGCTGTCTGCCCTGTGTGGAGGCTGGCGTGCTTCCTCGAAGGCACAGGGACAGCAGGGACCATGCAGGTGTCCCATGAATACAGAGAGGAGGCCAGGTCCAGCACCTGGGGACATTTATACAGAATCTGTGCAAAGATTTTTTCTTTTGAGAAAAATACTAAATTAGCAGATCTCCAAATCAAAAGCTCAGTGTTCACACATGAAAGAGGACACAGATGGACTGGGGAGATGGTTCAGCGGTCTAAGCCCCTTCCTGGCAAGCACAAGAACCCAGGGCCATCCCCAGTGCTGCGTGCTGTGCCAGACCTGCACCATGCCAGGTCTGAAACTGGGTGCAGTGGCGCACGCCTATAATCCCAGTGCCAGGGAGGCTGAGACAGGAGGGTCACTAGGAGTCCAAGCTGCATAGTGAGACCCTGTGTCCAGTAAATAAAGGAAGAGGACAGGAAGCTAACGGATTCTATTCTTGGAGCCTACACGTTCAGTGCTTTAGTTAATTGAGGGCGGGCAGGGCTGGCGATTGAAAATGCACAAAAAGAACAAGAGCTGCTCCTGATCCATTCTCAAGGTACATCTCTGGAAGCCATCGTGAGCCGCAGAGGACTCGAACCTGGCAGGTTGTGCAGCCCACCAGGTGCCAGCGCACGCTTAATGGGGCTCCTCGGACACAAGATCATCTTCAATTTTAAAATAACTCAACTTTCACTTGTTAAGTTCAAAACAATTCATGTTTTCCCATGTTTGAAAGTCTGGAAAGACTACACTTAAGTTTTCCAGAGGCCGAGAGGTGAGGAATTCGTACTCAGTGGTCCGTTCCTTGGTGCTGGTGCTGGGTTCAGGGCTGTGGCCAGGAAGGCTTGCGACTGATGCAGGCAGAGCCCACAGTACGGAAAGCTCTCTGAAGGACACCTGCCCGCGCAGCCCTTGCAGTTTGTAGTGTAGTGTTACACACTGTAGTGTAGTGTTACACACTGTAGTGTAGTGTTACACACTGTAGTGTAGTGTTACACACTGTAGTGTAGTGTTACACACTGTAGTGGTATTACAACCGAGACTACAAAGGTTTAATGTTTCACTGAAGATCAAACTGAACATAAACACCAGTGTCGTCGACAAATGCAAGGCCCCTTCCGCAACACCGACGCGCTTCTACGTAGAGTATGGAGTGAACTGACGCACATCCATTCAGAATATTGCAGTGTAGTTTTAAAAAATCCATTTCCAGTGTACTTAGTGCACTGTAACTAGCTGTGGAACAATGAAAGGATGGATTTTCTATAGACGCACAGGTATGTATACGTATGTGTGTATGAACGAACACATATATTTTCTCTATTTATCTAACCTCTGGGATTCGGAGAAAGGGAGTCAGAGTTGAAAAATATCCTATATAAGAACAGTCCTTAGGGCTG
>NW_004524705.1:3521071-3536801 GCF_000260255.1 Octodon degus | reverse complement strand
TCTAATGAAGAAAATTAAAACTTCCAGCATCCACACTGCAGATGGGCACAGGAGAGACTGAATCCACAGTGCCTCGCTTGGAGCACTGGCTCCGTGAGCCCAATGACACAACGCGCTCTTGAAGTAAGGCACCGTCACCCTTTCGGCCAGCTTCAGCACCACACAGCACTGTCTGCCAAGTAGCTTTCACGCCACACTGCACTAGGCATGCACAACCCTGACCTGCAGAACCGCGTGGGACTCTATCTGGAAAAGCTGCCCACACGGAACCTGGAAGATGCCTCTCTTACCAAAGCCCTGGAGTCACGGCAGGGCAGGGAAGCTCGACAGCGTCCCCTCCCTCCCTCCCTCCCAGGGAGCTGGCTGGACCTCGATCTCTGCCCCCCCCCCCACGACCGGGCTTCTGGGGTCCTCGGTAAAGGAACAGCTGGCTTCCTGGGGTTTCTCAACCGCAGGACAAGGCCAGATTGCAAAGCAATGGGCACGTAAGGGGTTTCCAATAATTTGATTTTTTTCTACCTTTCCAAAAAGGACTGGTTGATGCTTCTGCTGCTCCTGCTTCTCCTCTTCCTCCTCCTTTTTTTCTCCTTTTTTCACTTCATTTTTTGAAATATACTTTAACTTTCAAATACACCTTACTCTTCTACCTTCACCAGTCCCTCCTTTTGCTGGTCTCAGGTTACAATTTGCTACTCCGCATTACCTAGTGGGTAATTACAGGTGTCTGTGCCACAGCTAAACTTAATTATGTTAATCTTGCTGCCCCAGTATGCACTTAAAGTTTTGGGAGTAAAGGTGCTTTTTTAAGATTCTTTGACCGACCCCTCCTTTAATAATTGTCAAAGGACTGGGCACGCTGGAGCTTTACTAATGGTTATTCTTTTCTTTTCATCTCTCCTTTTTCTTTTGTTGTAGGGTGTATATGTGTGTGCATGTGTGTGTACACAGGTGGTGTTAGGTAAGGACATAATCACTGAACTATATCCTGTCTTTTTATTTTTATTCCCTGAGTTAGACCTTATTAAATTCACCAGGCTGGCCACGAATTTGCCACTCTCCTGCCTCAGCCTCCCAGGTAGCCCATGTACTTCGCTATCAGTAGCTAACTTTTGATTGACTGCTCCGTGACAAAAGGTGATGCACACATCTCTCCAGGCAGCTGCCCTTGCGTGTCTGTCATGGATAATGCCTTCACCTCCTTGACAATGGTAAGTTGTACATGCAGATGTCAACTTCAGAAACTACTGGGTTAGGGGCCAGGGAGATAGCTCAGTAGAATGAGCACTTGCCTGGCAAGAGCAAGGGCCTGAGTTCAATCCCCCATTCCTCCAAGGGAAAAAAAAAATATGCTGAATAATATGGTGAATAATACAATAAAAAATATGCTCTTGAACTAAAAAAAAAAAAAAAAAAAAACTACTGGTTTATTTTAGGAAGACAAAAAGGAAGTTTCCTTTGGCCATGTACGTAAAACCTATTTTGTTATTGAACTCCAACTTCTGAAGCCAAAAATTTCAATTATTTGAATTTTTTTCTTCAAGATCAGTTCTCTGATAAAACTATCCACAGAATGTTCCCAAAACTGAAATCCTTTATGTGCTTGTGTGTCTACGTGTGCACATATGTGCTACATATACAAAATGCTTCATTTGTTTTTTATTTTTATCATTATTATTTGTATTTTAGGGAAGGGTCTACAGGGTGTTCAGGGTCTCACTACTAGATCTGACTCGGAGTGATCCGCCTGTTTACAGCTTCCCAAGAGCTGAGATTACAGGCGCGCACCACCACGCCCAGTCTCAATTGCCATCTCAGCATGCCGGCCCAGGGATCAAAGCCTCAGCTAATCTTTAATCTGCTAAACTATTTGGTCAGCCCTTCAAAATGCTTCATTTCGAGAGGTTGCTTTTGAAAAGTAATCTTGGTCTATAGTACAGTGTTCAATTCAGTAGTAATTGTGAAACACGTAGGTCAACTCTCGTCTTGATCATTCTGCCTAAGAGAGGGAAGATTAGCAATCCCTAACCCTGCTGTGACTTGAATGCTAGAACAGGGCTGTGGTCCTTGAGAGGAGCAGGGCAGCCAAAGATGGCTGGAAAAGCTGTCCTCATGCCTCACAGAAAAACACACGTGCCCTCTGGCACAAGCCCCAGGTGGAGCTTGGCAACGGGGGCCTCTGTGCAAACTCTGCAGGGCAGAAGCGACACAGAACTGTGGAACAGCAGCTGACCAGCTCCAGCACCCAGTTCCCTCTCCAGGCCAGGGCTCTGAGTGCGGCACGCACAGCACCCCAAGTTAGCAGGACCCAAACCCAAATCATACGCTCTTAGCAAACAGATGGGCAGCTACCAGGCAAACAGCCATCCCAGGCTTCCTGCTCTCTTGGAAGGGTTGGTCATCGAGGCACAGAGGCAGCAGGGAGAGGTTCCCATTTGTCCACCAGAGAAGCAAATCACTTCGCTACCAAAATGCTCCCGAGAGCTCCAAGGCTACTGAGCTCACTGTCTCGAGGGTCAGAGCCAGTGCACCTGCCTACCTCCTTGCCCTAGATTTGTCTCTGAAGTTCAAAGGTGTTCAATATGAAAAAGTGGTCTGCCAGCCTGGAGAGCCCCGAGTGCGAGCACGGAGCTTCAGTCCTGCGCACCCAGGCGGCACTGCGCGCTGCAGCTCCAGGTCATCTGGCTGCCACGTAGGTGTCAGTGAGGTTGACACCACCTTTGCTTACCTGGCTTAGCAACTGGCTCATGGCAAGTGTTAATAAGTGTGTGTCCTTACACTGGGACAGCGGTACTGACAGCTAGAACAATTTTAAAGACATTTTTCTTTTTAAAAAAATACATGCCAGAATGAGTCAACATTTCTGCTTCAAATGCTACAACTCTTCTTTCCTCCTGGTGACCAAGGTATGTGCTTTTCTAGAAAGCACTAAAACAGAGGCAGAGACGTCAAGAGACGGGCTCCTGTCTGTCCCCTCAAATATCAAGCAGTACCAATACTCTTCTATACATTACTGGGTCCCTAGACAAGGTATTATTGAAGAAACGAGTCTGATATTCTAGTAAAAAATCTCAAAATTTTTTATATAAAAGATTACTTAAAATTCTACAAAAATGAACAATGTATGAGGTTAACAAGTTGGTTCAAGAATGGTCTTACGTAAGCATCACCTTTGAAGAAGCGGGGACTACACAGCCTGGATATAAATATAAATTTTCCCAGATCTCAGGCCCCATGTCCCTCTGCATAGTATCACAATATTCAGAAAATAAACTTTCTCAGATGTACAAAAACAATGTAAAGGATGTTATTCAAAAATGACAGAAACAGTTAACTACACTTCTCCATAAATAAAGTGAGCCAAACGAATTCTCATTCAGAAGCCCAGTGTTATCTTTTTCAAAATCTAGCTATCCTACAATATTACCACATTAATAATTTTATCCATATCTCCATCTTTAAATCATCACAGTTTAATATCAGCTTTACACCTGCCTCCCATGTGGCTCAACATAAGCTGTAAAACCAGATTTATAAGACGGAACTAACAAGACAACATCCAGCAAGCCTTAGTAAAGTTGAGATTTAATATCCACACATTTCTAGATTGCTCTTTGACTTAAACGTACCAGCACATCAGTTTTCAAAAACATTTATCATGATGTCATATTAACTTCTAGTATTTCAGATAATTGATTGGAGAACTCCCCCCAAAATATTCTGGAACTGAAGAAACTCTTCCTACAGTGGCCCTCCAAACCCCGAAGCCTTGACGCACGTTCACAAAGAAACTTTTGATGCTTTTTTCCCCAAACGCAGGTGTGTGACTTACTCCCAAAACAGACAGGAGTGTTTTTCAGCATCCGCTGCCCCCTGCTTAAACACACCCCATAGTGTTTTTCAGCTCATAAAACTTTTATGAGCTGAACAGTTCCTTCAGGTTTCCTGAGCTGCTAACTCTCGTTGCCTTCAGCAATGGCACCGAAAGTTCTTATTAAGATCCCCATTTGAGCAAATAGGGCACAAGCACGCCCTGAGTAGCATGTTCTGTTTCATGGTATTTAAAAAAAAGAAAGAAACAAACAAAGATTTATATGACTTGCTGAGTGCAAGAAAAAAAAAACAAAACGAATGCCTGGAGTAGGTGAGCATGGGTGGTATTTTCACTTACACAGTAGATGTAAAGGTCAATTCTATTCAGATGAATTGATTTATACAAGTTCACACATGCATCAAAGATTTTCCAGTCTGGAAAAATGTCCCTTGACACGTCAAAAGCTTGGCCTTCCGGGCACGCGTGCTCTTTCCCCTATTAGCCCAAGCACCTGCCTTATGACTCGTTAACTGTACATCTGCTGTACAATTGTTCCTTGATGAAGTTCAAAATGTTTGGGCACTGAATTTCTCAGAGAAAATAAATAAAATTGCTGTAAGGGAGCTCAGTGTTTTAGGAAGACAATAAACAATGCTGTTTGTCCAAAGAACAGTGTATGTAGAACACAGGAAAACAGATAGGTTGATTCACAGATACTCTAATGCTCAATTTACACTACTACTACTATTACACACACACACACACACACACACACACACACACACACAGATATGCACGTGCACACATACGCACACTCTGGATTCCTGCCCATTGTAAGCCCCCGAGTACTCCATGGAGGCATCTGGCCAATTATTAGCAACACAAAGTCAAATTACTTGGAGGGAGGAGCATAATCCCATGTTTCAGAAGTGGAAAAAAGAAAGGAAACCCTTATTCACGTCTCCCAGGCCCACACACTCACAAATACACGCCTTCATACAAACTGCCCCAGGGTTAGCTTGTACAGATGCATTCTGAGTTCTTGATGACAGCCAACTCTTCTAGGGAGACTTTCCATTTTTTCCATTTCGTCATTGATTGGCCTGCTCTTAAGGCTCAGTTTCCCACTCAGAAGTCATTAGATGCAGAACTCTTACTGCTTTCCCTTATCACATCAATTCAGTATCTATATGAACAAAGAACTACAAATTGAGAAAAATCACTATGCAGTAGACGTACTTTTCCATTTTTCAAATGAAGCCTGAATGATAATTTACTCTTTCCTCCACCTTTATCGAACTCTCGCTTTGCACCTCCCAGGCAGGCGCTGAGCTATCACCCCAGCCCTCCCTTCACTTTTTTTTACAGTTCTTTTCCTCTCTTCTCTAGCTCTACGAAGAGCAATCCTCTTTTCATTCCTTGGTGACTCCTTTACTACTTCAGTTCCAAGAGACAGAATACAGAAGAGGAACCATGTTACAATCTTTGAGAAACAGCACCATCCTCAAGGAAATCAGGCTCCTAGCCTAGTCTCTTTCAACTAAGAAGTAGACGCCAGCACTCTTTCCTGCTAGGAGGGTAAATGCTTCTCTGCTCTCCAGGCCCCTTGGATTCACTAGCCCATTCCAGACATCAGAGGCTGAGGAAGCAGCAACCCCATCCCACCGGACACCAAATGGCTTGACACGAAGCCCCTGCCTGTCGCTCGGGTGTACTTCTGAGCAGCTACTGCAGGGCTTCGCTGCTCAGGAAACAACACCCCAACCGGGGGATTCTGTCAGTAAGAAGCTCTGGTGTCAAAAGGTATTTTTCTAGTCTGGCTTCTCAGAGCCAGGTCCAGGGGAAAAAAAAAAGAATGCTATTCATTTATTTCTTGTTTGTTTGTTTTTTGCGGAACCGGGTATTGAACTCAGACCCTTGTGCTTGCCAGGGAAGCACTTATTCCACTGAGCCATCTCCCTGGCCTATTCATTTATTTCTATTAATTACAATGTAGTAACCTGCTAAAATCAATTATCTTAACTTCTAAATTAAAAAGACACAAGCAGACCTGAATTGATCCACTGAGCTGTATGTGCTATATATTCTCAACCCAGATGACCAAATTTAAAACGTGGTGCGGTCTCACCTTTAGGCAAAAGTAAGCAATACTTCATAGTGACAACTGCAATATTAATCAGTGTCAACAAACAGCCCTCATGAATTCTGCCAGAGAGATAAATCTTTGGAGTGCAGAAGAAGGCATCATAAATATCCCTAAAGATTAAAAAATAGTTAAGTCATAATATAAACATTATAGCCTGGTTTTAGGACCCAAAAATATACTTACATAGCTACCTTCTGAAATTCTATCTGATAGCATTATAGCAGTGCCTAGAACTCAACGAGGTTGTATCTCTTTAAATAATTCAAGCTGCAGGGAAGGTACTCAAAAGCTCCACAGGCTAAGAATATGTTGAATTTCATTTAAATAGCATGTACAGTACAGACTTGTCGTCCACCCAAGTTATACGGTAAACCTATACAATCCTGAAAGAGAAAAACCGAGGCACACCTCCGGGTGTCTTTCTGTCCACCCGAGGCATATGCAAAAATGACTTGCGCTGCTCACACTGTGAGTACAAAAGGTTAATAGGTACAGACTGATGGAATGTTAACACAGTCTAGGGCTGCTGGAGTAGTGACGTATGGAAAGACACTGAAATTAAAACATTTTGTTCTGCATGTTCTGAAGTGATGCCACATGATGGTTTGGTTATATTAGATGACAAAGCAGGGTTTCTTAGGACTTTGAAATTAACATTGGATCTAACATTATTCCAAACTATTTAACATGTTCTTCCAATTCTTGTACAAATATATGTAGCTAACACATTTTTTCACACTCCAGGCATCTTCTAAGGACAGTGTTTGGTATGTTGATTTTTTTTTCCCCCAAAAGTAGCTTTTAAGGCAAAATTCTGATCACCTTGAAAGCTATGGCTAGAAAGCAAAGACTTACCTGTCTTGTTTTCTCTGACCTCAATAATATAAACATTTATGTCATGGCGGAATTTTGTGCCCACTGGGGGTTGTGGAGTGGATATTGCATGAGGTCTGAAGGCCTCTTTGCCTTCCACAGTGGGTGGTCTTTGCGGAGGGGAAGAACTTGTGGTCTTGAAATACTCTCTGTCGATATCGCCTTCCGTTGCCTCAGCTATGCGATCAGCAAGGGTAGTGGAAGAAGAGCGCCATGTGGGTTCTCCCAGGAGCACCGTGTCCCAGGTGGTTCCCTCTCCAGAGTCTCTGTCAATGACAGAGGGTTCCTCAGTGTGTGCTGCAGGTGGCGTGGATGCTGAGGTTGGGTGACGTCTGTCGACCACACTGAATGGCGTAGTGCTATCACCTGGAACTGCCGTTGTAGTTGTTGAAAGTTGTGGTAATTCTGTGCCTCTGGGCTTCTCAAATAATCCTGAGCCTAAATCAATATAATCCAGGGAAGTTTTCTCCCTTTTCTCAGTAGTGATTTCCTCTAAAAGCGGAGTGACACGGGTGCCCCAGGGACTTGAGGGTGAGGTGAATTCTGCAGGACTACTACCTTCTACTTCGTATTTGTCTTCAGGCTCTCGACTTACAAATATTTCGGGCTTGATGCTTGGAATTATTGTGACCATTTCATCCCCTTCCACTTTGTGTTCAGTTACAGCACTAGCTGGATGCTCGATTTCTCCAACCACAGTTGTTTCAAAACCAGGAACACTCTCCACGCTTGTTACCATAGGGCCTTCTGGGACCGCTGATGCTGACTCTTCACCCTTGTCTTCCTCAGGCAGAGTCCTTGCCTCTGTGGACGTAGCTCCAGGAGAAGTGAGAACATGACCTGGTCTCCCCGTTGTGCGGTCTTCCCAAGGGGATTCTTCCTGCACTGTTGCCCGTACACTTTGCACTGTTGTTCTCAAAGTTTCAGGAGCCATAGTTGCTTCCAGGTGAGGCTGTTCCATGCCTTCTCCAGAGGGTTCAGCCAGAACCTCATCTTCCGGTGGAGCAGAAGGAGCAAACTCACCCTGGTCTATCTTGGGAATTACTGAGAGAGGAACAGTGTGGGAAGTGTCTGCATACGTAGTGGGCTCTGGGGTGCTACTGTAATTCATAAAAGCCCATCCTCCCCCATCTGAGGTATGTACAAATGAGAGAACAGTAGACAGAGGCTTAGAGACCCCTGCGTCTTCTCCTTCGCCCAACGCACTTCCTTCTATAGTAGCATAAATAACTCGGCCTTCTGTGCTTATGGTAGGTGAAACTCTGTCTTCAGTTACAGAATCTCTCCAAGTGGACTTCTCTGAAATACCTATTGATGGAGTTGGCTGAAATTTCACTATGACTTCCCCTTCCTCTGTCGAGCCTTCCTCAGCAAACTTTTCCAGTGGCTTTTGAGTACTCTCTGGAAAATGCACAAATTCATCTCTCCCATTTTCTGTAACAACTGGGCTGTCCTCATCTTTTCCACTCAATCCCATGGTGGTAACCATGACAGGGGCTTGTTCTGTAGAGCCTGTCTGCTCTGTGGACTCCAAAATCGTGAGTGTAGCATTGTCCTCATCCCATGACCCTTGTGATCCAGTGACCACCTCCACACCTGAAGTGCTGTGGGTCACGTGTGCTCCTATAACCTCTCTGTCCTGCCTGGGAGTATCTGGAGAGATATCTATTCCACCAAGAGTTTGCACAGTTTCTTCCTCCACTGCCCCTGCTACTGAGGGCTCCACACTCAACTCTGTTGTTGTCAGTATTGGGAAATCAAAGGCTTTGGTCTTTGCCACAGAAGATTCTGTAAAATGCACTTGCTCCAAGGAAGATGTAGAGAGCCTCATTCCAGAGAACTCTTCTTCCATGATTCCCATAAAGGGCTCTTTGGTGACTTCTCCCTGTATCCCATAATGTGTGTAAGTGTCAGTTCTCCTCTCTGGTCTCGGTGTCTCTATTCTTTCAATTCCATGTGTTGTTTCCATCTGTGGGGAAGGACGAACAGCTGTGGACATTTCCTCTACTGATATTTTATCACCAGAATAAGGAAGTGTTTCTACTTCTGTAACAAGCTGAGATGGGAGAAGTGTAGTAGACAGAGATGGGCCGAAGCTGTCTTCAGTTATTAGACCATTCGTTTGTCTCTCTTCCCAGTTCTCTGTGGACAATCCAGCATGGTCAGGTACAGTCACAGGGGAAAGGACTGTGAATGCTGACATTGACGTTAAGTCCTCTGGGGTCTTTGACACTGTAATCACTTCTGGTATTTGGTTAAAGACCAGTGTGCTCTGATCAGATCTGACCGTAAGTGTTCTGTCTTCCCCATCATCTTTTCCCAAGGTGACCCCGTAGTGGTTTGTGCTCACCAACTCAGGAAGAGCACTTACAGCTCTATCTTCACTTTGGGATTCTTGTTTCATTTCTGTGGATACAAGTGGTGCTTCGGTTACAGATGATTCCTTGGAAGGAGTGTGTTTTGAGACTTCCATAGACGTGACTAAGGGACCCACTTCTATTTGTTCAACCTGTGTCACAGATTTTTGTGTCTGAGCATCTCCCTTGACACCATCCCATAAATCAGTGATGCGCTGAGAGACAACAGTTGTGTTTTGGAGACCTTCTTCCTTAATTTCAGATATATCTGCTCTCCCAAGAGGTCCAGAGGCAGAAGGTGAATAGTAGTCCCGACGCTTCTCCCCACTCTCAGCAGGAGTGGCGGGGGCTGCAGTAGCTATTAGGCTTGTGACTGCCTGAGTTTGGACTGCGGCTTTCTGTCCAGAATTGATCATATTCCCTACGGGAGGGAACTCTCTCGTAATAAAAGACAACTCAGTGACTAAAGGAATGATCGGTGTTGTTGCATGGAGGACCACTTGTGGTTCTCTGGACAGACTGGGTGACTCAGTTTCTGCGAGGATTTTCAACTCGATCGTTGTAGCCTCTGATATATTCTGTTTAGCTAGAAAAATAATTTCAAAGAGTTGATTAGACAAGTCACTCAAATAATGCTGCATATCCAGTGTTTGTATTTCTGGAATGGCCATGGGGTTTTGTGGTGGAAGAAGAATCTAAGCAGTGTGACCCAAAGACACAAAATTGAACACTTAAGAGCCACAAATAGGTAAGTTGCTTCATATTGTAAGGGCAATAATGGTCATTACTCATAGGTAGGAAAGACTGTTCTCAAAGGAAATGAATATTACTTGGTTCTAGGAAATGAGAGGCCCAAGAAAATATAAATCCAGAGTGTGGACACAATGAATCATTTATTTATTAGAAACTACAGCAGCAACTTGAAACCTAGGAGGAGAACATGGCGCTGTGACCCTTCTGGAGGCCATGGTGCCCTGCCGCTAGCTCTCCCCAAGCACTCCTCCTCAGCTGCACAGTGTCTCGAGGGAGAAGGAGTGTCTCAGACTGCAAGACAACACAGAAACCACATCAAATGAAGCGGGCTTCCATAGGAGCCATTACCCTGGCCTCGATGTGAAGACTTCCATCAAAACAGGATATTAAACTTTTTAATAGCGCTCTTCATTTGGTTCCAGGTGTTGGACCTTTCATCTTCATCTTCCTTCCAAGTCCGTAGGCTCATGTCTAACAATTATCAAATGTGTCTAGCAGAGGCTGCCTGGCATTTGTTGTAGCCCTACACTTTGTTCTACATTCTACACACTATGTTTGTACCTCTTCCAGGCTCTAGTTCCTGTCTTTGTTTAGTATGAAACATAAGCTCACAGGAAGTAAGGTACCCACATGATGTATTTTAGGTCTATAATTACAAATCACTTGAACAGTCCTGAACATGAGCAAGAGTGGACTCGGGCAATATAAAGTAACCTGTCATCATAAAACACTACATTATGCCTCTACATTTCTGCAGAATTGCTGGCCTGCTTCAAGACTTTTTTAAATCAGTCATGACAGCGTCCACATTTTCAGCAAAATTCCTCAATACGGGGAAAACACACCAGCCTGGCACATAAGGGTTGTTGTTTAAAAACAAATCCAAATTTTTGAAAATTAAAAATTAGCTGCCATTGATCTCGCAAGGAACTGGTCTTGGGAACCCCACAGTCGTCGCTTGGCTGCAGCCTCTGTGACTCAGCACTGGGTACATGGGCAATGCCTGTTCCCCCGATGACATGTGTAATATGTGTCACAACTCACATCTCCAAATGGAAAGCCCTAAAATCCAAAATTGGGTCCCTTTTGACTCCATTGTTCCTGTCAAAATGTAATGATGAAATAGTGTGGCTTTTTTGTAGAACAGAGTAAAGTAATAACAGGTTCCTTACATTTGTCCAGCATATGCTCTTACCAGCTGTTCTATTCTCCGGAACATTTAAAAGCCTGGATTTTTCTATTTTATAGTGAACACTCAGAGGTCATTGCATTATTGTGACCTGAAATACTCTTACAAGTCTGTCATTATATATCCCTTTCTACTAAACAAAGAAGAACTGAGGGCTTTAAAAACATGTGAAATATCCTTTTTTTTTCGCCTTTTAAAAAAAACTTTTTTTCCCCTTCATTTCCTGAAAGAGGCATTGGTCTACTTTGATTGACATGAACAACTTAAAGGCCCAAACTGTGGTTGACTATTTTTCTTTTAATTCAATTCTCTATCCTCTGAAATTCCATCACCGTTACCTCATTTCATTGCCAAATTTCATGTTTGTCTTATAACCGAATTCTTTGGGGAAATAATAAAAAATATGTACAGAGAAAGCTCCCATAGAAACATAATATAAACTTTTAAAACATTGGATATTACAGAAAATTTAATCATATTATTAATAACAACAAAAGGGCTAATTTTACTTATTCCCTCTGAGTATTTTCATGACTGATGAAGTTAATTTAAGGTGGTATTACACCAAGGCCAAACAAAGGGCTTATGAGTCAGGTCTTCCTATATTCCAAGACAAGCACTCTGTTCCTGAGGCTCTACAATGCTATGAAAATATTTTTATAGTATTTTTTAAATGGGCTCAGATTTTAAAAACTAAATAAACATATGTCATTGTCAATTATTACTGTACAGCCCGCTGTGGCCTTACTGCATGATAAAAAGATAGCAATACTTCTCAGGGAATCCGCCTTCCAAAGTCAGGATTTATATGGCCTTGTTTGCAGGAAGAAAAAAGATTTTCTCCAATTTTAGAGTACAGTTTTCAAAAATCTGTTTACAATTAAGTTAATTAATTCTATGACTCGGAATGAAAAGCCTCAGACTTCCTTCGGGGTGGGGTGGTGTTGCTGTCAACCGCACAGCTGACTTCCATCTTAACTCCCCGTGTCTCACCATCTCTATCATTTGTCTCAGCTGGCCCAAAAAAGGGACTAATTTTCCAAAAGCACAGATATCTACAAAGAGACAGGTTAAGAATGCACACAACTGTGTCACAGATGAGTACCGTAAAGGTGAAGCCACAGCCCTGGGTCAGTCGGGAAAGCCCTTCCTGAAGGTGCGTCCACATGGAGACATTCTGGGCTTGGAAAACGCCCAGTGTTCCTTCTACCTCATTACTGAGGAAGCCAGCAAAAATCAGCATACTTCTTTTCCCACAAAAGTTCCCTTCCAACCTTTGCAGCTGTCTGCCGCACAGATGTTTCACATCACTGTACTTATGGTATTTTATGTTCTATAGACTATCTTCTCTGAGCTTCTGTTGCGAGACATGAGGCAGATTTTCCTAATAAAATGTAAAACCCCTCTTAGCACATCACAGCCCATTTAACTCATACCTCACAGTGCCCAATTATGGAGCAACGACTAACTTGTACTTCTTTTACCTAAATAGATCCATCAATAAGTGCAAACGGATGGAGTGGAGGCAAATGAAGTGGGTGTTCAGTGGGTGCACTGTAGCTTCCTAGTTGGGGAAGGGGACCAGGTTGAAAAGGGGTTAGATCCAAGCTGTCTTTTACAAGTTTTGAGTAAAAGCCAAATGATTCCAGTTTAATAAACAAGAAACAGATTTTAAGTACAAATTGGGGAAGGATTTGTTTTGTAACCTAGAGGCAGATTATGATTTAGGGCAAAAAAATGAAATAAAAACAAAACGGGAAAAAAAAGGTGATGAAGTGCCTCTGGGTTAGCAGAGCAGGCACCTTTAAATGTGAGCACGTGGGTTCGATCACACAGGAAGTAGGAGGAGCAACCCTAGCTCTGTGCCCTTGCTTCTACTCCTTCCAAACATCAGCGAACAATGAGACAAAAAAGGCAGCACAGCTTGAGAGATTGTGTGGTCATTCCAGGTTTCAATGAATACCTCAAAGCAAGGAAACCATTTCTTCAGAAATGCAGAGAGACAAATAGCTGTGCTCAGCAGTGAGCTGCTACTTAGATTTCGTGTTCAGCACAAAAATGGGTTCAACTCTAATGCTGAAACTCTAAGATAGTAGCCTGCTCTGGCAGTGACAGCTGTAAATACTAGAATGGGTTCTCTAGGAAACTCGCGCTTGCTTTTGCTCCTGAGAGAACCGCGAGTGCTAGACAGGTCTGACCGGGCCGACTGGGGGAGCCACAGGGTGCTCGCTTGCAGCTCTCTATGTTTTTATGACGTCTAACTTTTGCAGAGCTTGCATAGTTCTGAGGCCAAAGAAAACTAAAGAGCACACAGTTTAATTTAATCAAGAGAAGATAGATGGGAAAACTGTTCCGCAAGGAGATCCATTACCTGTGTATCGAGTCTAGGTGGCCAGAATACCGTGCATCTATATTTACTGACAGTAACTCTTAAGTGTGCTATTCAGTGAGCTTACTGGGAGAAAGAAAGGACAGCGAAACAAGATTTGGAGCATTCATTCACCAACTGGCTTTCACAGAAACAGTCTATATGTGATAAAAGCGAATGAGAAAATGTGGGTACATTTCCAAATTCCTCTGCTAAACCAGCTGTTCGATATTGAATCCACTTCTGGAACTGGAGCTGGGACCACAACTCATAAACTGTACCCTGCAGGATTTAGTCACCCCTGGACTATGTGGGAAAAGTGGGCAGGAGTAGAGTCATTTTGAAAATGCATATTAAAAGAATCCTTGCAAAATGTGTCAGAATGTTAGGGAGCTGTTAGCACTGTGTGTAGTATAAGGAAGGTTTTTATGTCATGGCTAGATTTCTTAACCTCTCATGTTCTGAACAAATTCTGAATATGATAGGATTTCAGGGAGGAAAGAATTAGCGAAGCTTGGGACTCCAGCTTATGGGGAAGAACACCAAATTAGGAGTCCGTTCTATTTCCAAGTTCTACACATTCAGCGAATTAGCAAAAACAAATACATCTAAACCCTCCATCCTTTTTTTCCATTTTGTTTAGGTTTTTAGTGCATGGTTGTTCTATTTAAATCTAAACATGTTATTTCATGCATTTGTGTGAATATTTCATTTAAATAAATAATTTAAGACAAGTCAAGTTGAATTTTTAATAATAATCTTCATGGCTATAGATAAGCCTGGATTTCAATTTTATCCTCAGGGAGAAAGACATGTTGTTTAAAAGCTTTCTAGGGCCAGTTTTGTGCTTCACAGAAATAAAATAATTAAAATATTCAGGCTCTGCTCTGTTCCTTCCACTCTGTGGTGTCTCCGACTCCTCTCTCACACATTAATTGAATTTCGTTCCTCTGCCTCATTGCTCCCTAAATGTAAAACTGAGATTAAAGCCTGAATTACGTGCAAGATTCTGTTGTGACCACACAGCTCTAAGGAACGCATATCTGCCTGCTTTCAGGAGGAGGTGTGAGCTATGGTTTTCCTGGGAGTGACTGAGGAAGACGGAGCGTGGGGATCTGAGAACAAAAGCCAGAGTTTGGTATGGCTGCGCGGACCTAACCACAGCGGACACTCTGCTTCGGCACAGCCAAGGCCGAGGGAGAGGAAGAGAGCAGACACCTCAGCCTGCGGGCATGGAAGAAAGAAGGTCGCGCAGTCACGCGGAGGTCCACTGCGCGGACTACTCAGACGCCGCAGCGCTGGGTCCTCCTCGAGGCCGCTAAGGATGCAATCGCTAGCGAATGCTGTACTTGTGTTAGTTATGGATTTCTACAAGATGTAGGAGAAATTTTGTCAAAATGAGTCAATTTACTCAAAATATCTGTCTATGTCGGAGATGTGCCAGGTCCTTCAAAAACTGAATGTTTGTTCTCTAGAATAATATAAAGCATACAGTAGCTATCTTAGTGCAACTCGGGTTGCTCACTTGTTTTAGGCCTGCTATAATCATGGTATGCCATCATGTGACTAACGCTGGAAAACTATTTAAAGATAACTAAAAACTTAATGAGATCATGAATGCTAAAACTGTTACTTACAATTAATTTTAAGTGGTAGACTTAACAAAAGTACTTTATCTATGTTACATATTGCGAAGTGTACTTAAATTAATTCAGTATAAAATTTATCATTATCATTAATCATGAGTCTAGAAATATACATTAATCATCAGTATGGAATTATTCATTGTAGAGTATAGTCAAAAGGCATATTTTCCATTCCTTGAAATAAATAAGATGCATGGACACTTTTATCAATATTGTGGCTCATTTTTAGGTAGCAGTAGGACAGTATGACTATCCATGTCAACTCTAAATACTCACCGGTCATCACTGAAATTTACATTCACCATTTCAACAAAGGACTGATATCCAACAAAGACAAAATAACCAGATTTCAAGGACTTAACTCAGACACTATCAGCCGCGGCATCCTAGTACCAACAATAAGACTGCATTTGAAGACTGCAATTATTATAAAGTAACTGTTCAGAAATATGTTCTGTGGTTCTGAGCCTGCCCTTTCCTTCTGCCCCCTGCAGACCCGTGTGTCACACTTCCTGTTGCCTTAAGCATATCTCTGCCAGGCTGCTTGCTCTCGGAAGTCACTGAATGGTGTCCATTCTGTGCACATA
>NW_004524705.1:3515563-3519736 GCF_000260255.1 Octodon degus | reverse complement strand
ATAAATCTTTTTTAATAGATTACTGTAAATGAATAGACCCTTCTGAGAGATTCTTCAGGGTATGGTTCAAACAATGGGATTCCTCTCTAATGACACACTGTGCTGAACAACCTTGCCTGTAAAAGAGAGAGCTATATTACAATGCCTCCGATAGTGCATCCTTTTGTTTACTCCGGGATCAGTGAGGAATTCTGACTCTCCTCACATATCCCTCCATCAGAACTGATTAACTCCATTAAACCAAACAGCTAAGTCAGAAAGCCCCCATGAGTTTGAAGTCGGGAAGGACAGAAGCCCTGTGCTGCTCTTTCCCACCTTCCTGTCGCGGGCCCTGAGCTACTGTGATGGCCATGTGGGCTACGGGCAGCTGGGCAGCATGGAGCCAAGGGCAGAGGGGGCTGCCCTCAGCTCCCACCCCGCCAGAAAGAGACCAGATCCCTGTGGAGGAGGCCTTCCTTCCTACTTGAGGTGTCCAGAGACACACTTTTGGGATCCATCTGACCAGAGTGGGCACATAGCACTAATCTTTCACAGAGACCATAAGTGCCACCAGGGCTCTAGTCAGATAAGAAACCTTCGTATTTGCTGGTGGCCTAACAGGAAAAGGCTGGGCATTTACTTTGGCCATCACAGAGTCCAATTAGTATAGGGACCATTCCTGATTGCTTCAATGCTACAATAAAATAGTCTAGACAATTCAGGGTTAATTAAATTGACAGTTTGGGGGCTAACTAGCATAATCTGCCAGAATTAGCTCAAATTAAATGATGCTTTTGATGTATGAGCACAGGACATCTACAAGCTATAAGACAGAGGTAGAATTAGCAAACACTTAAGCAAAGAGAGCAGGTAGATGGAGAAATAAAGTGAGTGAGAGGAGGGAGGCTAAAATATTGATAACTCATCGGCGTAGTAGCTGCTTCCAGTCTCACTGAGGCTGATCACTGAGTCTGTGACATATTAGACACCAGGGTCGTCAGAAGTGCACATGGTTGGGTCTTCCTGGGACCCAAGCCAGACATAACGGGCAGTTATTCAAAATAAATAGCACCGTCACCCAGTGTGTGATGGCTTTACAAAATTAAAAAAAAAAAAAAATTACTCATGGGGAAAAAATGGCCAAAGAACACACACAAGCTTTTCTCGCTCTAAGTCTAAAAGTGCTCCTGACTTGTCCCTCAGTGAGGTTCTCTATCTGATGAAAAAAGCAAGATAATCTCCTCGACCTGGAAGAATGTTGAGGAAAAAGCCAGATAAAGATTTCAAGTACCATTTTGTAGTTATTGGGTTCCCAGACTTGGGGCTTTGGTAGATAGTAGGGGGGTGTTTTGTTTATGCTTTAATCTGTCAAAAATCTATAATCATGAATGGTACACATTCAAGTAGCTACAATGGAAGTTACCCACGTGGTATACAGTGAGGACAAGGCACCAGCTGTCCAGTGACCAATAAGAGGACACTGGCTGGATAAGCTGCAGTCCCTTAAATAGAACACTATGGCAAAGGTATATCTTAGGAGGAGGCAGCAGCACAACAAAGATACTGTAAAATACTAGGCTTAAAAACAAATTAAGAAAGAGGAAGTCAACATGATCCCATTTTGGGATATGTGCATATGGCCCATTCATACAGAGCGTAGACTGGAAGCAGCTTCCCCACCAGATTGAATACTGACATCTTAACCTCCGAGGTGGAGGAGTGGAGAGGTGGGGCTGTGGGAGGGGATTTGGCCGTGAACACCTCTATAAAAGAGACTACAGAGAGTTGCCTGGCATTCCACCAGATTCGGACACAGCAAGAGGACACCAGTGGAGACTAGGGACCCAAAGATCAGTGAAAAAGAAACTGCTGCTGCTTACAAGCCAAAAATAAAATAAAATAAATAAAGTGCTCTTGAAGAAAACACAACAGATCCTCGTAAGAGCTATTCGTACAACAGAGAAAAATTATGTGGACCTGGATGAAAGGAATAGTAAAGCGAAACTTGGGGGGTTTTATACTTAATTAAGTTATCTGGAATCTAGAAATACAAAGAAGAGCAAGTCCCTGCCCTCCAGTAAATTTTAAAAGCTTGCGGGTCAGGAATCTGGCCACAGAGGATATATTCAATAACAAGTGTTCAATAAATGGTGCTTCAAGTTTTTGTTAGGAAATAAGGTCTCTTTTTTCCATGCAGTGAAGTCTGCTGCAAAGCTCTGTGAAGTTGCTGTCAGGGACAGCTTTTGTGTCTTTCCTAGTGCTTGGCCCAGCAACAGGGACAAGGGCAGAGGGAGAAATGGTGTCGCCTATGCCTGCTTGTTCACCAGAGCCATGCAACCACTCGGCCTGAAGGATGAGGCCGTGAAGAGGGCAGCATGCGACAGCCTGCACCTGAAAGGTCAAATTCAGGCTGCTGGAGCAGCAGCCCTGTGACCTTGGTTTCCTGAAATCGTAGGCAGGTCGCTGAAGCAGAGCTACGCTTCCTCCTGCATTACATGACTGGTTACCCAGCCAGCGCAGCGCGTGGAGATAACTGGCCTTGAGTGAAGCCGCTTCGCCTCACAGTGCTGCTAGGTTGTGGGTTGGAGGGCACCAGCTTCTCCAAACCAGACCAGACCAAAGGGCCAAGGAGGAAGAAGGGAATATGATAACTGGCTTCTGATATGATAGCTGGCTTCCAGTTTGAAACAGAAAACATTTCTGGGGGTGCTAGGAGAAAGCCATGTTTTCAGGAAATACTGACAGGTGTTTTGAACTGAGAATTCCAATATTAAATCAGTGCATGGCCACTTTCAGAACTCTCTATGTAAGAGCCAGCCAGATAGCTCAACAGACTAAAGTGCCTGGTTAGGCAGGTGCTAGGAGAACAGGGTTCAATCCTCATGCCATGCCAGCCCTACTCCTGGGGTGCGCTGAGACAGCGATTGAGACAAGGCGTGGTGGTATATGCCTGTAATCCCAGCACTTGGGAGGCTGAAAGCAGGAGGATCACTACGAGTTGATCTATACAGTGAGACCCTGTAGACCCTTACTAAATATATAAAAAGAACGAACTCGTCATGTAGAAAGCCTTATTAAATCTGACTTTATATCAAAATATCAAATTTTAACTCACTTTTTTAGAAGATACAATTTCCATTTATCTCTTTGGTACTCATCAAATAATAACCCACTAACTGGTTGAAGTTGTTGTCAAAAGCATGTTTAGTTTCCTTCTTTTCATTTACATGTAGGAACTTTCCAAACAGAAACAAAATAGAAAAAAAAAAAATTGAAAAAGCCACAATCGTTATGTTTTATGTTATGCAGATGGAAAAAGAGAGATTTAACAAGAACGATGAGTTTACAGTGATGACTGAAAGAATTCACCTCTAAGGACAATGTGTATCCAGTCATCGTAGGTGGCAAATTGTTGCTTTATTTCAGAATATTGAGGAAAAATAAGAGAAATATACTTTAACTCTGCTCCTGAATTATTCATGCAGTTCTTTTACAATCATAATTCTTTAGCATGAACCTTGTCTTGCTTACTTGAAAAACCTAGAGTGAAAGCTGTACACTGTGGTTATCTTAGTGAGCTGTTAATTAATCTCCTGTCATTAAACTCAATCCATAACAAATGTTACGATCTGTATGCCCAATCTCCTATCCTACCAGATACTCACACCAAGACATCTGTGCACGGATCCATTTCATGAAATCATTTAGAAAACACTGCCCTAGGGACATTTGTTCCCAATGAGAAGAGCAGCCTCAGCTGGACTGCTAGCGAACGCCATCTCGGGTTAGGCTTCCGGCAAACCTTCTGCAGCTCCTGCAGAGACGTGTGCCCAGTGTCCCTGGAGTCGGGCGTGCCAAGGAGGGGAAGTGGGCACAGAGCGGACAAGCAGAGAGGGCACCCCACTCAACAGCTGTGACAGCTAGACCTGGAATCCGACCCCAAAGTCTCATGCTCAGAGGCGAGGCTTATGAACGCGGACTGGGTTGTGAGCGTGCTCCACTCTTTCCGGGTTCATCCGCTGATGAACGCGCCGGAAGCAAGTGGAAGGCCAAAGGGGGGTCACTCGGGGTGTGACCTGGATGCCAGGGGTTGCAAAGCTGTCCTCCGTCAGCCCCTTCCTCGGTGCTGACTCTGCCTTGGAACCAGCTAGCAAGGAGTGCTTGAAAGTTGTGAGCCAAAGTAAACTCCTCCTC
>NW_004524705.1:3501438-3514609 GCF_000260255.1 Octodon degus | reverse complement strand
TACCATAAAGAGAGAGAGAGAGAGAGAGAGAGAGAGAGAGAGAGAGAGAGAGAGAGAGAGAGAGAAAGTTCAGGCTAAATGCAGATTTCTCTTACACTGAAAAGAACGGTGAAGATGTTACCATTGTCACAGTTTATTGATCTAGCTTCAGTTTTCAGCCCGCAGGCAGAAATTATTTACAAGTGAGATTTCCTAAACTATAGCACAATGGAATGCAATTGAATGTAATTCAAGGATAGCCCCTTAATACTGGCGAATCGGGGCCCTGTCAGAGGTGAATGTTCCTGTAAGAATGTGTCAAAAGGTAACACCTGAGGTCTAAAGGCAAAGCCAGATGAGGAACCCGAGAAGGAAGCCGAAGGAGGAAGCAAGCCGAGGCCAAGCGCAGCGCTCAGCCAACTGCCTACTTTTTCCCTCGGCGCCATTCTCAACTGTGTGGGCGTCCGCGCCGCGTGCATCTTAAGGGTACTTGTTGCTGCTGACCGGAATAAAAAACATTTACTCTCAGTTTTTACCACAGTACCTTATTTCCTGTTGGGAGAGTGAACACACAACATTCAGGGGGAGAAAAAGGCCCATCTTATTAGCCAAGGACAAGACTGTGTTCCACCTCCATTCCCGGGCGCTTGTACCCAAACAATTTAAGGTAATTTCACATTTACCGGACAGTTTATCTCCTGGGAAGAAACTCCTCTTTTACAATTCGATGTGAGGTCTACTGTAAAGTTCCAGTAATGGCCTCATCCAAGCAGACACCGAGATAGGTCACTATTCAAATTTATAACTCCAGCTTAAATTTAGAACATGGTTATCTATTCATAGGAAAATATTTCATTTTTCTCTAAGGAGAACAAATGCAAGTTAATAAACTCATAAAATACTTGTCATACACACAAAATGATCCATTAGGATAAAATGTCCACTTAATTTTCTTTTCTTTTCTTTTCTTTTTTATATATATATATATATATTTAGGACAAGGCCTACAGGGTCTACAAGGTCTTACTACACAGATTGGATTTGTAGTGGTAATTCTTGTTTTTCAGCCTCCCAAGCGTTAGGATTACAGGTGCGCACCACCATGCCCAGTCTCAATTACCATCTAAACATGCCATAGGGGCAGGGCTGGCATTGCACACCAGGGATTGAACCCCCAGCCCTTGCATCTGCCTAAGCAGGCACTTTAATCTGCTGAGCTATCTGGCTGGTCCTAACTTTTATCCACTTAATTTCTAAGTCAGAAGTGTCTTATTATGTATGTGTGTACATGACCACATTCACACTGATGTACACACAAATCAAAGGCCAAACAGAGAATGTCACATGTAAAATAATTTTCCCATTTGTAGGGACCTATGTACTGTATTTCAAGACAAACTTTTTCCTAAAATGTCAAGTTAAATCCTACTAGATTCAAATGAGGCTTCCTATACCAATTTTCTAGAGATTCCTGGAACAAACTAGAATACACAATTGGTGAGCTGTTAATACATGGTGACATCACACTAGATTCATCCTTGTCAGGAAACCACCATCATAGAAAATGACGGCCCATGAGGCTGCTCAGCAGATTAAGCGCCTGCTTCAGCAAGTGCAGAGACGGGGTGATCCCCCGCGCTCCCGCCCCACCACCCGCTGCACTGAGCCAGCCACCAAGACCAGCATGGTGGCACGTGCCTACAATCCCAGTGCTAGGGAGGCCGAAAACAGGAGGATCACTCCGAGTCCGAGATGCATAGTGAGAGCCTGCACCAAATACAGAAAAAAAGAAGAAAAGAAACATGGAAAATTAACCGCAGATGCTCTAATGCTCCCTGCAGTGCAGACCAGACTTATCCTTTCTCCACACTTTGCTCTTCGGCACATTCAAAACTGCCATACACACACTGACACAGCAACAGTGACAAAAGCAACCCAAACCCTCCAACATGACCCACAGTGTCCAAAAGCTCAAGTGTACTCCTAGCACTCACTGGGCAAAAGTGTTGAGAGCCCAAGTCTAGCTCCAAGCTGGGATACACTCTCTCTCCCATGACAACTGGGAGGCGACTGCAGAGAGGTATGCAGCTCTCTGCTGGCCGCAGCGCAGAAGGCGTCCTTGGCAGTCGAAGCTGCAATCTCAGCGCTGTCTCCCGGACAAGGGCATTTGCTGAGCAAGTGTGATAAGTGTCAATGTGTGCTCACAACTCCAACCTCTTGAACTATTGGATCTGAAAACCAGTCCCCAACTAACTGATTTCCTTTCCTTTCCGCTCTGAGAACAGAACCTCCTGGTTTTGTTGTTTTTCCCACAGTAAAGTTCAAAAGACATCTTTTTTGCTACATTTCCTTGCTGTGTGAGTCACAATCACACCTAGGTAAGAAATATGTGGGCCGGGGAGATGGCTCAGTAGAATAAGCGCTTCCCTGGCAAGTGCTAATGGCCTGAGTTTAATCCCCAGCTCCGCCAAAAAAAAAAAAAAAAAAGAAAGAAAAAAGGAAAAAAGAAATATGTGTACACATCAGTAGATGAGGTAAGCTGAAAATAAACACCTGAAGTAAGCATTTAAGTACCTGTAAGGTAAAGCCTTTTACCAAAGATGTCAAGATGATAATGATAATTCAATACAATAATTGCCTTTGAACTGTTGAGTTTTCAGGGGCGGTTTCTTTTCCAAAAATACAATAAAACATTGGTGAGGTTTATTAGTCTCATGAATACAGAAATAAAATTTCATTTTCTTTTGCTCTCATTCTATCTCTGTCTCTGATTTTTCCTTGTACCTACATCAAAGCGGCAAAGACTCGTACCCTCCAAGGCGCAAAACCCATCGTTGGTACATGTTTGGCTGATCAACACTGCTATATGACCATTAATGGACCAGTGTTTGGATACAATTCAAAACTATGTCAATTCCTCCTAGGAGTTGGTCCTATACTTTGTACTAAAGCCAACCTTCCTTTAACAGTGACAGGAAAATGATAGGATCTGCCAAAATAACTTCACTCCACGTTGGAATCCAGAGTTAGCATCAGAGTTAGCTGGCAATCTTTCTAATTTGAGAGTTATGACACTAGGAAATTAACTCTGTACCTAACAAATTTTTCACTAGTCTTAGGCTGAAATAGAAATACAATAATATAACTTCAAAGCATAAAATTTGGGCTTTGGAACATTCAACCTCTAAATAATTATTATAGTATTATCAATAGTGTACTATGTAATAGTTAATAGTCTCAATCAGATTATATTAATTTGAAAAGAATTTGCATACTTACAAATGTGTTACAAGATCTCAGATATATAAATTTAAAAACACATGAAGGGTCCACTAAAATTTAAGCATGTTTTTATGATTGTTTGGGTGCCTATACTCTTTCTTTATCACTCACAAACCTGTAGATGTTCATTTGAGTGCAAAAGAAGTTCTAGAAAATTTCTGGGTTTCTGCATCTTCAGAATGTACGTCAGATCGAATGTCTTCTTTGGCACAGGAGGGAGCCTCAGGTCAGCCCCAGAGAGTCAGCCCAATCTGGGCTTTCTTCATGGTTCACAGCTAAAGTTCAAACTCCCACTGTCTTTCCAAAGAAGCTTTTGGATTCAGAACACCTTAAATCAAATGGTTGTCCTGTGCTTTAAGGAGTCTATGTGAAAATATTTCTACCTATACAAAATTTAAAGGACTCTTTATAGAAGAAAAGCCCTAAGAAATCCACGAAAACACCATTGATACAATTAGACAAGTATAGTGGTACTGCAAGACACACAACTGATACATAAAAATCAATTACATCTCTATATACTTCCAATATACAATTGCAAAAAGAAATTTAGGAAGTTCCGTATATATTTGCTTCAAAAAGAATAAAATATCTAGGACTAAATGTACCAAAAGAACCATGAAAAATATAATCTGAAAACTATAAAATACCACTGACTAAAATTAAAGAACATCTTTAAAAAGCCTGTGGACCAAGAGACAATACAGCCAGATTTGGTCCAAGCTGATACAGAGATTGAATCTGTTAGAATCATAATTACCTTCTTTGTAGAAACTGACAAACTGACTGTAAAAATCATACGGAAATCCAAATGACCCAGAAGAGCTAAAATAATTTTGAAAAAAAAAAAATTTACAGGTCTCACACTTTTACAGTTTGAAACTTTTACCAGAATAGTAGTAAAAAGAATGTGATGTTAATATCCTTAGAAATCAGTAACTGGAATCATGAATCCAGAAGCAAACTCATCCACCAGTGAGCAGCTGATTTTTAACAGAATGTCAAGGCCATTAAAATAGAGAAAGAGCAATCTTTGCACTAAATGGTGCTGGGACAAAAATTTATTTGGGCTATGTTACTATGTGTAAAAAGTAACTCAAAATGCATCAATAGAAAAGTGAGAGAATTGAAATTTGTAAGGCAAATTTTTATGAACAGGGTTTGGTAATATCTTCTGAAACATGACACCAAAGCATGCATGTGAAGACAGACAGACACACACACACACACACACACACACACACACGCGCGCGCGCGCGCGCACGCGCGCACACACACAGATCAGACTTCATCAAATTTTTTGAAATTGCACTTTGAAGAGCCCAATTAAAAAAGTAAAAAAGGCAACACACAGACTATGTGAAAATATTTGCCAATCAAGAAGACATTCGAATCTAGAACATGTGCAGAACTCTTACAACTCAAATGAGCACAATTACAACTGGGCCCAGTTTCTGAAAGTCAGGCCTGGTCTGTAATCCCTCCTACCTAGGAGGCTGAAGCAGGAAGAGTTCAAATTCAAGCCCAATGTGAGCAAGTTAGTGAGACCCTGTCTAAAAAAAAAAAAAAAAAAAGTTAAAGAGCTGGGCTATAGCTTAGTGGCAGAATGCCCTAGACTCAGTCCCTAGAATCACAAACAGTTAAAAGACAGGAAAAGGTTCTAATATAGCTTAGATCTAAAAAGTCCTTCCAAAGTCTCATGTTCAGAGATGGGCATTTTGGAAGGTGACTGCTATGCGGTGCTGCAAACTGATGTGCTTGTAGCAGACACTGGGCTGTTTGGAGACCTGGCCAGGTCCCGAAGGCAGCTCGCTGGAGGTGCGACCTCCAAGAAAGCCTCTCCCGCGAGCTCTGCCCTTGGCGCTCAGGGCCCTGGCCACCAGGGGAGAGCAACTGCTTTTCTGCCTAGCTCTTCTTCCCTGGAGCCAACAGATCTTTGGACTGAACCTGCTCAAGCTCTAAGCCAAAATAAACCTTTCTTAGGGCAGTGAGACCCTGTATCAAATAAATAAATAAATATTTTTAAAATAATAATAAATAAAACTTTCTTTAATTTGTTCAGGTAGGTGATAAAAAAGACGATGAACACAGGTTAGTGTTCCTCCAAGAGAGATATGCAAATAACCAGCCAGCGCATGCTCTTTAGCCGGCAGAGGAAATGCAAATCCACGTCATCCTGAGCTAGGACTTCGTGTCCGTCACTAGGGCTGAACCACAACGCTAGGTAAGAGCTGCTGGCAAACCGGGATACTCCAGAACACGGGGGTTATAGGTGTCTGACCCCACGGCCACTTTAAAATAACGCTTCAGTTTGCTTCTGCAAAACTGTTAGATTTTTCAAAAATGAAGAGGAGTAAGATGCAAACACACATTGCTGTCCTCCCTCTTCTCCTCACAGAGCTGCCTTCACATCCCATCTGCGGAAAGCTCCACGCAAGTGAGGACCTCCACACGCAGAGGTGCTGCCGGCAGCCTGGGCCTGGCTAGCTCCTCAGCGGGTCCTGGGTAGCCTGTCGGCACTGGGACCACAGGCAGCTGTGAGTCCGTCTCCACTGCCCTAGCGAGCGAGTGCAACGCTACAGAACAAGCCACCGCTACGGCTGTGAGCTACGACTCTAGGGCTCTGCAGAGAACAAAAGCTTTCACACCTGCTTACACCAGTACCAAAGGCCACGGAGAGGCTGTGAAACCCAGGCACAATCTCCTCATCAGCTGCCAAACCCCAGCATGCAAGAAGCTCTTCTAGTTGATGTGGGTCATTGTAACCCAGTAAACCCAGGATGGAAGGACCCCACCACCGAAATGTTCTGTAGATCACGTATTGCAAATTCCCTCAAAATTAAAAGGCAATCTGAAATTAAAAGGGCAGGCTGGGAATGGTGGCCCACATCTGTAATCCCAGCATTCAGGAGGCTGAGGCAGGAGGATCACTGAGTTTGAGGCCAGCCTGGCCTACAAAGTGAGTTAAATAGCATTCTGAACTCCACAGTAAAACTGTGTCTCAAAAAGACAAAAATATATAATAAAATGAAATGGCAGAAATCATACAGCTTGCAGATTGGTGCTTCTCTGATCAAAACCTCTAAAATGCTCAACGCAAGCCTGATCCTAACACTTGCCTATTAACATGTAGGCCATTCTTTAGAGTTCATCTCTACCAGACCTTGTGAGAAAGCAGAAGTCACTTCTGGCTCCAGGTCTCTCCACAAAGATGACACGTATCATGGTGTAGAGCTCCAGTATCCCCTAAATGTTTCACGTGTGTGAATAGTGACTAGGAGGTGACACTCACATCTGTGAGTGGAGTTCACGCCAAAAGCGCTGCCAGAGGTGGGGCCGGACGAGGAGAGGAGGCTGCGGAAGGCAGGAAGAGCGTGCCCGCCCCAGCTCCGGCCTGCGCTCTCGGCTTCCCAGCTGCCAGCTGCAGCTCTGCGCTGCCGCCTCCTCCCAGCCGTCCACCCAGCGCAGAGCAAGTCGCACGGACTTCCGCTCCTCCGCATGTGGGTGTTGGGCATTGCGTCCCAGGGAAAGTGACCAACGCAGGTACCTTAGGAGAGCTGCGGACTTAACGGTCCTTCCTGGACTCTGACACCAGGGACCAGGAGAAAACCACAAGCAACCTGCAATGTGTGCCTGTGTATACGGGATCCATCCGAGAGAACTTCCTGCAAAGGAGTGGGGAGAGAGGAACGGAAAGAAATTGCTCACAAGGAGAGAACTGGGATGGGGAAGGAGAAAAGGAGGAAGGAACGCGCGCATATCTGCAGACAGCTAAGGTAACTGTCCTACTCATTTCTGTTGGTTCAGGGAAAGAATGAGAGGAAAAAATCAAAGAGAAAAAGGACGGTGGAGACCTAATCATGATGAAAACCATCTTCAAGGTCTGGCCAGATAGCTCAGCGGATTAAAGTACCTGCTTAGGCAGGCGCAGGGATCGGCATAAAAGGGCGACTGACACTGGGCGTGGAGGAGGCGCACACCTGTAATTCCAGTGCTTGGGAGGCTGAAAACAGGAGGATCACTACGAGTCTGATCTGTGTAGACCCTGTACTAAATACATAAAAGTTAAATTCAAAGACCTTCAAAAATTTGCTGAACGAAGCAAAACATTTTTTTCAAATGTCATCAAAATGGAAAGGTGGCAGTGACTGGCAGGTTCAAAAGAGACAGAGGTTGGCGAATTCTGCAGGTAACAGAAAGCATTTGCTGGGTAGCTATTGCATGTCCATGACCGGTTCTGGTTTGGAAGGATATAGATGTTCATGGCCTTGTTTCTACTAGAAAGTTAGAATGCTTTTGCAGGAATACAACTTACAACATTTTATATTTAATAACACAAAACTATAGGTACTTGTAAATAAAGCAGGAGGTTCCCTGGAGAAATCTCAGCATGTGCAGACAGCCAAAGAGGGAGTCTCAGGAACAGAACGTTTCCAAGCCAAAATTGGAGGTCTGGAAGATGGGAGGGGTGTGTTCCCTGAGAGACAGAAATGCAGGACTAGCTAGCACAGAATGTGCAGTGGGAAGAGGGAGGGATGCAGGGTCAGCTTAGAGCACTGACCCTGACTTAGGGGCTGTTGATTCCAGGTTGGGCTCATGACTGTAGTCAGCAGAACAGCCAATGTCCGCTGCTATCCAGGGAGATGACATGGTGAGACTGGACCTTCGGAGGACTATTCTGAAAGGCATAAGCACTATTTGTGAGAAGTGAAAGCAGAGGTGAGACACAAAGCAGGTATTTATAAATTAGGCAAAAGGATATGAAATTCAGAGAAGAGAGTGGGGTCAGAGGTGCAAAACTAGAATTTAATATTATCAACTTATATATTTGGATGTTTTTCCTTTTGGTATTCTTCTGCGCCCCATTCTTCCCATAAATCTTTTGACTCAATATTATATTTTTTAAAAATGAAATTATGTAATCTAATCAGGAAGCTGAAGCAAAAAGCTTGTGTCCAACCTGGGGGGCACCACTGCAGGTCACGAGCACGCTGCGGTCGCAAGCCTGGATTGGGTGCTTCCTCCTCTCCTGGAAGAGGGGAGTGTAAGCAAACGCAGGGAGGTGGCTGTGGTCGTGCGTGCAAGGCTCGGAGATGTGCAGGTGCCGCACCAACCAGGACAGCACGGGCGCGAGGGCAGAAAGCCAAAGCGCACTTCCATCAGTGTGCAAAGCCCAGTGGATTGGAGCACACTGACCCTGCGTCTGCCCGGGCACAAGCCTGGCCGTGCTGCCTCTTTCTCAAGGGACCTAAGTAGGTCAACCATGAAGAGAGATAGGATGGCCTCAGCTAGCAACCTCTAATTGATCTGCAGGGAGAACAAAATGCCTAAAACCTATCTTCTTACCAGTTCTTACAACATAAGGAAACTAAATAAATAGCTGACTTATCAGTTTCATTGAAAAGAAACTGGAAGGTTATTTTTTTTGAGTTTGGGTGTGTTTTTTAACATTTACATTAGTTACATTGTAGTCTTATTCTTTAAAACCCACTCTTATCTGCCTTATCCAGGAATTATGTTTTGCAATGAATCTTGCTAGACACACATAACAACGACCAGCTTTCAGCACAGGGTGCACTATCTCCAAAGCCCTTTCTGAAGTGTCGAAATGCTCCCTGTTAGGGTTTGCATCTAGATGTCCACCCAGAGCCTCATGCAGTCATTGTTGTGGCTTCTAGAGGTTGTGATTAATTCAGGATCCAGTGCTGGGATTATGGGTTCGAGTGCTGCTGGGATTATGGGTTCGAGTGCTGCTGGGATTATGGGTGTGTGCTACATGTGTCCTGGGCAGATACGCTAAACGCAATAGAATGGAGGAGAGAGGCTTGCCCTCTGGCTCTGTGGCTGCCACTGCTGCCCCTGCTCCTCCCGTTTTGCTCTTGCTATCTGGCTGCCCTCTGCCATGTGCCACTGTGCCGTGGAGCCAGCTGATTACAGACTGGAAGCTCCACCAACTGCGAGCTAAATAAAACTTTTCTTCCATAATTTTGGGAGAAACAAGAGGAAGTTAACCAAGACACTCCCACTGCGAGGATGGGAGTGTTCATCTGCCCAAGGCTCACTGTGGGGAGCTGGACCCCAGACCTTTGCTAATTTGGAAAGATAATGTTCTCATCTGGGAAGAAACCTACCTCCATCCATCTAGGGGTTATCATATAGGAATTCTTATTTTGTCAGCATCATTTTTAATTATTCAGTAAAGTTCAAGCATTTCATAATCATATTCAGAATGACCCTTCTTCAAAGCATTTCCACTTCCACCTGTTCTCGAGGTCCTTCAAAACATCACGACTGTGGCAGAGTGCTGAACCCCTAATACCTCAGACTGATTCGTTTTTAAGAAACCTCTCAGGAAGAAGTTCTGTCACTTCTCAGTGTTCTGCCAACATTTAACCACATGCACTGTCATAAAAGTGTTTCTTACACAGAACGTAATTCTATTCCTCTGAGGCGTTCACTGGGGCAGAGTCCCACCTCACACTCATAAACTCCCAGAAGGGTGATTATTTATTAAGAACTTGCTCTGTACCACATGCCGTGAGAAAAGCTTTCCCCAGTGTCTTGTTTAAGCCTCATCTTGTGATTACAAATTAAGTGCTCTTCTTGTTTTCATTTCACAGAAGACAAAACTGAGCTTACAGAGGTGGACTTTGCCCCAGATCTCCCCAGGCAGAAAGGCAGGAGCTGGAGTGGACGTGATGCCCTTCCCAGTCATAACTACGAGCCACATAACTGGGTATAACACCTAAGTACTGCCCTGACTATTCCTAAATCCTAGAAATTTCTAGGCCTACAAATACGTACAAATTGACCACGGCTCAGGTTGCGAATGCCAGGCTTCGTGAAGGTAAAAGAGCAATACGTACTCTGAAGAACCCACATTCAAAAATTTGAATTTTGCTTCTTCCTAATGCTAGGCAGCAGTGCCAGCCTGCAGCTCCCCATCACCCATGAGGTCTCAGATGCCCTGCAGGTCCCTATGGTGCTGCGCCTTACGGTGACCAGGGTGTGCAGGGTACCGTGTCATTTATCAGGGTGGTGTCACTTATTCAGCAGGTTTATCAGGGTGCAGTCCCATCACCCACCACTGAGCATCTGTCACTGCAATCTCATTTTTTGGACCAAGCATCTCAATCCTGAAACCCTCTCAACAGTTTCCAAATCCACTTAATGGGAAAACATTAATTAAACTTCCTAATAAGAAACATCTTATGGATCTTAACTTCTGTATTCCTATTTGAGGGTCCTGATTCCATTAACTTATTGGCAACAGTGTCCTCTTGCTGCCTCATCTGCTAATAACCTCCAAAGCTCTTCTAAGGACACAAGCTGGTACCGAATGCTCCCAGCGCAGAGAGCCAATGCCACTCTTCTTTGGCACTTGGTGAGTGATATTCTCAAACAGAACTAAATATTGCACTCATATGCACAAATGTGTTAAGTCACCACCTTAGCAACAACAGAAAATTGGCTGGATCCAATTTAATGTAATTATTACAATTTTACATCAAATACTTTATGTCAAATATGAAATTATAAAACAAGAAAGGTGCAAAAACAAAGTCAACATTCTGTCACATAAATATTTTTCATGACAAATTAAAATAGTAAATCAATTACATTTTGAGTGGCATTTTCTTTTACACTTAGATCACCGGGAATCCATAGCTTCTGACCCAAACACACACACACACAGTGGCTTGTAACTCCTGGGGGTATGTGGCACGCATTCTGAGCGCATGGATATTGCTGGTCTTTACCACTTTCCTCATGTCTTAGTCATACACACTTGGCTCCCAAAAAAACCATAAAATATTGATGGAAATTACTAGACCTACAAATACAGCAGTGGACTTAAATCTTTTACCAGTGTGACGAGTGAGTACCAGAAGTAGCTTTATGCACTCAGCCTCCCACAGAATCTTCATTCATTCATTCACAGTTCAGTCAACAGTTATTACCTCAAACTGAAGCCATCTAATTCACTAAAGGAATCAGAGACCCTTGTGAGAATGATCTGTGGTCTTCCACTGACCTCATCAGCCACCAAAGTTCTCTTTAGCTCCCAACCCAGCCCAATTTCAAGTCAGCAGAGGAAAGCATAGTGTCCAAAGACTTGCTGACTATTACAAGGAACAAGAGACAAGGAAGGAAAGAGTCCTAGGTCAGTGACATTGTCAACATTCTGAATATCCCCAGAATTGTCAAAATGTCTCTGTGAGACACACAAAAGCCTTGATATTTTGCAGACACAAATTTCAACCAGTGGTCAATGTAGTATTTATACTTATTCTTTTTTCTTTCCTCTTCCAACTTTTATACCTGAAACAAAAGTTTCAAATTCTGTAAAATGTGTTTTGTCACATCCCACATTACAAGATTTCACATAGCAAACAGAAGGAACATTCATCCCAAGTAACTTTGGACAACCAAATTGAGTTACACAGGAGCATTTGAGCACTTGGGGGCGGGAAAGGATTAGATGTGCAAAGCCTTCCCTTCTGAACCGTGCTCTCAGCCTCAGAGCTCTGAAGGCCTGATTCCTGCACACTGGCTATTGCCACTCTGAGCAGGAGGCTCCCTGGGAGGACTGCCACCACCAAGACTTTCAAGCACTGCTTAGAAAGGCATAGGCGTTTCTGGGTCTTCTATCAAAGCCTCCCCTGGTCTTGAAAGAATTCTGTTGAAGTTGGGGAATCTTTACCCTTAGACTATAGTGTACAGAATTCTGCTAGCTCTCTGGTATAGTTTATTCTTAGGTGTCCCCTCAAAGCCTCAGGTGCCCTTAAGTGGGGCTTTGGGAAACAGGTTGGACCATAGGTATGTGGTACTGGACTATGGGCACGATGACCGGGTTAATTTACTGAGTGATTAGGCACAGTTCTGGGTGTAGGTGATGGGAAGGCCACCCTGGGCACAGGCAGCACTGGCCCACAGGCTTGTGGCCTGGATGGAATAACAAGGGACAGGAACATTGATGGCTGGCTTCGTGCTTCTTCATGCCTGCTCTCCATGGACCATTTCTCCTCTGCCATCCTGCCCTACCGCGGAATGCTGCAGCCAGCCATGGACTGAAACCTCTATAAACTATGATAAGCTACAAGCCTTCCCTCGCTTACTTTGGGGGTGTCGGATATTTTGTTCAGCAATGAAAAAGTAATCAAGACACGCTCTGAGGATGCCCGAAAGAGCAGACACACAGAAGGGTCTCTGGGCCACTCCTGCTGAACCTATAAATCTGTCTCTCGGGCAAGGCATGCTGCTTAAGATGCTTGTTCTACTCAAATGAGGATGGGAATACGTACCTGAATGCTCACCCTTTTAATAGTATTTAAAAAAGGTGTTTTCAGTTTATTAGATTTACATTTTTTTCAGAAATGACCTGTGGTTCAGTTTCTCTATTACCAGAATTCTAGGTATTTTCATAACTCATGCTTGGATAGATATTATTCTAAATTAAAACAATGGTGATAAAAACTCCCACTGCACACAAGTAAAAATAGCCACGCTTATTCCCTAGAACTAGATTCTCCAACAAATCAACTTCTGAAGCTTCGGCTCAGAAAGAACATTGACCAGTTTAAATGATAGTGATAATAAGAATACTCGGGTCACAGAGAACCATGCACTTCAGCGCTTTCTTATGTATTTAGTACAGGGTCTCACTACACAGATTGGACTCTGTGATCTTCCTGTTCTTGGCCTCCCAAGCCCTGGGATTACAGGCGCATGCCACCATACCTAGTCTCAATCGCTGTCTCAGCGCACGCCAGGGGTGGGGCCTGCACAGCATGCCAGGGATCAAACCCCAGTCCCTGCGCTTACCTAAGCAGGTGCCTTAGTCTGCTGAGCTATATGCTCTTTTCTTGAAAGCCACCTTTCCTACTTAAATTTAGCCAAAGCATTAGGA
>NW_004524705.1:3446124-3501048 GCF_000260255.1 Octodon degus | reverse complement strand
GGAGGTGATTATTTATATGGGTACCCAGACACAACTGAAAGTATAACTCAACATAATAGTACATGCACACTGAGGTTTCTAAGATACCTAAAAATGTATTCCTAAAGTCACAGAAACTGGTATTGCATGCGCCTTCCACATACACGATGCCTGCTAGATCGTGGACTACTGAACCCAAACTTGCCTTCAGAACCTCTGACTCAGGCAGAGGGGAAAGAAAGATGCCAAATCAATCAGGCTCTAAGCATCTTTGAGTGGGCTTTCCCTCAGCCCCCTTCACGCCGGCAGAGTACCATCACACAGCGAGTATTTTTTAATGCATTTGTAATAGGTGGATTGGCTTCATGTGCTGCATGGTTGAGTGAATGAACGAATAAACGAACGAATGAACAAATGCTCAGAATACCAACGCAAGGGTGAAAACTGGTGAGAAACTGGCATCACCTCCTATCACAGATGCCTGGAGTTGAGTTTCAGGGTTTCTCTGCACTTGGATTCATAGTGGTTTGTCACCACAGTTTTTATATGGAAAAAGAGCAGCACACCTGTGGGAGACCTGCCTATGCAGGGCTTCTCCTACCTGTCCTGTCACTTGCATGCCCCTCTTCCATTTTCTACGTTAAGCTTCTCTTCCCAGAACACCATACAGTGACCCCAACTAAGTGCTCCTCTGTTGACCCAAACAGATCCCCACACACTTTCCCAGTGTTCCCAGTTCTGGCAAAGAGAGAGAAACACTTAGACATCTCACCATCCAGATGATCCACGTAACAGTACACGTCGTAAGTTTCCAGAGGAGAACGGAATCCATAGGTTCTGACTCCTTCCTTCCCCATCATATCCCCAAAGCAGCCTTCTCGGGGAACTCGGATTGGGTACCTGGGAACATGAAAGGATTAGTAGGTGCCACTTCCTTCTCATTCCCAAGTGATCAGTCCCAGCACGTGAAGCCCGGGGATCTCACCTAACAGTCTGATCAGACAGCCAGCCAGCATCACACTGCTCAAAGCCATCTTCATAGGCAGCAAAGAGCTGCTCTGGGGTTGCTATGACAGCCCCAATGTCCACACAAGCCTTTTGCGCAGCCTCGAAGTTGAGCGTGTACCTGCTGGTGGATGCCCTGTAGTGAAACACAACCCCTGCAAACACAAGAGCAAACAATTACAAGTGTATCAATTTCCCCTGGACTGTGCAAGACTTCTCATTAGAGAAGAATACCAAATGAACTGGCAATAGTAATGATAATATCCTAATCACTTTATTATATAACAGTCGTGTTCACTTGTGGAGCTCCCTAAACCCCTTTCACCAAGGTATCCCACTCTGCTCCATGGGTATTTTATGTTATCACACTCTCACCTCAAGAGAGACTGAAGCCACTAAGTCCCTAGTGCCAGATTACCATCCTAATTACAAGCAGTCCTCGGGCTCCATCGGGGACACTGAGCATCTAAATGGAGCAGGTTCTGCTGAAAATACAATGGGTTAAGGGAGCCACAAGGCCAGCACCTCCTTCCTGAACATTTTAGGCAGGACCAGCTCAAAGAAGAGCATGAACTAGTGATCTATCCCTCGAAGTGTGTAGTAAGGCCGCTTCCCCAACCAAATACTGGAGACTTTCAGAGCAGAACCCCAGGTGGGAGGCTCACAGCCTGTACGTTACAGAAAAGCTCTTCTCCAGCACTGACTTGTTCCCAGTCAAGCTCTGCGAGCTTAATTTCCTGACACATAAGGTAGACATAAAAATTACCGCTTGTTTGATTGATCTAAAGATTCAATTAGGTAAAGGATAGAATGTTGGGTAGTGATCCAGGTATTACCCAAATGTTTATCTTTTTTGCGGTACAACTAACATAAATTAGGGTCCCTGCCAGGGCAGATGAAATGTCTCCTTTTTAAGCCAAAGAAGATCAGAAATAAAACTCTCCACCCTTTCGAGCAGGAGCAAAAGGTCCCGGATCTTGCAGAAGACTCCACACTGCTGCATTTTAGCATCTGGTTAAGCTCCAGGTTCTGAGCTGCGCTCCAGGGCCAAGGATTGTCCAACCAGGGAAGAAAGAATAAGATGGAGCTTCAGGACCTGGCTTCTCTTCGCATTTGAGCAAAAGGATTCCACTTCTAACTGCAGTAAGTATCATGACTCATTCCATGAGACATCAAAGTCAGTCTAATTAATATGCCACAGAAATGGCCAGAAAATGGCAATTAAGGCAACCGGGCCATTTGGATGAAATTGTATTGAAGCATATCACTTAAAAGAACTTCTGTTGTTATTTCTGTCATCTGGAGAGAATTCTGGTGTCTAAGATAATGTGTTACTCTCCTCCTTTTTATTCTAATAATTTCCGGGGATTTCCAGCAGTCTGTCCTCCCAGCTTGACTTCCAGCTGTCCGCCTGTCCTCTGCACAGCCCTCTTGATTGTCTTTTTCTACCAAGACAGGTGTGGGCCAGTGGGGGCAGAGAGCATCTCCAGGATCATCACCTGCAGTCCCTGTCAACTGAAGAAGCCCTGCATGGCCACCAAGCACACACCCTGGCAACTCACATCCATTTGTCCTGTTCTGACCTCTTACGAGTTAAAACAATTACCAAGTGCCAGTTTCTACCTCCACAGATCTTCACACTGCCAGGGAGTGTGTGTGAGGCCATCTGCTAAGTATGAGAGACAGCTTACGTTGATTGTAAGGCTCATGCAAGAATCTCCTTGCTTTTCGATCAGTTGAGTGTTGATCAAAGCACCAAATACTCTTCTTGGCAATTAGAAAGCTCTCCTGAGCACTGAAGACTGTTACTGAGAGGCCAGGGGGCATCCAGAGCAAGGCAGGTGACATCACTCTGGCTAAGTATCTGCAATGGTTGAAATAATCTGAAGCCCCCATGCGGCTAAGGAGATTAAGTGGAGAATTTGCATTGTTTCAGAGGGGTAAGGGCAATCCCATTGCTAATTCTTTAATGATGAAAATTTGTAGAATTGTCAAACTCCTTTGGGGACTTTTAAAAGAGAATCTTAGGTAGCTAAAGGGAATGCTGATAAAGTTAGGAGAACCCAGGAAATGTAGTAGATCCTGGACAGCATAAAACTAGATAGAGGGAAACAATAGTATTGGAGCATAAAAAGATGCCCAGTAAATTACTTTGCTGTATCTGAAATTCAGAGTATTTCCTTTTGGCTAAACAAGAAAGAGTTTCAATAAAATCCTTTGTATATATTTCTGAGAGGTAAATATTTTATAGTGAAATGGAGGGTTGTAAGGAAATCTGTTCCATCATGTCTGGGTTTAGAATTCTGCTTAATAACTTGCCAAGGCATTCGGCTTCCAAGAGCTGTGGCATTATGGCTGGGCCCAATTAAAGCAATTTTTCTTTGCTTTGTCTCCCAACTGAAATTCAAGTGACATAAACCACCACTGAAAAGGGGGAAACTAAAACATCTCAGTGCAAGACTCAATGGATACCAACTGCTGTATTAATCTTGGAATTTCTTAACTGAGCTTTTGCTTTGAACCAACTTCAGTATGTGTTGGGTCCTGGCGTTCTTCAGGACACTGTGGTACGCAACATGGCACTTACTTAGAGTCATATGGGTTGGTACAAGTTAAGATAAAATTTACATAAAAAACTCAAAAACTGTAATAATCACTACTAGAATGCAAGGGAGGAAGATTGGGTGTGTGTGTATTTGTATGTTTCTATTCATATACACACGTGCAGACACATATGTAAAATTAAAGTGAAATGTACATCATCATGTAGAGTCTTGCAGATTAATTAATAAATCTCAGTACTGAAGTAATGATGACTGAACTAATAAGTTTTGAGGTATTCAGTAATTCCAGGAAGAGTTATAAGTGAAAAAGTCACTGAATGTTTAAGTTTTTAAGAGATGTTCCTACTGTAAAAGATTCTTCGGCAGGAATCTCCCTCAAAATGCCTCCTCCTGGCTCCAAACACACTCGCCCGAGACACTTTATGCCGAGCTTAGACTCCTCACCCCCGAGCATCTTTACCGGATACGATTACAGCACCTCGAAAGCGCTACCCCGGCCACACCCAGAAAGGTCGCGCCCACCGACGGGGCTGTCCTCCTCCAGCCTGTATTCACCAGACCTGGCGCCCTGTGACTTTGGGCTCTTTCCCAAAGTGAAAATGATCACAAAATGTCAAAGTGGTCGAGTGGATTGGGCAGCCATGATGGTACTACTAAAAACATGAAAATAAGATTCCAGAAAATCTCATGGATGCAGCCCACAAACATATGAATGGAAAAAGAAAGTGCGGTATTTACACATAACGGAGTACTACTCTGTTCTAAAGAGGGATGAACTCCAGCCGTGTGCAGGAAGTGGGTGTGCATACTGTTACGTGCAATAAATCAGCCACACAAACTTAAGCTGCAGTTTTTCTTATATGAGAAATCCAAAGTACAACGTAAAAAACAAACATAAAAGATGACAGGAAACAGGAAGTCAGATCTTTTGCAAATAGGAAGATGAGCAAGAGATGGAGGAAAGGAGAAAAGAGATGAAAAGAAAAAAAAAAAAAGAGAATTATAAACATGGGCGCCAACACCCCCCTAGGAACGTAATCAGTTACTGCACACATGGACTGACAAAATAAAAATTGAAGTGGTAAGAAGCCAAGAGGAAGCAAGGGGGGATTTGGAGAGGCGCAGACAGCAGCGCCTATGCCTGTTGAGGTGTCCTAACTTGATGTGACAGGACCCAAACGTCACTGTGCTGCACTCAGGTGGCCCTGTGGGCAACAAAGCCTGTACCACCGCGCAGCTGCAGCGGGGAGCCCGGCCTGTCCACCCTGTGTGTCCACGCCCTGCACCCAGGCCACGCCCCAGCCTAAGCCGCGCCCCGCACCCACGGGCTGCCCCCCTCCCGGGTCCTCACCGTCCACCGACAGCTCCACGGCTGCCTGCGCCGCCTCCACGCCCAGCAGCAGGTCACAGCGGTACCGGCCCGCGTCGCTGGCACGCAGGTTTCCCAGGCTCAGGGACGCGTCGCCCGCCGCCGCGGGGTCCGTGGGCACCGACACGCGGCCCTGGAAGTCCGGCCCCACCTTCACGTGCCCGTCCTGCGCCACCAGCACCGTTGTCTCGCGCAGGTCCCGTCCGCTGCGGTCCGCCTCGATCTTCGACCACTTGACGCGCAGGGTCTCGCCGGCGTGAGCCACTGGCCGCGGCGTGGGCGGCTCAGGGAAGCGGCAGGGCAGCACCACGGTCCCGGCCAGTGAGCCCCGCATGGCCGCCAACGCCACACCGCTCCCCATGGGGCCTGTGAGAGAAAGGTAGTTACAGGGGCGGCCAGCTACGTGGGCAGTCCGGCCTTGGCCATGTCCTCGGCCACCTCCACGCCAAGTCCAGTCCACACCGCGGGCCGGATGCGTGGTCTGGGCGGGCTCCATGCACTGCCGGAAATACTGTACCCCTGTAGACACCAGCATGCAACTCATTTCAAACGGGCAGCTTAATATTTAACAGGAAAAAGGGTGAGCAAAAGGAGGGAGAACCGGCTAGGGTGAGCCCCCTGGGGGGGTAGGGTAAGCTCAGAGGTGCAGCCTGGCACAGGGACTGGGTGACACCCAAGAGGGAGGAAAGGAAAGCAGAAGGGAAGGAAAGAAAGACCCCAAGGGGCCCAGGTTAGCAGCAGGGTGCGCCAGGTCCGCGGGTGTGACAGCCTGTACCCGCTCAAGACAGCACTTGGACAGGGAAATCCTGCTCACAGGTCCACCACAGAAAATGCTGGTGAAGATAATTGCTACGTTACCTTCGAGGAAATGAACAGAGAATCCAGTAGAACAGTGAGAATTTAAAACAAAAACAAAAATCTGCTTAAGGGGCCTGGACCCAGGAACCTAACATCTGAAGGGCCCCTTGGGCCACAGGCCTGCCAGACTGCAAGGAACCCGCTGGGGTCACTGCTATGAGGCACTTTCTCTTATTGCATTCTGGGGAGGAGGCTGGCTTTGGGTCCCCTAACCCTCCGAAAATATTTCTTTACTGTGTAAGCCCTTAAACGTTTAATTACGGAGAATACACTTTCCACAGCCTAACAGCACTGCATGGAAAGGGACACATCCCCCTACCCCGCCACCCCACTCCCTCACCCTCCACCCCTGGCGCGTGCCTGCAATCCCAGTGCTTGGGAGGCTGAAAAACAGGAACGATCACTACAGGTCCAATCTGTATAGTGAGACCTCGTAGATCCTGTACTAAATACATAAAAAATATATTTTTGATATATATATGTATGTATATATAAAATAAGTGTTATGTAATGTGATAGAAATCACTAATTTGTTCCAACATTACAGTGTTCATTGCTGTCATGCTTGTCTAGGCATAAGATGCTATGCAAAATTAAATAAAAATAGAATGGGGTGTGCTATGTACCATAGCAAGTTACTGCTTAAAATGCTCCTGAAATCGTTCACACTTTGTAAAATCAAGGTGATACTCCATTTTCAATCTTCTTTGGCTTACAAAGATACAGCAAACTGTAATTTAAAGCTCACCCTTGGGGCAAAAAGGATCCCATCTATACTAAGGATGTTCCAGAGGCAGCGCCGGCTCCAAGCTGACTAGGACAGACGTGACAGGAGTGCATGTCTGACCCACAGTGAAGCCCTGTCTCAAAAAAATCAAAAATAGACAACACAAAAGTAGAGGTGAGAATCCTGAAGTTGAAAATGTCAACTAATTTATAGTCATCATAGGTTCTAGGAAACCTCATCTTCCTTCCCGAAGAATTAGGTACTACAAAGAAAAGTCTTAACCACAAATAAAGCCCTGATTTCTTGATGGAAAAATAAACAGATTTACTATAAACTTTAGTTAGGACAAAGCATAAGACTTTACCATCTCCTTAGAAAATTGCCTTTGATAATCGCCTTCCAATAGCTTGATATTTATTACTAAATTATTTTCAGAATTCTAGGTGTGTGAGACAGACATGAAATTCCCCTAAGTCCATCCCACAGGGAGGTTTCTGAGATGCAGTACATTACCTAACCACCATCCTGTAATGAAATGTTTTCACAATGATGTCAAAAGGCAATTTCCTAAGGGACTGTTTATTATTATAATTAAAAGCTTTGGTCGGATATAAATATATATTCCTGTAGAATCCAATCTTACCAATAAGATTAACAAAAAGCTGTGTGGTCAAATCTTTTGTTTTATTAAATCCTGGATCTTAAATCATGAGGTCACAAGCATTAAACTCACTAAATCTAAATATTTTAAGAAGAAAATTCAGCATATACTCTGTAGGACCTTTGCATGTTTTTTTTTTTTTTAAATCTGCTACTTACAGGAAGCTCTCTGGACTTCTGACAGTGCAAGTCATGAAAGGAATTCTAACAAAAGTGTTCGCTGTTCCCACAAGATGGTCTATGGCCTCAGAGAACAGTAAGAGTGAGCGCTCTAGAAATGAATGATCAGTCGCCCTTCATGCTGTCAATAGATTCTGCAGGGCAAGGGTGACGTAGAGTGCAGCTGCTCAGGTCAGTGGTTCACACATGCACGGATCCTGGCCAAGTAAACGTCAGATTGACATCGGGAGCATATCACTCCCTTGATGAACATCGCTGTCCTCTCATTCATTCACTCCTGACTGTCCCTGGCTCCATATCTCACTACATGAGGGATAATAAAAGAGCTATATCAATGCTGAGTAATCAATGATGGGGACAGCTTATAACCCAATGTAAGAGTGTCAGTAAGGCAAAGGTCTCCTTATGTGCTAAAATAAAGCCAGGGCCAAGGTACTCATGAATGCTGGTCACTGATCTCTTGGGCATCGAGGAATAAATAGAAAAAAATTTTAAGACAACAGCCTATACTTGTATCCACTGAACAATTTACTGGTATGTAACTCATTATGAACTTAAAAATATTTTGATATAGATTTTATATTTTCAATTTTTGCCTTTCATAGGAAAAAATAAGTCTTCTTTAATTAGCCTCAAATTAATTACAACTTCTTAAGTGTGAATTTACAAAGAACAGAGCGTCATGTGTAAAATTTACTGGGTATGATTGGCTATTACTATGCTTTTAGAAACACTATAAAGGAGGGATTCCATGTGGCTCAACTTGGATTTCACCGCGTGAGTTCCTTCTTTAAGTGCGAAGTCTTCACTTAGGTGGACAGATGTCTGCCGGCATCTTCCTCTATGATGTCCCTTCCATTACTGGCCACCCAAGCCCACTCCCCTTCCATGCTGCTCTGGAAAACTGCTTTTCTCTGGACCACCTTGCCCTTTCTTCCCTGCATCTTTACTTTCACCTCCTGAGAGCTGCGCGGCTGGACCAGGCTGCAGGCCCGCCGAGGAGCCTGGGGGGCCAGCCCTGCGGCATTTGTTCACCCCTTCCGTCAGAAACCCAGGAAGCGTGCCACAGCTCATGAGCCGCGCTGCACGAAGGTGAGAGACAGCCCTTTTCCGGACTGTTCAGGGAGAAAACATGAGATAACAGGAGCGTGGTGTGGTACTGAGGACAGCGCAGGGAGGAAGGGTACGTGGTAGCAGCGCAGAGCTCTCCCATGAGCTAGAAACTCAACTCGAATGTTTCATGGACCAAAACTTGCCAGCGTTTCCCAAAGTCCTAGGAATAAATCTGGCCTTCTTCTGAGGCCGGTTACGTCCTGCACAGACATGGCATGCACGAGCAGCGAGGGGCATGCGTGCCTAGGGCTGCGCCCTCGTCCAGCTCTGCGGCTTGCTCAGCGCCTCCGACCCTGCGCCCTCCGTAGGACTCTGGGTGGGGCAGCTTCCCTGAGTTAACTGGGCGCGTCCAGCACAGCTCCTGTTCGCCCTAAGTCTTGTGCAGGTGCTAGGAGTTATTAGGTGGGTGCTCCTTAGCCGCCCACCCACACCTCCTGTGTCCTCTTGATGGCATCTGTATCAGCCACAGTGACTTCCTATCACTCAGAGACCCTCATCTCTCTCTAGCCAAGGGCCAGGTCTAGGCAGACTGGCCACTCCGAGTCATCCTCATTTCTGCTGAAATGTTGCCTCTCTTACCAGTATCTCCCAGCCCAGTCACACTCTGTGACATCACTCTGCTTACTTCTCACCAGGGGTGACCGGACCCAGATTGTTCCTGTGCTCGCTGCCTGCCTCCTATAACATGGGGACTAGGTTCAGTGAAAGCTGAGGCAGTGTATGGACGGCCCAGGATCCCGGGACACAGCAGAATGCCTGGCTCCAAGACAGAACTCAGAGAGTTACTGGGGACAAATGAGTGTGTGAGTCGGGGGATGGATGGACGGATGGGGGACAGACAAGCAGATGAATGACTGTGGAAATGACCAGAAGGAGTGATGTTGACCTCACAACAAAACAGGAGAGGAGAGGAGCCGCAAGTGAAAGGAAACAAAAGGAGAAACCAGGAAAGGTAACAGCCTGTGTATGTGTGTTAGCTCACATAGCTTGGTGCAGGAGTGAGGAAGAAAAGGTGGGCTGGGACGAACTCGAGGCAGACGCACGCAGTGCAGCTCAGCACTCCTTCCTTCGGATGGCTGAGTGTGCCTTTTCGCACTAAATGATGAGTTGGGAATTTGAGAAGCATCACTCCTGGGTTTTCTTACTTTTTTTTTTTTTCCAGACAGGGTCTCCCTCTATAGTTCAGGCTGTCCTTGCGCTCACTACATATCCCAGGCTGGCCTTGAGGCTTGCTGGGCCTCAGAGCAATCACCCGGCGTTACCCTCCCAAGTGCTGAGAGTACAGGTATGCACCACCTTGCCTGGCAACTTCTAGCTTCTCTTAAAGCTAAGAAAAACACTGCACATGTATTTGCAAGCTACTTTTAAACAAAGAAAAGTGCAGAGGTAAGTCCAGATTCTTGCTGTCAACTTATTTTGTATATTCTTGACTCTTCACAACTTCCTAAGTGTGGGCCGGCCAGATAGCTCAGCAGATTAAAGCGCCTGCGTAGGCAGATGCAGGGACCAGGGTTCAATCCTGGGCATATCTTCTGGCCCTACCCGTGGGGCACACTGAGACAGTGATTGAGACTGGGTATGCTGGTGCACGTTGTAATCCCGGATTTGGGATTTTGACAATAGGAGGATCACTAGGCGTCCAATCTGTGTAGTAAGACCCTGTACTAAATACATTTAAAAAAAAAAAAAAAAAAACTTCCTAACTGTTTAATCATCTTTCTTTTTAGAATTAAAGAAAAGTCTTGGGGAAGCAATAATGGAAAAGCTAGAATGTTTAAACACCCCCCATGCCATGAGTTAAAGGGACCCTGGATGTGACTGCAACTGCACTTGGAACCCCAGTGCTCTGTTCACTGTTTTCTGTTGATTGGTTTAAACCCACTGTTTTCAGCCTTCTAATATTTTAACTAAGAATTTGCCTCACTGAGTAGCTGAGAAAATGTCAGTCCATGGCTCTAGAGGACCGCGGCTGCTTCTCCGTCCCCGAGCTCCCAGCCTGGTACATCAGCAAGCAAAAAGAAACTGGTTTCCACACTCACCGTTATGCTGGGCCTGGGTTACTATGAAGGCTGAGCACAGCCATAAGAAGCTTCTGATACTGCTCAACATTTTGTCCTAGGAGTGAAGAAAAACAAAGTCAATCGCAAGCACTCAGCCTAGCAGCAGACCATCCAGTACTCTCACACGCTTTGTGTAGGACAGGCACAAGTAGCAACTTCTTGGCATGTAAAAACAGGAGGAAACTTGTAGTCAAAGTTATCTCAACCCTCTAATTATTAGTTTGAATCTCACCCAAGGCAGTAGTTACCAAAATAATCTCAGAATCTAATTTGGGGACCCACAACAATAAGGTATGGGTCAAAGCCAGAACTGGGAAGGCTGTAGGAAGAATGCTGGAAAAACAGTCTGAGTCACTAGCAGTTAGGATCTGATGGGGAAAAAAGGGACAAAGGAAAGTGACCCCAGAGTCTTTAACAATAAGAAGCTGACAGTGGAGAAAGCAGGAGAAGGTGAAGATGAAGAAGCAACAAAAAGATGGTGAATATAAGAAATTTGCTTGTAACAAGGCGCACGATATCAAAGCAGAGAACAAGGAGCCCAGCAGGCTTTTCCGAGCAGACTCTGCTGGGTTTCTGGCTGGCCGAGCAAACCAAACAAATGCATTCTAAGGAGTCGTTAATTACAGAAGTGGCCAGTGCCTGCCATGAGTTGGAAAGCAGGACCAACAGTTTCCAACTCTCCAGAGCAAATGTTGAAAGGAACACCCTGCGCTGACTGCCAGGAAATCCCTCCCTGACTTCAGTCTTCAATGTCTTCAATTCATTGTGTGACATTTAACAATCTAAGCTCACAGTGGCCCCTTCCAGGGTGAATTTCTGTGATGCTTTAATGAGGAGGAGAATCAGCCCAGGAGGTGGAAACCACTCCAGTGTATATCCTAAATGGCCAGATCTTAAAGGCGGGGTCTTCAACTGGGTACTATTGGAAGGTGCAGGAAGATGGGGGACCTCCTGGAAGTCTTGGGTAACCAGGGGCAGTATGGGACATTGGTCTCTCTCTTCCCAGTTCTCCTGTGCTTCCTGGCCCCTGGAGCCAAGCAGCAGCTCTGCCGTATGCTTACCCCATGACATGAATTCTTGCCATGAGCCACTACCAGCCACACATCAGAACCCCCCAAACGGGGCCAAAGCTACCCCCTCTTTTGAGCTGTATCTCAGGTACTTACCACATTTATACAAAGCTGACTAGCAAAGGGACCATCTAGAAACCAAAACGCCAACCTTGAAAATGGCAGATTCTTTATTCTCCATCCTCGCATCTTTCTCTGCTATACTGAACATTGGTCTATGAAAACCATTATGGGCTGGCTCCCAGGTAACCATTCTTCCTTCTTCCATCTAAAAAAACCCTGCCCAGTTCCATTCTATATCTCCCCTCTGAGTAACGTTATGCACTTTTAGGGGAACCTGGGTCAAACTCCCATGCAAGGGGGTGAATCTGATACACTGAGTCAGTACAGCAGTCCATTCTTTTTGCCAGCGATCACTTTTGGAACACTGGTGGGTATAGAAAGAAAATCTATTTCCTGGACTGAGGGTACAAGTCTGTTGAGAAAGGTATATTCATCCTGAGAACCCAGGGCAAGGTGGCCACTTTTCTTCATTGGACAGTCATGGTGAGATATGTCTTCTTGAAATTGTTGGGGCTATCTTTTTTTTATTTTATTTTTTAATGTATTTGGGCACAGGGTCTCACTGTGCAGCTTGGACTCACTGTTTTCAGTCTCCCCAGCACTGGGACTGCAGGCGTGTACTACCACCTCCGGTCTCAGTGGCTGGCTCAGCACGCCTAGGGTAAGGTCAGTGCGGCATGCGGTGTTGGGGATCGAACTCCAGTCCCTGAGCTTGTCTAAGCAGGTGCTTAGTCCACTGAGCTATCTCACAGCCCCCGTTGGGTCTATCTTGAATGCATATGGGGATGAAATAGCTCTGGAATAAAGCTGAACACAAACCAGGGATGACAAGGCTTAGGTCCTGAAGCTATGGATCTCAAAGGGGCCATAACTTTGAACCTCCTTTCATATGAACTGATAGACTCTTTTATTGTCCAAACCCTTTGCTATAGTTTGGATCCTAAATGGTCTCTAGGGCCCAGGTGTTAAAACTCCATCCTGAGAATATTCCTACTGAAAGGAGGAGGAAACTTTAGGAGGTGCGGCCCGCATGAGTTCTTAGGCAGGTGGAAGCATGCATGCCCACGAGATCACAGGATCCCACTTCTCCACATCCCTCCTCTGCCTCCTGGCCACGGGGTGGACACCTGTGGCTTACCACACACTCTGCCACGAGACCCTGCCTCGACAGACCCCAGGACCACGGCGCCAGGTGACTGTGCTCTGAACCCTCCAGTACTCCACTCAAACTTTTCTATGTAGAAATCAATGATTTCATTCTGAACAAACATTCTCAAACGAAAATATAAAAATCTGTAACTCTAGATATTATCTGGAGAACAATTTTAAACGTAGTATACTTTATATTTTATATGTTTGATCTATTGGTCAATTAGTAATTCCCAAGAAAAAGAACATATTGGGTAACCCTAAATAAAGCTTGACAGTCATGCTTGATATTTATCATTTCATCAGTAACATATGCCACTAGATTATTTGAAATACCAATTTGGGGATGGGGAAATACCTTCACAAGGAGAAGGACCCGAGTTCAACCCTGGTACCACATGCCCTGCTGGCCCTGGAACCGCATGGCCACTCGGTTGTGGTGGCGCACACCTGTAAACCCAGCACTGGGGAGGCTCAGACAGGAGGATCACTATTAATTTAAAAATAAAATACTAATTTCAAAGTTCCATAATTTTTGCCAGTTCTGGATTTCTTTTACGATACTATAGTATAGTTATTAGGGCTTACGGGCTTATCTTTTACCTATATCTTCATGACACTATAATATTTTAGAAGAGATACAGAATCAATTTTCATAACCAAGATGAAAGCTTAGGTTGCATCATAAACTGCTATTAAAAGTAATATCCATGGGAACTAACTGAAACCAGATAAGCTACCTTTCTTCAGGGAAAATTATTGTCCTGTTCTTTTTTTTTTTCAGAAAACTTTTAGAGCTAATTTTAATCTCTACTTTCAAACAACCCTGAATTCAAGTTCTACCTCCTGTCCTGAAACTCAGCTGCTGGATACCTAACACTTCGTCTCTAAACATCATTTTCTGTAGCTATTTGATACTGAAAGTTAGTATTTATTATTAAAGTGATTAGAAAAGCTGATAAGAGGTATACAGTGGTACACAGAGGTACACCGTGTCTAGTACTCAATATTCATTACTAAGATTACTACTTCCGGCCCTTCTTTCTACAGGTGCTTGCTCCTGGCTTCATGTCATTCATATAAGCAGAAAAGTATTTCAAGTTCTAGACTGCCGCCTTGGTGCTCCGCTAGCACCGCAGTATACAACCTGTGTTTCCGATAAATTGCTCTCTACTTTGAATTGTGTGCAGTCACATTTTATCTCCTATCAAACAATAGCTCCTGAAAGGCAGAGCTACGGACCTGTTCAATCACCGACTCCCACGCTCTTTTACGTGCCAGGTTTAGAGCAGGCCTGGCAGAGCGTCAGCACCCCAGATGGCGACGCTGCCAGAGCGCGCTGTGAAGTCCGACACCTCTGAGTGTGGCCATGTGAAGCACACTGGGACACCTCCCGAGCAGCCCGGTGCCGGCCGCGAGCTTGTAACATCAGGTATTAACCTGTGTCCAGAGTGCCAAATCTCCTAACACAGCCGATAGGAGACTGTGTGAGCCTACCCCAGGAGCAGCCCGCCCGCCTGCTCATCCTGGCCTGCTCAGCACGCGGAAGTCTGCGTCTGGGTCCACACTGCCCCTGCGTCAGAGTGCCTCCGTGTTCTGAAGGGAGGACGGCGACTCCCTCCCCTGTACAGGCCTGCAGAGTGTGTTCATCGCTTGCGCTAGGGCAGCCTCTGAGACTCCGCTAGGGAAGGGGGTCAGCGCAGAGGAAGTGAGAGCGAAGTGGCCAGGAGTGCTTGAGTCCAGGGGGTAAGTGCAGAAGCGGATTCGGAATAGTCCAATGAAACATGGGCGTGTTCATCCCAACGCACAGATCACTACCTTCTTGGGGAAAATGAAAAATCTAGCAAAGCTAGGTCCATGTCCTAACCAGCCAGTCACACGCAGCAGGGAGGCACAGCTCCCGCTTGGATCTCCCACTGAGGCCGTCTTCCGCCCACAGAGCCCTTATCTATTTCCATCTTCGCCTGGGTCTGCAGGCTCTAGAGTGCTCAGCCCTGGAGTCGCAGGGTGCCGCTTATCTTGTGTAAATACATCACTGCGGTTGCTGGCCCTCACAGCCGCAGCCACGCTTCCACTCTTCCCTCCAGCTGCACCGCGCACCTGTTTCACTTCTCTAATTCCCTCGAGGCTGCACCTGTGTCCTCGTTAGGACGCTCTGCCTGCCCTCAGCCGCTGACTTTTCTCCACGTGGGAACCCTTGGAGAACGTGCTTTGTCTTTAGCTCCACCCAGCCTCCATCTCCCCCCCCCCCAGCTCCTCCTATGTCTGGCTGGTGGCGATAACGGGTCCCTGTGCAGGGACAGACCTGGTTAGACAGCAGCGCCTGGGCCTATATTTAGCCTCCCACTTCAAGAAAGTCAATGAGAAGAGGAAGAGGTCGTCACGAATCAAGGCGCAGCTGATGAAACCGTTCAATTGCCTGGGAGACAGAAGACACAGGGGCAGCAGGACGGCAGCCCACAGAGCTGTCTGCCCAGAGGCTTAGACCAGGATGGGCCGCCCCAGGGAGGGAGCCGAGGTTCTATTAAAGAGATATTTAGTATTCTCCCTTGGTTAGGGAAGCCCAGCTGCTCCTGGGGTGACCTCAGGACGCAGACACGATGCTTTTGTCTTCCACTCCGCTAATTAGTTCCCCCAGACGACCGATGTCCAGGCGCCTGGCTCGCATGGCATACGGAAGGGGCACCGCGGAGCACACTGCTCCTTGCTTCTTTCTCCCAAGAGGCACTGGCGAAACACAGGGCGCCGGCTCAGGGTGCAGACGCAAAGCTTCAAGACTCACCTCCCAGCGGTCACCGGGCCACGTAAATTTATCTCTCACCTGGGTCTGGATTCCGACCCGGGCCTGTCTGAGTTCTCTTGTGCTGTCCCTGAGCGCCGTTCTCCGCCAAGCTCCTCTCTGGTGACTCTCTCCAGCTCTGGCTCATCATAGCACGTACCACCTTCATCCATGTGCTAGGAAGTCCCGCCCGCCCTAGCAGACAACCCAGGACGGCGTGGGATGCTCTCTTCACTCCTGTGCGCGCAATGCCCGGACTCTCAGCAAATATTGGTTACAAGAATGAACGCACCCACTTTTACATAGTTAGTCTAACATTGTACAGTCACCATTTTGCACATTATTTTCTTCACCTAAAATGCACGTTCCATCTCTTGGTGGAGGGAAAGGGGCTAAAAACGGGCTTGAAGATGTCCTGCGGACCCGCTCCATGCAGAATGTGCGCCTCCCGCGCCCCTGATGTGAACTAACGCAGTGATGACAGCGGCAGCGACAATACACATCCGCATCACCAAGTGCAGCCCTCCCACGTCACTTTCAGCAGGTGCAAAGCTTGCCATTGGACGGGTGTAATAGCAACATTCACTCAACCAGTGCCCCATGATAACCTTCCAGGTGGCACTCAACTGCTTACTATTAAAATCAATGCTTCCAGAGATCCTTGCACATTTATTTGTCCTGGGGGACATTTGTATCATAAATGACAAACTTTCCCAGTAAAGTCACTAGTTCAATGCATAGATGTGTACTTTAAAAAATGTTGGATGCTAAATTTTAAAAATCTTGATTGCCATATAATTTTCTAAAGATGCACCTGTCTTTATTTCCATATTATTTTCCGAAAGACAAAGTTTCTCTCTGACCCAACAACAAAGGTGCTCCTGAAGGCATTGTTTTGCTAACTGCTGAGTGATAAAGGTGCAGCACACCACTGGCTGTTTTAATTAGTTTCTTTAATTATTAATGAAGCTGCACAAATCTTTGTATAATGAAAAAATACGTACATTTCCCTGTATAGGAGCTGTATGTAAATTGTGGCCATTTTAGGTATAGATATGTTTTATGTTAATTACTGATAGTTCTTGGTATATCAGAATTATTATTGCAGATAATTTCCAGGAATACCGCTTTCTTGTTGATCATTTCATTGTCACTTGGACTCATCAGTATTTTCTGGCATGGCTTTTGGCTTTATGTTGTGCTCAGCACAAGTTTCTTGCTTCTTAGCTTGTTTTTCAAAATCTGATGGTCTTCTCTAGTAATTTTTTTCCTAGTAATTTTTCAAATAGTATCATTCTTTCGAGTTCATTTGAATTCACTGTAATTTTCTTTCAGGATGAAAAATGAGGTAGAGATCGGTTCTTATTTTGAGTTGGATTAGTCAACTGTCCCAAAATTATTTATGGAATCGTCCTTATTTCCACTGAATGACCAAGCCATTTGTATCTATTTCTGGACTCTGTCTTCTGATCAACGAAACCAGTTTTTTTAAAAAACTGTATGCCGTAGGGCTGGCAAAGTAGCTCAACAGACTAGGCTCCTGCTTGGGCAAGTGCAAGGACCCAGGTTTGATCCCCGGTGCCGTGCCCGCCATGCCAGCTACCGAGACCAGGTGTGGTGGTGCACACCTGTAATCCTGGCACTGGGGAGGCTGAAAACAGGAGGATCACTAAGAGTCTGAGCTGCATAGTGAGACCCTGTACCAAATAAATAAATACTAGATTGTGATGCTGAGCACACAGACGCCTGTCTTCACTTGGTTGTCCCAACTGGAATGTCCAATTCTAGCTTTCTGACTGCAAGTCTCATGCTTGGAGCCAGGCTAAACCTTAAGAAATAGCAAATCAGTAATTAACCAGTCAAAAGGTTATAATTTGTTACATATTATGTTTATTATAAAATATATAATTTTACCTTAGACACATAAACATCTCTTAAAATTCTTAGAAGAACAAAGTAGGCTATCCATCAATAGAGAAATAAGTAACTGTGCACCTGCATTTGTACTTGCACATAGATGTGAGGTCTATCCAGGGACTGTAGAAAGCATAACTGGCAAACTCACTAAACCAAGACCTTTTGTACCAGCGGCTGGAAGACAAGCACTCTCAGCACACCGAGCAAGAAGAACTTAGTGACTCAAACGCCTGCATATGCACATCTATGTGAATGAAAAGGAAATTGGCAAAACCTCACTGATGGAGCTTCGCCAAGGTAGTTATCTCTACTTCCTTCCCCTTGCTCTGATTCTAAATCAGAGTGCATACCACGCAGACTTCCTATTTTCTGGTCGAGTAAGACAAGGAGCCCGGCAACATCAGCCTCTCGCCTCAGAAAGCGAAGCACCTCCCACCTAAGAAGCAACTCCCACCTAAGCGTCCTAATAGCCTTCCCTAGGTGGGAGGAGGGAGAGAAGCCTAGCACTGCCATTCACACTTTCCACTACAGAACCATGGGCCTGGAGAAACACTCACTCCTCCTGAGAGCTCTGAGGCCCATGTTGAACACAGTGACCCTTGATGTTAGTCCAGCACTAAAGGTAACCCGAATGTTTAAATTCCACAAGGAAATGGGGGCTTCTTCTTAGGACCCTGGGAGACAAAGTTAGCTGAACTTTGGGCCCTCAAAGATTGCCATGCTCAATTAGTTGGCCAATCATTAACCACTGAGCCTTGAACCATAAGAAGAAAATAAGAGAAAACCATCTGTAGCACTGATCATCTTCATCTGATTAGCTCTGTGGGCCTCCCCAAACAGATTTTATTAGTGGCTAAATACAGATAAATATCTTGGACAACAGATGTATCTACCTTCCATTTGCAAAAGCAAAGTGGAAATCTCTATCCATAAACATGCATAACCCTAGGTAGAATCTTTTCTCAATTCATTTTAAAAGCAGGAAATACTGGACCCAGGATGTAGCTCAGTAGCACAGCTCCTGCCTGGCAAGCACAAGGTCCTGAGTTCCATTCCCACTACAAAAAAAAAAAAAAGGAAGAAGCCACGAAATATAATTTAGGACAAACTTTAACTTTCTTAATCTACCAAGAAAAAAACAAGTGTGACCTCTTCCCTTGAATCCTACTCTTCTGCCGCATCTCAGACTTCTCCCACCACCTGGGGGCGAAGCCACTGCATAGGAATGAATGGCCCTTCGCCCTATTAGCGGGGTCAATCTGAACAATTGCAATCTATTCCTTTTCTTACTCAGAGCTTATAACTAGAAGGTGGACCCTTGGAGAATATTGACTCCATCGCGCGCTCTTCCACATTACCAGTTCCCCAAAGGGAAACCAACTCTGTCTTCTCCAGCAAGGTCTCCTCCCATTAGTACTTTCCTATTCTTATATGAAACTCACCACATCCTATATTAGGACTTCCTATAAATATGTTCACAATGAGTTTGCCACGATCTCCAAGAAGTACTCGGAAACAACTTAGGTCACAGCTTTTCGAAGGAACCAGACAGAAAAAGAAAGTGGGTCAATTTGCTGCAGAATTCAAAGTGCCTCAGGAGATCCTTGAAATCCAATTCTTCCACAGTAGAAGGGCCAGGAGGCTCGAAGAGCCGCCCTTGAGCAGAGCTTCTGGTCCCCACCAGCTCTGGGGCTGGGTCACTGAGTTAGTGCCAACCCTGCCCTTAGGCCAGGCCGCCCAGCAAGGACTGCGCTGCCCTGAGGGGAGCGAGCAGTCAGACCAGCAACCCCTTTCCCTGCGCGCTTCCCCACAGAATCCTCAGTTTTGCGTGGCAAATTTTGGCATTTGAGACAAACTCTTGAAGACCGTGTGGGACATGATCAACAGTGCAATGAACGAAAAAAATGGTCTTTAGACAAATGAATATATTCTAAAAATATATTTAAAATACTTGGAGCACAGGATAAAGTGGTCCCATTTTTATGCCAAAAGGGGGAAGGGGCAGTGCTTCAAGTGAATCTTTACCTCCTCATCTCAATGCAAAAACTGAATACTTCTCATACAAGAAGCAAGAAAAAGACCAGGAATGGTGGCACATGCCAGAAGCCTCCTCACTCTGGGAGGCTGAGGCAGGACGCCTGCAAGCGTGAGCCCAGCCTGGGCAACGTAGGGGATTCTCTGCCTCACTCAACTTCAGCAGACTTTCAGGGAGAGCGGTTTGTGCCCTCTGCATGGGAGCTGGGTCAGCTAGGCTCCAGCGGTGAGAGAGCTGGGTGCTCAGCTGGCCGGGGGTCACCGTACCTAGGCCCCGCCCCGGCCCCGCCCCGCGCCTCGGTCTAGGCCCCGGAAGTCGCGCTCATCCCGGCCAGGCCAGAAGTAGGGCGAGGCGGTGGCCCGCGTGGCGGCTGGCGAGCCGGGCGCGGAGGGCAGAGCGCTGCGAGGTTCCCAACCGACCCAGCCCATCCCCGCCTGGCAAGAGCTGCGCTCCTACGCGCGCGCCCATCCCTCTCCCCGCCTCCCGCTCCCCCAGCCCCCGCCGCCCTCTCCGTCTCCCCGCCACGGTCCCGAGTTCCGAGGTCGGGTCGCAGCCCTGCCGAAGAAGCTTGGGTCCCCCCGCATCCGCCCCGCCCCGCGTGACGAAGCCGCGCCCAGCTTGGCCAGGCCCAGGGTTTGCCGCCTGCTCTGAAGCGGGAAAGGGAGCCCCGCAGGAAGCGGCCCGCGGCTGCCGCCCACTTCGCACCGCGACACGCTGGCCACGCAGACAACCGGCGCCACGACCAAGCCCGGTTCCGGCCCCACCGCACCCCGACTTCCTCATTTGGGGATGCGGGTTGCACGTGCATAGCGCGTCCTGAGACGTTCCTGTCCCCTGAACCCCTACACTCTCGGCACCGTTTCCGATCCCGCGCAGGAGGGAAAATACGCGCCCGCTGCCTCGGGCTCTGCCCCCACCCGATCCCGCGCCGCGGACGCGGTCGGCACGCGTGGGGGCGGGGGCGGGGTCCTCCGCCGCCGCCAGGCGGGATTTCTCCATCAGGGGGCGCCCGTGCCCGCCGCAAATCCGGCTGCTAGACTGCTAGGCTGAAGGCGGACCCGAAGGAGCGCACGCCTGGCTCGCTCCTCCCTCGGTGTCCGGGCGCGGATTCCCCCGTAGACGTGCTTCCCCGCCGGGGAGGACCGCGGCGGAGGTGCGAAAACCGGGACCCGGGGACATAAAGGTGCGGCCGGGGCGCCCCTGGGTGCAGCTGGACCCAGAGTAGATGCTTTAAGCCGCGACTTGACTTTTCCACCGGGCGGTGCTTGCCCCTTGCTCACTGGTGACACGAGAGCGCGCGGGGGACCGGGACGCGCAGGAGTCGCTCTGCGGCGCGCACGCCCAGTGGCTCCGGACTCCAGGACTCCCTGGACACGCCCGACACCATCCAGAAAAGTTGCGCCGCGGCCGAGAGCCGCGCTGGGCGGCGATGGAGACCGAGGCGGGCGAGCGCGGCTGCGACCAGTCACCGAGCCACCTTTGTCTTCATCGCTCCCGGGCGCTGCTTTGCGGACTCAGCTCCGAGCTGCAGCCCCCAAGTTTCTCCAGGGTGAGGAGAAAAAAATTCCTTGCAGATCCCTGCTGCTAAAGCGCAAGCTTCCCGCCTCGGCCTCCCAGACCACCGCGGGTCTCAGCAGCCCCACCCCCGTCCCTGCGCGGTCACCGCAGCACCAGCTCTGCGCGCAGGACAAAAGAACCCCGAGTGTCAACCCCGAGAGTCCCAGAGGCGCAGCTGGAGGCAGCATGCCCTGCACCCCAGGAGTCGCGCGCTCCCGCGGTTCCCGCCGCGCACCCGGGCGCACGGTACGGAGCCACCCGCAGCGGCTTTCCAGGAACGCGGGGCACGGACCACGCCCGCGGCCCGAGCGCTGGTGGCCGGCTCAGCGCGGTTGCGGAACCTCAAGTGGGCGAGCCTCGCGGGCCCCATTCAAACTTTGCCTCAAGTCGGTTAACAGCGGCAGCAGCGGCAGGAAGGTGCCAGGGCTCCCGCCCCTGCTCGCAGCGCAGCCCCCCACGACTTCCCAGGACGGCGTTGACACGCCGCTTCCCCGTCCCGCTAGTCCGGCCCCCACCCAGCCGGCTTCTTTTGTCTGCATCTTCCCAGCGCCGTGGTCCTCGCGTCCTCGCCGAAGAGCTGGGTAAAGTTACCTGCGTGGAAGCGCACACGCCCTCCCAACTTCGCCCGATCGCCGGTTTCCTTGCCTTCATTAAAGCTTCTAGCAATTGCAACGTTCCTTTTTAAAAAATTCTTACGAATTTTTCCCCTTTAAGTTTTTTTTTTTTTTTCCCTCTCTCTCTTTTTTTGCCTTTAAAGGGGGAACAAAAGAAACGCGATTACCTTGAAAGGCGGCTTTTTGCAGTTTGAGGAAAAATTCACCGCAGCGCTGTGCGAATGGACTTAGCGTGGCCGGAGCGGGTCACATAGAAGCGCGGTGACCCGGGACACAGCGCGGGACGGCGCCGGAGGACGAGGCGGTATGCGCTGCCGGCGCACGCGGGTCCCGGCTCCCGGCTCCAGGCGCCCAGGCTCTGAGCCTGCTGCTGCGCGAGTTCTTCCCCAGAAAGGCTCGGGACAGCTCGCCTGCAAGTTCAAATGCGGGTTGTGACACCCATCATCATTATATCACTGTACCGTCAGCGCCGAGGAGGAGACTCGGGAGCAGAAGGCGGAGGCAGAGGAGGAGGGTTCATTTACGGGCTCCAGAAGCGCCCCGCGGCTCCAGCCACTCCTAGGAGCCCGGCCGCGGAGAGCAGGCGCAGGGCCGGAAAGGCAGCAGCCCGCGCCCGACGCAGGGACCGCCTGCCTCCCTCCCTCCCTCACGGCACTCCCACCTCCCGTCTCCTCCTGACCACAAGTACCAATCGGCTTGGGGACAGCGGCGCGCCCGGTGCGGCGGCGCCCTCGGGAACATCGCCCGCGCTCACGCGCACTCCCACCGTCCCCGCCCCCGCCCCCCACGCCGCCAGCTCGCAGTTAGGGGTAGAGGAGCCCCAGGCTCTGGTGGGTCAGGCCGGCGCAGAACAATTGAGCGAGATCCGTTCTGTTCAGGAGCCACCGAAACTCTGTAAAATCAACCAAGAACTTGGCAGCAGGCAGCGTGCGCTCCCCAGAGCCTGGCTGTCCCAGCTGAAGAAGTGTCAGGCTAAAGGCTCCTGCCAGCATCTAAGAGACACAGAAAATGGGACTGCAGAGCCCTGCAGGGAAGTAAGAATTGCCCCCACTGCCCTCTCCGGGAACCTGCGCGCCAGGGAGCCAGGCGGCCTCCCGCAGCACACAAAGACCTTGGTAATAAAGACCTGCACAGGAAATTTCCCCGGGCGAACCCTTGTGGGATTCAAAGAGAATCCTCTTCCCCTGCCACAAATCCGCACCTCCCCACATAAATCTAGCCTGGCTTTCTCCCTCCTTCCTTTCCTTCTTCTTCGGTGTCCCTTAGAGCTAGACGCTTAATAATTTTTCTGAGTAGCCGCGACTGTGAAGCTATCGATCACTCTCCGGCTGACAGGAAATAGAACCCGAGTCTATGATGGGTTCAGTGGAATCTCTCTCTTCAATCCAGCGCCCCCCGCTGTGTAAACAGCATCAACTCATGGAAGAGTTCTTGCATTGTGTCACAAAAGGTTTCCAATAGGACCTGAAGGAGCAAAGGGTCAACTAGTTGACACAAAGGGCTTCTGCCCCTCAGAAAACAAGGACTTTAGCTTTGCCTTTGAAGTCACTTACGATTTTGTACAACCGGAACAAAATGAGCCTAAGGTGTGTGTCAGTGCAACGCCAGTAATATTGGAGTGGATGGTGAGCGTTTTTGTTTTACACAAATATGGAAGTAGCCTCATAATTACTCTCTCTGAAGACTCTGCTCAAAAAATTGCATCACATCCTGGACCTCAAAACAGTAATGAATACAGGACAAAGTGAGTTTTCACTATGATTTCCTTGGTTGTGCTGCCTTTAAGCGTGCCCTTTCAGCCTTTAAACTGGGCTCTCATGCATCCGTATTTCCAAGGTCTCTTGCACATGTCTTTTCTAGATTGCACTCAGCACAATCATGGAGGTTCTTTTTAAATTTTATTTATTTATTTACTCGATAGAGGGTCTTCCTATGCAACTCGGACTCCTGGTGATCCTCCCGCCTCAGCCTCCCCAGCGCCGGGACTACAGGTGTGGTGGTCAGCACTGCACACTGCATCCGGGGCCTGCGTGGCGTGTATTACCAGGGATCATGCTCAGAGCCTTGTGCTTTCCAGGCAGGTGCTTAAACTGCCAGCTATCTCTGCAGCCACAGTCATGGATTTTAAATGGTAAACAGGTGGGAATTTTGTCAGGGCAATTTCCATTCTCAGAATGTGTACTGCCCGCTGCTATTTTATTTGTCACCTTGCTACACCAAATAATAAGACCACCAATTGTATCATTTGGAAATCCATTTGTTTTGCAGTGAGTTATTAATTATATTACCATTCATAACATTCAAAGTTACTGCCTTAAATGTCCATAAGAATAGTCCCAGAATTGGGGCTGCAGAGATAGCTCAGCAGCGAAAGTGCCTGCCTAGGCAAGCACAGAGACCTGGCTTCCATTCCCAGTACCACATGCCACGCTGGCCCCACCCCCAGGGTGCGCTGAGTCAGCCACCAAGGCGGCGTGGTGGCACACACTTATAATCCCAGCACTGAGGGGCTGAAACAGGAGAATCACTACAAGGTTCAGCTTCATAATGAGACCTTGTACCACATACATAAAATTAAAAAGACAATAGTCCCAGAATCAGACTTTGTATTTAACATGTAAGTAAACTAGAGTGAGAAAACAGCACTCTCAGTCACTCATTTAACAACGGGCTTTCCTCAGAAGACCTCTCGTGATTCAGAATGACTGTGTAGGAGGGGAGAGAAAGAAGCAAAGTGCTTTGGGCACTTGGGTAGAACTTTCACTGAAGTGTTTCAAGATACGTTTCACTATTCTCATTGGCATTTCATGGAATTTCTGTGACTTCCCCAGGGCCACTTTGTGACAGACCTGCCAGTAGGAAGGCTTCTTATCTCTCCACTACATCATTGTCCCTTCAAGAGTAGGTCAGTAGAGCATTCTACAAAGAAGAAGCAGACCAGAAACAAGCAACTAACAGTAGATTAGCAGCTCTCCGCAAGGGCGTGCTGAGAATCAGCATTCACTATAAATAATGCCCTTCATCCGTGATGGAACGTGCTCTATAATGTTAGGTCAGATCCTCCTAATATCTGAGATGCTTTCCTTTATCTTGTCAAATGAAGTCGGTAGCTCCCCAGTGTCTGTAGCTTCTTACACCATCCCTGACTTTATAACCCTTTCCCAAGTAGTGGTACAACCCAAAACTATCTTAGGCCATCTCAACTAATCAAATTGCCGGTGGTGTTAAAGAGCTTTATATGTATGCCTTGTCTATGCATTAGCTCGTAACATTTATTTAGAAAAAGAAATACTCCTTCAGAACGTCAACTAAAATAAAACAATATCCCCTATAATTTGTTTTCTTTTGCTAGCACAGATTTTCCCATTGCACTGTCCAAAATAAAGAATAAAAGGAAAACACCCAGGTGTATCCAGGATAGGTATCCCATGTATAACTGTTCTAAAGGGCCTTCTCTCTTCAAAAAGAATAAGAAAGCAGCTATTTTTTATTCTTTACATTTGACAAAACTATGAAAAGTTTTTTAAAGGGAAAGTATTTTTGTAACTTTTATGACTAAAACTCCATTTACCTGTTCATTAACACAAGTCTAAGTCAAATGGTAACTAGTCAAATTCTACTACCACTGTAGAATTCCCTCTCCAATCATGGCCTTGCACTGCAAATGCTGCTTATACAAACATCTAGATCTCAGGCACAGATAAATCAAGGTCTTCCCTTACAACGTTGGTGCCTTCAAGGAGCCCTGAGCCAAGAGTTCCAAGCCTGTCTTCCTTGCCACGATCTTGTTGCTAGAAGCTTGGCTGAGCCCCAGGGTGGCCAGCCAAGGCCTTGGCCAAGGAGGTGTAGGTGGCAGGCGAGTCTCCAGGGTATTTCATTATCTTCATCCAAGCCCTTCTTCCCAGGTTCTTGGGGGTCACATATCAAGCTTCTCCTTTTTTATTGATCAGGCGAAGCACCCTTGGACATGGCTTTATCTGCTCCTATGCCAGGGATGATGAGATTCCAGTCCCATTCAAATTCGGAAAACCAAGAGTTCATGTTTCAGTTCCCTGGGCCCAAGGAAGACAAGTGTGTACACTGGTCAGAAGGAAAGCTGCAGGTTGTCGCTGCAGATCCCCTACTTCCAAAGGTCGGGGACAAAGGAAACCCACCCTCTACAACTGTGTCACAGCTATTTGCTTAAAAAAAAAAAAAAAAAAAAAAAAAAAAAAACCTGCAGACTGGGACAGACATTCCACCCAACACTTTAAATTCTCTCTGGTTTTCTAGGAAATGTAGATATAAAGGTCTGTGCTGCCTCCTTTAAAATATGAAAAGAAATCCTGCAAAAGGCAAAGTCTCATTGTTCTTTAACACAAAGATTATCCTCTACTCAGAAAAATTAAACACAAATAACCTTGGAAAACTACCAAAAATTAATTTTTCTCCTGGCCACCAGCTATTGACCCTCTCTCTCCCCATCTCCTTCAGCAAAATGTAACAGCAAAGTGTTTCTTTCAGCAGAACAGTTTTCTCCTCTGCTGTAAATGCCCTGGACAGGATTGGGTAGATTGCTCCAGAACTTCACTACAAGGCCATCTGCATCACGTCAGAACTATGCAAGAGAAAGCCAAGTTCCACCATGGAGCAATGGGAGAGGCTGGCGTGGAGAGGAGATGACCTCATGAGGGAGAAGAGAGGCTCTGCGTAGGTCGGCAGGCAGCCAGAGGCTCACATCTGCACTCGCCTAGGGCCACTGCGGGGAGTGGGGTGGCAACAAGGCTGTCATTTTTGCAAAGCAAAAGATGCAAACGGGAAGAGAGCAGGCTGACTGAATGGAACCAAAGACAGTAGCAATCTTACTCCGCTCCTTAGTTACTTGTTCCAACTCTTCCTTCCTTCCCTCCCCACTGCCTGACAGATATAGGTCATATTTTAAAAATACAAAACATTTGTCTGTCTAAACCCAGGAGAACCCCAGAGTCTTGTTCCTGGACACAAGGAAGTGGTAGAGACCTTAGAATCTGGGAGGCATTAACCATCCAGAAGAAAAGTATAAAAACAAAATATAAGAAATAAAGCCATGCTGTTATGCTGAGCTGTAGGGGACTCAGGTCAACAATTTCTGACATTGCCAGTTAAGCAGAAGACCCAATACTATTATGGGCTATTGGACTCTTTTAGAATATTTTGCTGAGTTTACACACCTATAATATTCAAATAACGGAACTTAACAAAAAAAGGGTATACAGATGAATGTCCATTTTGTATCTGTGTATTCAAAGTGGTTAGGATAGATATATAGTTACATTCTGTTAATGAGTAGAATGATTTGTTCTAATGGTGTTTGTAAATAGGATATCAAGCCCGCATCTTGTACAGCAATTAACTACTAAGAAGAATGTATGTAGTGTGTTAATTATTGAAACTGTCCTACCGATTTGATTTGAAACTGTCTCATTGCTATTTATCAATGAAACTATGGCAAAAAAAAAATTTTGAAAAAAAATAAAATTAAAAAAAAATAAATGCAAAAAAAGAATCTGGGAGGCAAAGCAGGGAGCGTTGCAAAGGTGCTTGAAGCAGCAAAGCTTCTGAGCCTGGTGTTTATTTCCAGCGGCTCCCAGTCTCCAGGTGGTTAACTAGACACCCTGGAAACCAGAGAGAAAGGCTGGCACAAGCTCGCCACAGTGTCCCTGTGTCTGCGTGGGAAGTGGAAGCAGGACATGAGACTGGAGGCACAGGCTCTTCTCCACAGTGGGAAGAACACTTGCAGGACACCCGCAGGACGTGGGAACAAGGCAAAACTCGCAGGGCTCCAGTTCTGCTCTGTCCCTTTCATGAGTCACACGACTCCTCCGATATTGGGAACTTTATATCCCTTACCCAAGTCACAAGCAATCATATTTAACCCCACAGGACAACAGGACAACAGGCATCATCTACTGGTTGTAATGACTCCAGCACTAGAAGACTTACGAGGTAGCAGACTGTTCTCCTGTACGGCTGCTCTCAGCGAGTATTTGTTCAGCTCAACCAAGCACAGTTTCTGTGCAGTGTTTGAAAACTCAAGCACTCTTCAGAAGAGTTGCCTTTCATCCTCAGAGGTTTCTAATCTCTGTAGAAAACTTTAATTCATTAGACTATATACCATAGCATTGGTAAAGGCTATGATTTTCTGCATAGTGATTAATGAACTTAGAGGAAAAAGTACCCATGTGTGTTGGTTCGGTCAGCCATCATTTTCCAAGCATACCACTGACTCCAAAACGACCAGGGAGGATGGGAGCCCACCCATCTGCCTCCTTGGCAGGAAAGCCTCTTCCATGCCTGTGTCTTGTGACACGACTTCTAGGGGTCTTTAGGGCACACACAGAGAGTACACGTTGTGTCTCCTCATAATAAAAACTGTTGGTTAAATGACTTGCGGTTCTTTTAAGTGTCTGAATTTCTTCTGGAGTAGAGAAATCAAATAGTGATTTTATCTCTTGGGGGAAATTTTACATAGTGGAAGGAAACATTAAATGCCATTTAAGCAGCAAAGACAGGATGACAGGTCACTCGGGGTTGGTGAGCACAGGGCACAGGTGTCCTAAAGGTAGGTACTAAAACAAGAGAAAAGAACAATTTACTAAAATTCCTATCCTTTTAAATGTCTTATAGTTGAAAATAATGTGATTTTAAATGTAATAACTAATTTATCATTTAAAGCCCTCTCCTAAAAAGCAGTTTAAGAATGTGCAGTCACACTTCCCGTCTCCCATTTCAACTCTTTTGGGGGCAGTTTCATCTCTTTTCCCCCTGGTGGCAGCTGCTTGGACTTCCTCCTCCTACCTATGCTGTCCCACAAGATCTGCGCCCCAGTGCCAACATCCTCAGCAGCAGATTGTGAGGCAAGGATTCCAGGCCAGCAGTTTATTTGAGACATGAGGTCACCCAACGTCTTGGAGAAGTGCAGGAGGAGTGAAGCACGTGGCAGGTGTATTTCAAGCAAGTGCCCAACAGGCGACGAGCTCACATCCCAGGGGATGCTGAGGGGCAGTCTAGAGTACACACCTCGGAGGTGTCACACCAGAGCAGCATGGTGTGGCCTGGCATGTCAGCTTCGTTATGCTGAGAAGTGTGCAGCAGGAATGACTGACAGACTGTACACTTGGTGTGCATGGTGAGCCACAGAGGTGAGATCGTGGCTGCCACACACAGGCTCTCACCCTTCCTCCTGAGCGCTGTTCCTGCTCTGCTTCCGGACACCATGAGCTGAGTGCTCCCTTCCGCCCTTCCTCCATGATGCTTTGGCCTTGAAGCTGAAGGTCTGGGACCCGGATCCCCTGAAACTGGGAACTACTTTAAACCTTTCTTTGCTTAAGTTGTGGGCGTCAGACATTGAGTCTCAGCCACAGGAAAGCTATTATAAGGTGCAAGAGAGCTAAAGCAGGTAGTCGTTTATTGGTTGAAAACATCTCCAAAGTTTTTTACTCTCCTGCCACTTTTACCATGTGTGCCGGCACACAGGATTCTGGTTTGCTTCACAGGGAGAGGGGCCAGTGAATGCTGCAGGCTGGATTGGCAGTCAGGCTGCAGTGTGTGGAAAGTATGTAGGGGAGAGGCCGTGGCTTCTGACTGCTGTGGTCCCCAGTGCTCTCCTCACTGCCAAGGATTGGCAGCAATGGGTTTCTACTGGTTGGTGCAGCATAGGGTGGCAAATCTTGAGATGGTGGGAGGAACAGAGACCCTTCCATCAGCCCTCCCTCCCTCTCCAGGACCAACCTTCCCTCTGGCCTGTGCTTGCTCAGTGTCTCTTCACTGACAAAACGCTGCGCCCAAGTTCCACCTCTTCTTCTCCCAGTAGATGTAGACAGACATGGCCTCCCTCTGACCTCAAACCTGGGAAAAACCGCCAGATAGACTTGAAGGCTATCGCCCTGAGCACCTCAGTGAATCTGAAACTCTCAGAAGAACTGTAAGTTCACCTGAGCAGGGTCTTATATGTTGTGTCACAACATATATGTTTATTGACCTTTACTGCCAGATAACAATGACAGATGATAGATAGATAATAGATAGATAGATAGATAGATAGATAGATAGATAGATAGATGGACAGATAATCAGCACTAGATTTATCATGAGTGCTCCATATCCTAGAGCTGAAAATTGCACATGAATGCAGTGAGGGCAGGAGGAAAGCCTCAGGCAGTGAGGCAGCGGGGAGCAGTGAGGCTTGTGCTGTGCTGCCGAGTTGGCTGCTGCTGCTTTGCTTCGGCCCACTGTAACGTGGAGCTCTTAGTCCAGTGCTTCTCATGCCTAGAGCAGCCAGGAGCCAAAGAAAACCAGACTGCAGGCTGACTCCAGCTTGGGGGACTCTAGGGTGCAGCTCCGAGCCTGGGTAACAAGAGCAAAGGCAGGGAAGGAGCAGAGCAAGGAGGCGCCTTGTTACCTCACGTACTTGCCCTTCCTCTTTCCTGTCTCCCCAGGAGACCGGTGAGCTCTGCAGAGCACGAGAAGGTGCAGGATGGGGAGAGCGGGGCAGAGGGCAGATCAGAGCGTCGGGCCCTCTGAGCACACAGGGCAGTCCGAGGTCACAGTGCGGAAGGCAGTCCAGCAGTCCTCCCTTGGGTCACCTGGCCCCACCATGTGTCAAGAGGAAGCCCTAACTCCATGGGCCACAGGGACAAGAAAGTCCCTTTCCTTTGTGGTTTCAGGGCCAAATCCCCGGCAGCAAAAGCAGCAATGCAACGTGCTTGTGCTGTCCAAGGGGCCTGAGCCAGAACTGTGCTGCTTCTGCGCTGTTCGCCTACGTTTGTAACAGCCCGGTTCCCCAGGAGTTCACATCTTAGAAAGTGCTGTCTAAAAGAACCACTCGTCTACTAGTCATAAATGCCCCCTGGCATGTTAGCCCATGAATAGCATAGAGAACAAAACCCTACACATACTAGCAAAGATAACTATATTTTAGGAGGGAAGAAAGTAAAATTTAAAAAGGTAGGCTGCTACCTGAGAATAGAATTATTTGACAAATTCTATTAGGCAGGTTAAAAAGTGGAAGTGATTTTCAATCACTAAACAAGCTGAGCAATCACAGGCCCCAACCCCACTGATTTACAAGTCCCTTGACTTGGAAGATTCCACACCTCTCCATCCACATTTAACCAGTAAAGGTCCACCTTCCACGTTAAGCTCCCAGACGCAAACAGCGGTGGAGGCTCCTCCTCCCGAAAGCTTCCTGCTGCTGGCTGAGAGGGCTCAGCATGGCCAGCCGACATTAGGAACCTGTTCACCTTCTGCTCTCCCTCCGGCTTTTGAAAAGAGACTGAGGCCAAAAGACCACTCTTTGGGCCCCTGCTCTTGCTCAGCCCAGGCTAATCTTCTTCCTGCTCTTCTTCATCTTTGGTCAAATGTAACTGACAAATAAAAATGATTTTAGGTGACATTCTGATATATCTTGTGAGTGGTATTGGGAATGATTTCCACAGCCAAGCTAGTTAATACATTTAAGATCTCCTCTCAGAGAGAATTTCACGTGTAAAACAGTACTGCCAACTCTCTTTGCCGCACCACACAGCGGCTTCCAGAACATACTCGTCAGGGAGCCATGGTCCTGTGCCCCTCAACCGCCAGCTTCTCCTTCCTGCCACCTTGCACCTCCTGGCAACTTCCCTTCCACTCTGCCTCTGTGAGTTCAACAATTTTAGATTGTGCATATAATCACAATAATTCTATCTTGGGCCTATTTCACTCAGTATAATGCACGCCAGGTCCATCCATATTGTCTCAAGTGACACAATTTTCTTCTTTTCTGCAGCAGAATCACCTGTCTTTCTATCCACCTACCTGTCTGTCTGTCTGTCTGTCCATCCGTCTACTTCCTTTAGACGCTCATGTGTCAGTGCACACTTTAGCTGTTCCCTGTCTTTGCTGCAGGACTGATGCTGCCCTGAATGTGGAAAAGCAGATCTCTCGCCAGCACGCTGACTTTCCTTCTGAGGATGTGTATCTAGACATACACCAGTAGCAATGCATTTGCAAGCTTGTAAGGTAGCACTGGGTTCAACTGCTTGAAGCTCCACCTATTTCCATGATGGGTGCACCAATTTCCATTTCCATTAACAACATGCAAAGCGTTTCTGTCTCTCCACATCCTTGACATGCACTCTCTTTGGACGTCTTGAGGACAGGCACACTAATGGATGCAAAATGACATGGGTTGGGTCTGCATGTCTTGCTGATTAGTAATAAGGAGCATTTTTCATATGCATATTGGTCATTAGCATGTCTTCATTGGACAGCTGTCCATTATGGTGGTTTGTCTATTTTTAATCAGATTGTTATGACTTTTTTCTTCAGTTGAGTATCAAAATATATAAACATGTAATAACATAATAGCTCAGATATATAAATGTTTTATCCTACATGTGGCTTCCCAGTATTTTCTCTCATTTCGAGGGTTGCCACTTCATTCTGATGATAGTTTCCTTTGCTGCACAGAAATCCTTCCACTTCATGCAGCCCACTTGTTTATTTCTGGTTTTGCCTGTGTTTTTGTAGTCATACGCAAAAAGTCATTGCTGGGGCAGGGAGATGGCTCAGTAGAATACGTGCTTCCCTGGCAAGCGCAAGGGCCTGAGTTCAATCCCCGGTTCCACAAAAAAAAAAAAAAAAAAAAGTCATTGCCAAGGCCAGTGTCACATAGCATTTCCTCCAGTTTTTTTCCTAAGGCTTTTAAGGTGTTCTGTCTCATGTTTAAATCTTTAATCCACTGTTTCATATTTTTGCATGCAATGTTAGGTAAGGGTACAATTTTGTCTTCCCTTCACGTGGATTTTCAGTGTAGCTACACTGCTGATTGAAGAGCTATGCTTTGCCCACCAAGTATTTTTCAAGCATTTGTAAAAGATCAGTTGACTGTTGTCTCAGTTACTTTTTATTGTTGTTTCGACAAAATACCCAACACCCAAAATTACGGAAGGGAATGTTTATTCAGCTCACAGTTAGTGGAGGTTTCAGTCCATACTCCCCTGGCTCTAAGGCAGATGGCAGAAAACGGCGAAGAGAAGAGGCGGAGCAGCAGTTGTGGCTTCTATCAAGCCTCTCCCTTCTGTGCCCACTGCGAAGACCGGAGCCCCTCCGAGAAAGTGGTGGCAACTGCTGGGAAGATCTGAGCTCCTCTGAAGTGGTGCAGCTACGTTCATAAGCTGCTCCAAGGAAGTGGCACAGAGTCCTTCCTCAACCTCTTTATATGCCCTTTAAGTGCTGAGTCACTCTGAGGCGGGCCCTCCCTGCTCTAGAGCTGGCTCTCCCTGTGCTGTGGGGTGAGGCCCCCCCTGCCCCAGGGTTGTGGAACCACAGAGCATTGAGCCAAGTTCACACAATGTATTAACCACTACAACTATATATAAACTGGATTATTTTGCGGCTTTCCACACAGCTCCGTTTGTCCATGCACCTGTCTTATGCCAGCACCATATTGTGGTGCTTACTATGGCATTGTATTACTATTTAAAATCAGGAAATATGATTCATCCAGTTTTATTCTTGTTTAGAAGGCAGTATTTATTCAGCAGCTTGCAGTTCCATAGAAATTCTAGGATATTTTTAAAAGCTGCTTAAAAGACTACGATAGTTTGGCTATAGCTTGAGTGTGTCGCCCACATGGTCATTGCTAGAATGTCCATTACTGTTCATTATTGATGCTCAGCATGCTGGTTTCGAAAGGTGGCAGAGCCTTTAACTGTGGTGCCTGATGAAGTGACCAGGCCTCCAGGTACAACTTCAGAAGGGGTCAGTTCTCATAGGGCTGGCATTAACTCCCCTGAAGTCAAATTGTTATTGTAATTTTTTTAAAAGTAAGCCTAGTCCAAATCATTGCTCCAAGTCTATGCATGCAGTCTCTCTAAGCTTTGCTGGAGCCAGGAGGCCCTCAGCAGACACAGGCAGAGCCAGCTGTGAACCCAGTAAACCACTTTTATTGTGTTTTACTCAGCAATCAGATATTTTGTTATTGCAATGAAAAATGGACTAATACAAATGTCATTGGAATCTTGATAGAACTTGCATTGAATCTACACAATGCTTGAGTAATAGAGCCATTTTAACAATGTCAGATCTTTCAGTCTGCACTGAGAGGTATTTCCATTGGTGTCTCCATCAGTTTCTTTCATGAATTCTTTGTAGTTGTCACCATGGATACGTTTCACCTTCTCATTTTATTTCATTCTTATTTGTACTCACATAGAAATTGTGTTCTTAATTTTTTGAATAGGCTGTCATTGATATACAGAAATATAACTGAGTTTGGATGTTGATTTTGTATTCTGCAACTTTACTGGATTTCTTTACTTGTTGTGTTAATGTCTTTGGTTGATATTTTTAGAGAAAAGAGTTTTATTTAGCTCCTTCATGTTCAGGAACACGGCACCCTCGTCCTGGTGGGGGCTTGCCTGGCCGCATCACGATAGGGCAGATGGCATCACGGCAGGGGACCCCACAAGCTGAAGTGTTTGCACAGTGCGACAGGAAGCCCAAGCCATGCTGCTTTATAACAACCCGGTCTTGGGTGCTTCAAAGGTGCTTTCAAAAAAGGCAACAGATAATCCACAGAAAGGGAAAAAATTTACGAATAGTGTGCCTGATAGCCTTGTACAGGACTATGTAAGGAACATTACAGGTCAACAAAGAAAAGACAAATAGCACAAATATAAAATGGGCAAAGAGTCCGAGTGGATGCTTCCCCAAGACGTTGTGCCAGCACCCTCTAAGCACATGGAAAGCGGCTGAATGTGGTACGGCCATGTAATGGAGTATTACTCTGCACTAAAGAGGAAGTAGGCACTAATGCACTGCACGGCACGGGCGAACCTTGGAGATTGTATGCAAGTGAAATAAATCAGTGACGAAAGACCACATATTGAATGGCTTTATTTGTATGAGTCCTCCACCAGAATAAGCAAATCTGTACAGACACAAAGTAGACTCGGTGTTGCGTGTGGTACTAGAGGTTGATTTCACTTTGTGGTAATGAAAATGCTCTGGAATACATTACTCCCGGTGAAGGCACTGCTCTATGACTAGACTAAGAATCACTTAACTGTGTACTTTAAATAGTATATGAATCGTATTTCCACAAAATTATGGATACCTGGGTTCTTCTCTAAACCCACTAAATGGGGATTTCTGGGAGTAAATTCCAAAATGTGCAGTGTAACAGGCACACAGGCACGTTCTTACATTAAGCTGGCCAATCACCATAGGTTGCTACACGTCCCTGTTGTAGCTTCTGCTAGTACTTCTTCCCTGTGATAGTACGGCGTGTAGGTAAAGAAGCTGAGAAGGAGGTTGTACACAAAACAGTTAACACTTTTCCAAGGGTTGGTAAAGATAGCCAAGTAGAAAGGTCTTAATGTTTCACTTTCTCACTAACATGATCACTGATGAAAATTAAATCTAAAAGTTTAAATTTAATTAATATGAAAATTCAAAATCACTATATAAATTAATATCTGAATGTATGTTAAGAAAATTAAATGTAAATGTAAATAAAGTCAAAGTTCAGTAATTCATAACAGAAATTTACATCATCAATTTCTGTACTAAGAATCCAGGTAAAGGCAAGGCTCCCTGTCCTGTGCGGCGCCTGGGAGGCCAAGACTACTGTTCCGGGGTCGTGTTCCGATGAGTGCGATTCAGTCATCCCCACGTCACGCTCAGCATGACAAGGATGATTAAGATTTGAAGCAGTCACATTCTGTTTTAATCTTGGACTCCAGAGTTACCTTGTAATTAGCATAAAGTTTTATTATTTTACAAAAGGCTCCATCTTCGCCCTAGCTGTGTGTGGTACAGATGGTGTCCCACTTGCAACGGTCCAACTAAAGACGTCCCCACTGTGTGTCGGCGTGAAGGTGACACATATCCAGGAAAAACACTCCACATTTTGGATTTTATATGGAAACATCACATCATATCCCATAAAAATGTACAATTCTATAGCAACTTAATTTTTATGTCAATTAAAATAATGAAAACAGTGTGCTTTGAACTTGGTCCTTTCACAGCTGTGATGTGCAGAAGGACACCCTCAGGATGCGCCCCACTAGCAGTGAGATGCAGCACCTAGCAGCTACTTCCCGAAGACAAACAGCAGACTGGGGATTCAGCTCAGTGTAGGATGCTTGCCAGCAAGCTGGAAGCACTGGGTTTGGCACCAAAACCAAATATAAACAGCACCAAAAACCAAAGATAAACAGCTCCTGCACCATGATATTGCTAAGCCCTAGTGGCTTCAGACGCTAAATGCACTTCTGAAGTAAAATATGTTCAACTTGCAGGAGTTTCAAGGAGCTTAACCCTATCACAAGCTGAGTATCTCTGCACAAGGAAGAGCATGCCGTCATGGCCAGCAGAGACTTCTGAGGGTTCCTCTACCTAATTCTCCTTCAAAGGTCACCCCTTGTTTTATATCAGGCTGGGATCGCAGCTCCCAGAAGTACAACATTGCTTGGACGTTTTTACAGTGGAGCAGGACCACAAGACCACATACTGGGGCGTGTGTCAGGAGCCAAATGGCTTATGAGGAAGGATGACAGCAGAGAGGCCCAAGAGAAAGAGCCTACAGGCCTGAGATAGGAGCCACACGCGCCACGCCATAATCTGCCCTGTGCAGTCATTCAAATTGTTCTGTAACAGAGAAATTAATTTATACCTTGAAGACAGTCAAATTTGAAATGTGGTTACTCATGTTGAGTCTATGCTACATGATAGAGTTGAGCTGCCACCTAGAAATTTCACAGTTGTCACTGTGCACTGTGCGTAACAGCTGTGTGCATGCTGTGCCAGAACACAGTCCCATTTCTCAGAATAACACAGGAAGTCCAAGGAAATCGCGCCACACCCTCAGTAGATCCCAAGCCCTTGAAGGATGTTGAAAACTATGGAGAAAAGTATGTTGTTTTCATTATAAAACGAAATACAGTAACATTTCAAACTTCTTAGGGAAAGACTAAAAAACTCCTAAGAACTAGACTCAGTACTTAATTAGAAGGGAAAGAAAGAGCAATGAACACAGCACTAGACAGAGACAATGTTCGTGCTGAATGGTGTGTGGTGTTCTCAGAGAAGAACAGTCTCACCTTAAACCTAAGAGCCAGAGTAGAAATCTGGGCACGGAGGCATTAGGAGGTGTGCGCATGGTGCCCCTCGTTCACAGTCACCATAGGCCAAGCAGGCGCCCCTACGTCAGCAGCACCGGCCAGCACCACGCTCCCCTCCGCCAAGTCCCTCCATTCCCATACGCCCTGGATCTGTGAACTAGCTGTGTGGTTTGAAGAGGGACAGAGAGACACACTAACTCTGTCTGGGAAGCCCCGCTGGGCTGTAGACTTTCTATGAAAGAAGACTAAATGTAGGAGTCAGAATTGGTTTATTCAAAATATTTGATACTTGGAGATCCATTGCTTAAACAGTTCAGGGTTGTTTTTTTTTTTTTTTTTTTTTTTTTTTGTTTTTTTTCTACATTGAAAATTGCACCTTGACTGAAAGATGTAGTTAAGTGAGGACCAAAATCATTTGCAGCTTAAGGAAACAGTAGAATCTTTAGTTGTTACCAGTAAAATATATCCTTTCCACCCCACAGGCTTCCAAAAGCTCATGTCCAGTTTTCATATTTAAGGGAAATGTAACCTATCCTGAACTTACCTTTCAGTTGCTCCCAAACACAAGGGCCTCATATTAATAACTGTGAGGATGGACTGCCTGGAACACTTCTCTAATAATGCCCTGGGTTCAGAGAGGAATTCAGAAAAACTGCTCCTACACTGAAATGCCATCTTTCCCATGATGCAAGCGTGTTCTGTGGGCGTTGGAGCAGCCCCGCGATTCAGTTTTCCTCCTTCGTAGCACCACATCACTACAGACAACACAGCGCTGGATCCCGGCGTCCCAGGCATGGGCTCACCCCGCTGCTGGGGAGCAAGGAGTATTGAGTAGCTCAGCTACCCTCCTGGAAACAGGGATTCTGTAACAGTTTCAGGCAAAGATGATGGGTGAGGTTACATCCAAAGAGTTTAAAGCCAGTAGTAATTTTTCAATTGAGTAGAGCAGGCCCGGCAAAATAACTAAGTGGACTAAGTGCCTGCTTAGGCAAGCGCAGGGACTGGGGTTCAATCCCCAGAACCACATGCTGCCCCACCCCTGCTGGGCAAGTGGGAAATCTTGGGTTCAATTCTCAATATAAAGAAGAAAGAAAGAATTAAAGGAAGGAAAGAAAAGGAAAAGAAAAAAATGGGGCAATGATAAAAAAATATTAATAGAAACTACTTGTTAGCACCCACTATAGAGAAGTCACAATCCTAGTGACACTCTTGAAAAGCAGGAGCCATCATCGCAGCCTTACAGGATTCTGAAGTGCAGAGAGGAAGGAACGACCCTGAGCACCCGCGATGAAAGCGGCTCCATTGCTGCTAGGTGCTGTGCGTTGCGTTTGTCTGCAGATGAGCAGACGTTCTCTGATTTTGGAGAAGCAGGAGTTGGGACAGGGGAGGGCAGGGATGAAGTTCCTATATACGTCAGGAAAGTGTGGTGGCGTGGATTCATTGTGATATACCTGTGCTTCTCAAACCTGACACACTCTTGGTCTCACGGTGTTTCTCTTGGGAGGAAAAGGTGGCAGCAGAATTTCTAAGGTGTGAGAATGCTACATTGTAATATGCTCTGCTATGTTACAGTATACTACACTGCACTACAGGACACTTACTACAGTACACTCCACTCACTACAGTACACTACACTACACTCACATTTACTACCCTACACTCACTACACTCACTACACTACACTACACTACACTACACTACACTACACTACACTACACTACACTACACTGCACTACACTATCCTACACTACTCTACCCTGCCCTACCCTACACTACCCTACCCTGCACTGCACTACACTATCCTACACTATTCTACCCTGCCCTACCCTACACTCATACCTACACTCAGGAACTTATTACTAGCTCCATAGGACACCTGTTAATTTTTTCCCCTTCCTTAATTCAAGCTGAACAGCACTGAGAATGTGGCTTCACTGACCCCGTCCCTCTTGGAAAAGGAAAAACAACAAGGAGCAGGAGAGGAAGTGTGTGTCCAGAGTGCTTATCACACTGAAGTGCCTCAGCCTTAGACAAGTGCTCTGCAAATCCTTCCCATCCCGGACGTTCTGATAAACACTGGTCTGCGGCATTTTATTTTTATTTTGATAATTTGGCTTCTACATCACTTGGTTTTACATAGGATCGTGGAAAAAAAAATCAATTGGTGGTTTGTTCCACCACTCTTGCTCAATTAAATGCTTCTTTAACCCTCCTCTCCTTCCTCCTGCCTAAAATAACACACAGTGATAGTCTTCGCCTTGCTATTCACAGATAGGAATGCACTTAGATTTAGCTCAGTAGGACGTTTTGTCAGAAGCGTACCCATGTTCTCAGGCCCTATCAGTCCCCGAGGTAGCCATAATAAACATGAACTGCGGCTTCGAAACCTTCAGGAAGCTCTGGCCTTTAGAAACAACACAAAACAAAACAAAAGCTGTCTTTGGGAGTTTCTCCAAAGTTAATGCAATGTTTATAAGTTGGGTCAATAATCCATAAAAGTAAAGCCAGGGATTGCTTAAGAAGATAACTAAGAAACCTCTATTTATACGGTGCTAAAAATGACACAGTTAAGATGTCCTAACAAAGTTAGGACCATGATTTCAGAAGAACAGGACAACTTAGGAAGACGGGCACTCAGTGTTTGGAGTTTTGAAATGTTCCATATTTTTCAAGAGCTCAGGGCTGTAGTAAACTCATTCTGACATTTCCACACGAGCGGTGGGCACGTGAAGCGTGTTCGAAGCACTCCTTCACGTAGTCGGGCCCTTGTGCTGGGCCCTTGCCACCGCGTGAGGTGCAGCCCATCACGGCGAGGTTGGTCTAGCCGTGTTATTTTCATTTCCTGACATGCCACTTAGAGACACCAAACTCCTCAAGTCCTACGCCGCAGATTGAGACCCCAAGGGCGTGCCACAGCTAGCCTAGTCAAGTGCATTTCTTTTTTATGTTTCACATCCACAAAGGATAATGAGTTTTATGTGTAAATCTTTCTGGAAATTTTAATAGCTTAGTGAACTCCTAAGAGAGCTTTCACTTTCTAGAGATGCTCACCCTGTATGTTGAGCACTCTTCCTACGGTGAACTGAACCGTTCATTGCTGTGATTTCTGCCTTCTTCCGGCCATCAGGCTGGCCCTTGGGCAGTGTCTCTGAAGCTCAGACACTCCTTTCTCCACTTCCCAATTTCATCTGCCTGGAGAAAAATTGACCAGCATTTCCAGACTTGGAAAAAGGTTGTTCAACTTTTCAATGCTCACACACACACACACACACACACACACACACACACCTTCCTCCCCAGCTGCTACCCCCAGGAGAATCAGCCCCTGTGATCTCTATGCCTGTCCTTTATATTTACACCAGTAGGTAATAATCTATATATTACCTGAAGCATTAAGAGCCAGGGCCATGGTCCGAGGGTTGTGTCTGTTTGTGTGTCTGCTCATGCTTGAACTTCCATCCCAAGTTTCTGGAGCAAGAAATGTCATGAACAAATGCATGAGAAAGAACACATCTGGCTTCTAGGTCAGAGACACGTTTGATTCCATACCTGGACCCACAATGAGGCTAAAATTATTAGTGCATCCATTTGCTTGTCAAACAACACAGGTTCCTGGATTCAGGATATGGCTCTGGTGTCTGGGGGAGTTACTTGCTGGGAAGAGTGGCTGCTCCATCTCCTCCGAGAGCACCTGCATCCACCACCGATCTGCGCCGGCATTTGTCTCCTGGCCACTGCCCACAGAGGGGTCCTCCGAACAGCCTCCACCTGAGGGCGGCTCTCCTAGCAGGATCAGCGGGCAGGCAAAGGAGAACCGGAGAATCTATCTTTACTCTTCAAAGGTGAGACGAGAAAAAGCCACTATGTGGCTTTATTTTAGAAAAGCAGCCAGCTTTATGACTAATTAATATGCAATTAGCTGTTAGAGTTGTCTAACTACTAATTGGAATGCAGGGGCTGAGAGCCCCAGGGAAGGCTACACAGCAGTGTGAATGCATTGGCATTGAATAATACTCTTAAAAATGGTTGAACTGGCAAATTTTATGGTACACACATTGTACCATAATATACACAATGTTTTCAAGTGGCATGTGACAAACATTACTTGTTAAAGTGTGCAATAGTTGTGATGGAGTTTGACGTATATACCCACACGTCACAGTGAACAGATCTATTGCCTCTAAGGGACAGTGCGACACATCAGACCCTCTGCCCAGACCTCAATCAGTGGACCTAATAGCATGTTGCCCACTGTCCTGGGAAGGGCTGCAACAGACTGTTCATGAGGCTCGCCACCTTGTTGACCTCCAGGGTTTGATTCAATCACCTCAAAATCTTTTCATTGCTATGCTTGCTCTCATAGCAGCCTCATATGCCTCAGAAGTTTCTCAGCCCGACAACAGCTATGGGCTATGTGGCCACAACTGACACTGCTCCAGCTCCTTCAAAACAAAGAAGGGGGAACTGAGGAGGACCACCTGAGCAGCTCTCCTTGAAAGAAGAGGGATGTCTCCATTTTGGCTGAGCCTCACCCTATCTCCTTGTATTGACATGTACAGAGCTGGCTAAGACTTCTCTTTATCCTTTCAATTGGCCTTAAGCAATGTATATTGGCCTAGCCAAGGTGCTCATGGTAGTTTTTGAAGATGGCATGCGTGTTTCCCTGATAACCCATACCTGCTGCTCTTTAATAGGAGCCGGGTCAAAGAGCCAGTGCTCTATGCTGCCAGCTGGGAACAGGCCTTGAGAGAGAGGCTATGACTTCCTGAGGCTTGAAAGACTACATCAGAGCTGAAGCACCAGACCCCCGAAACATTAGATACTATCTCAACAGCATAATGCAGATTACTTTCTCTGCAGACCCTTCTCTCTGCATATGGCAGAGGTGAATGTAGGTCACCCACCTACCTCAGCTCACAGCTCTCACCAACTTCCCACAAAGTTCAGTCACTCTTCTTCAAGCCATTCCTCCTTGACTGAATAAAACCCGGGTGTGCCTGTGGATCAGCATCTCTGTTCCGGAAATCCATCTTTGTGGCTGGACTTAGGGCCCCTTGGATCCCCAGTAAGATAAAAAAAGACTTATCCATGTTTTGTCACCAAGTCATTCCTTTCTAATTGCTGAATAGTACTCCACTGTGTGGGGTATATTTCTGGCCATTCACATATTGTTGAACACTGGATTTTGTTCCAGTTTTTGGTCATTGTAAATAAAGATTCTATGAACATTCAGATCCATGTCTTCCTACAAACAGACTTTCATTCTCTTGGGAAAATAAGATTGAAATAACTGACTCTTATAGTCTATGTTTACCTTAAAAACAAAACTATTAAATTGCTTTCCAGAGAAGAGATGGAAACCTTTTATTCCACCTTGTTCAGAAGTGAACCCTCTGTGTCCTTGGTCTCGCTGGGCAGCAAGTTCACTTAATGAGTAAAGCAGCAGAGATGCAACCCTTAACTGGCCAGGCAGTTGTGTGCCACACTTTCTAGTGTATTACTTAGTGATGGAAGCCAGATAGTCTATTATATACATTGTGCTATGTGTAGAGGTTAGATCTCCATTGTAGTTGGTTAAACACACACAAATGCAGCTTTTCCTGGTGTGTTTTGGGAAGAAAGAAGCCGAGACAGTTAGTCTCTTTTCCCCATTGGCTGGTTGCATTCACCTGGTTTGCCTTAGCCTCAGAATTAACAGAAGATCAAGGACTTACCCAATGCTCAGCCCAATGCATTGTAAGGAGCTGATAAGTGAAAGGCATTGATTCAGTTGGGCTAGCATGAGCAGAGTTTCCAGGGACACTCGGGGGGTGTTTCCGCATTACTTCAGAAGTGTGTCCCAGGAAGTGGCGGTGTCCCAGGAAGTGGGAGTTGTAAAGAACCTGCCTGTCCTGGGTGCTCTGGTGCCTGATTAACAAACACAGTCTATGCCATCCACCTTTCATGATGTCAACAGGAAATTTCACCTGTTAAGAGCATTTCCTGGATATGGGGGTCAGTGAAAGCTACTGTAACCCTCCAACAACCCAGAGCAGAGGTCATCCTGACTTGCTCCCATCTGAGCCAAAGGCTGTCATTCTTAGGGAGTCAGAGGAGAGCTCATGGGCCTCCTGGATCTGAGTGTTCCAACAGTTTTAGTAGCCTCCTTCTTGGTTACCTTAGGAAAGCTAAATCCAATGAGAATACTATTCAAGCTCTTGGTGAAGCACTGACACCTATGCACCTCAGGTAGTGTACATGGGGGTCAGGCATTCAGAGTATGACACAGGGTTTGAGGAAGCTTGAGTGTGTCATGTCTGCAGTGCCTCCTCCCAGGGGATGGCCCCTGAGGTACAGAGGAGGCCTTCCCATGAGGATTTGTTTGTAAAAATCCTTCTTTTGCAAATTCAGACTGGAGATAAAGTCAGAGAAGACAAATGCCAACACTGAATGTAAAAGACCTGTAAAAACAGTGAGCCCAGTTTCCAAGAGCTTCAAACATCAGCTCTCCATCACTCTAAAGGCCCTGAAGTGAGGAGAAAGAAAAGCAATAATCAGAAGTCAAGTGCAAAGGCGAAAAGAAAGCTCCAGTGATGAACCTTTTTAAAATGCTACAACATTGATGATTTATTGATATGCATTATCAAAAAATCAATTTAACAACAAAATATCTCTAACCAAAGAAATAACTTGAATCTGTAGTAAAATCAATTTGCAGAACATGAACTGAAGCCAAATGAATTAAAGGCCTTTATTAGTATTCCAGGTAAGTATTCCAGGTAAAAATAATACAATGTAGTTAACACCCCTTAATTCTCATTCAGGCTAAGGAAACCACCAAAATTGGAAAATACTAGAAATTAGTGGGGCCCACCTCCAACCCAAAGGTGAATGGGTAGGTGGGTGGATGGGTGAATGGGTGGATAGGGGGATGGGTGGGTAGATAGATGGGTAGATGAAGAAATGGATGGATGCATAGGTGGATGGATGGATGCATGGATGGATGCATGGATGGATGGATGGATGGATGGATGGATGGATGGATGGATGGAGAGATGGATGGATGGATGCATGGGTGGATGGATAGGTGGATGAGTGGATAGATGGGTGGATGGATGTATGGATGAGTAGATGGATGGGTGGATGGATGGATGGATGAGTGGATGGAAGGGTGGTGAATAGATGCATTGATGGATGGGTGTGTGGATGGGTGGCTGGATGGATGGATCAGTGAGTAGATGGATAATTGGAGTCAAGATAGGAAAAAATATGTCCTCATATGCATTATATGGCATTCTTATTCTTTCAGAACTTTCTTTCTTAAGATTGCTTTATAAAGCTGAAATTAATCATAATAGCCAAATTGTTTCTCCTCTAAAGTTTGTAATTGGTGAAGGCTGAAGCGAATCACCATTAGGGATAAGTGAGTGGAGGATCAGAGCCAGCAGTGCACACTTCGGGAGGACCTGAGCAAGGCAGGCGTAACCAGCACTGTGCTGTTGACTGGCACTTGGCTCTGCGTTGGTGGCAGGGAACCACTCATTTCTAGCATTTGCCAATTTCTGTAGTTTATGTATTTTCAACATGGAGAATGTTGAGATTCCAATGTGATGTCACAGAATGGGTATTTGAAAACAGATGTGCACAACGGACTCTTCCCAAAGCACAGATATAGACATCCTGTAGCAAAGCCGCACATGGTTCCCGCTTCCCCGCAGATGCTTACTGATGGGTGCAGCTATTTCTGTGTCCTCACGAACATGAGATAGGATAGGATTTTTAGGGTACACTGCTTAAGGAAGAAGAATGTTTATTGTCCTTCTGGCGAGCATTTCCTTGATCACTACTCTTCTACTTCATCTTTGGGCTTGTCTCAGTTACTCTTCTCTCATTGCAGGAACAAAATACTTGGCACCCAAAATTAAAGAAGGAAAAACTTATTTAGCTCACAGTTAATGGAAGTTTCATAATCACCTGGCTCAAAGGAACAGTGGCCCATGGCAGAGGGCAGCAGTTCATGGTGGCAGAAAACAACACAACAGCAAGAGCAAAATGGAGGAGCAACAGCAGCAGCAGAGGCAGAGAGCAAACCACTCCCACCTCCTCATCCTGCCCAGGATAGCTGCCCCAGGATGGGCATAGCACTCACGCCCATAAAGCCAGTGTTGGATCATGAGTTAGTCATAACCACTGGAAGTCTGTCCCATGATGGCATGAGGCTTTAGAGGGACATCTGGACAGAAATCATAATAGGGCTCAACTGGTAGGAGCTTTGTACCTTATAATTGCTGTTGGGGTTTGTTTTGCTGTTCTGGGTTTTGCTATGTATTTATGTATTGTCCAGTACCATTACTATCACAGGTTAAACCCAAACTCTGAAAACTGAAATGCTTCAAAACATGAGATATTTTGAGGGCCAATATAACTCCGTGGCAGAAAATTCCACACCGGATCTCATGTGACCACAGAACACAGAGGCAGCAAAATTATCACGCAGCACTACCTTCTGCCTGGGCACCCCATCTCCAGATGTCTCCTTACGCAAAGGCGAATATTCCACCATCCACATAATTCCTGCATTTGGAACACTCATGGCTCATGCCTTTCAGAGAAGGGACGTACAACCTGTACTAGCATGTGTCATGTGGAGCTGGACACCTGCTAGTTACATACTAGAAACATAAGTCAACACATGAATGTTACAGTTGCAGGAAAGACCGAGAGACTAAAGTGATGGCTTTTTGGCATTGTATTTTCAAATAAAAGGAAACTTAAAGGAATGTAAAGAGTCCTGCTTGTGCTTGTATGTAAGCCAACTATGGGTTGAAATGTGGGCCAGAATTAACCTTTCTTGCTTTGAATTGTGGGGGCCAGGTACTGCGTCCCCACAATGAGCAAAGTGACCAAGACATCTCCCAATTAAGCACCATGGTTTAGTAGGTTAAGTCCAATTAATATCTATGTTAATGCATAAAAATATATGTAGAAAAAAGCAGCAAATTTTAACCTTAAATGCTACAACATTTGTTTTTGAGAAATCTAGATGACTTCTGAAAAGCCTTGAGAGTCATTTTGCTGACAACAGTCCTGCTTGAGATGCAGAGTTGAAGCTGCCGCATGTGGCTGCTGCCCGGCCTCCCACTCTATCCGAGCCCCTCTGACCCGATCTCCTGTTCAGAGCTTGCTCATTTCTCTGGACCTTCTGTTCTACACCACTTATGTCTCAGATGCTGCTTTTAGACAGCTAAAGATTCAAAAAGCTAATGGGGGCTGGCCAGATAGCTCAGCACATTAAAGCACTTACTTAGGCAGACACAGTGACCAGGGTTTGATCCCCGGTGTGCTGTGCTTGCTCCACTTGTGAGGCAGGCTGAGATGGCAATTTAGACTGGGCGTGGTGGCACGCACCTATATTCCCAGTGCTTGAGAGGCTGAACACAGGAGGATCACTAGGAGTCTGATCTGTGTAGTGAGACCCTATCAACCCTCTACTAAATACATTTAAAAAAAAGAAGAAGAAAAAGAAGAAGAAGCTGATAGGGTGGGCAGCAAAAGAGGGGCTAGGGAAAATTCCAAGACCAAGGAATGGAAAGAAACCCAAAAGAAGCTAATCAGTGGAAACCCAGATTCTGTTCAGTCTGGACATGACAGAGCACTTCCTTCCCTCTTTTCATTTTCATTCAAGTGAATTCACTGTTAGCTCTGAAAACAGCAAGTGTTCTCATCTATGTTTCTGGCTCTACATAAAACTACAAGATGGGCAGAAACAGGACTCTTGGGTCTCTGCGTCCTAGCAGTCAGCTGCATCCAAGTGGCCCCAGCAAGTCCCCCTCTGCACCTCTTTCTCTTAATTCCAGGCTACCCTTGCTCTCTGGCTCAATCTGAGGCTATCTCTTCTGTATAAAGAAATAAGATGGGCTTTAGCTTCTACATCTCAGGCTTCTACAAATAGCTCCAGTTTTAATGGATTTGCTTTATTTGTGCAAACACTAATTCAAGGGTTACCTAAAGTCAATCTCAAACTCTTCACTGAATAAATTCATCTATTGAACAAATATTTACTGAGTGCCTCCTACATATCTGGCATTAGGTGGGAATCAATCTCATTATTTCAGATGTTTAGCTAAAATCCTCCCCCAATATGACTATTAAAATAATGATTGCAAACAATGGATACTTGATAAAGGCGATCTTATGACTAAGACACAAATGCTTTTAATTTTGCATATCCTGGATCAAATTTCAACAATGTATGATTTTGGCTTTGGTCATCAAATTTAGCACAGCTTTAAGGATTCCTGAATGATGAAGCAAACGCTGCAGAAGATCAAAGCGCTCACCAAGATGAATTTGAATATTTTAAAGGGCTGTGATGTTGTTTTCTGAATTGCATTACACAGAAGAAAAAAGGTACAATTTTAAGATTAAGTTTGCCTAAAGAACCCAGACAGATGGAGTTGAAGGTAACAGACTACCCAAAGCTTATTCCTTAATGTATTTACTGGTTGCTCAGAATTTTTGGGGAAAAGGGGAAAGCAAAGCAAATGCACATGCTCAAGGTTCCCCAAATCCTGTCATCACTCCCAGACACCCTCCAAGGATGCTACTGTGCAGAGAAGCTTGTTTCAGTGTTCTCGTGTGCTCATTTCATTCCTAGTCTTCCGTGGTAGAGAGAAGGTGAGAATTACAGAGAGAAAGTGAGATCCGCACACAGGATCTTCTGTGTTATCATGCACTGTCAGTGTGTGTGTTCTTCCAAAATTAGGGCTCAGTCCCCAGGTGGACGACATTAAGAACAGGCCCCCAGGAGCTGATTGGGCAATTTGGGCTCCGGCTTTGTGGATGGGAGTGGCGCTTACAAAGGGCCGGAAGAAGGCAGGCAGCCCCCTGCTTTCCCACCCACTGGCCCCGAGAGGACGCAGCTGACGGCACCACCTTGGAAGCAGGAGCCAGGCCCTGACAAGGCAGCAACCCGTGGGACGCACTCTGCTCTTGACCATTCCAGCCTTCTCATCCAGGAGAAACACATCTCTGTTGCTTATCATTTACTAGTCTGTAGTATTTTGTTACAGCAGTTGGAACTGCCCAAGACACCCTGCGTATTAGTATCTTACAGGTCCATTATGAACTACTGGAAATGTGATGGCCTAAAACAAAGGAAATTTATTCTCGTAATTATGGACGAAGTTTCTGGAATCGAGGTGTTGGCAGAGCTGCCGTCCATTCAGAGCTGAGGAAGAAGCGTCCCCCACCTCTTCAGCCTCACTGGCTTATGGCAGCCTCATTTCAGCATCTGGCACGCTCACGCGCCTTCCCCGCGCTGTCTGTATCTTTGCTTTTGTCTCCTATGAATACGCCTGTCCTGGGTTTAGGACACCCCCTTGGCAATTAGCACCATCTCACTTTAAGATCTTTAACTCAGTCACCTGCAACAAGCCTCTTATTTTCCCAAATAATGTTATATTCACCCTTTTGAAAATGTTTTCTTTTCTTTTCTTGTTTTTTATACCAGGAATCAAACTCAGGACCTTGTGCAGGCCAGACAGGTGCTGGGCTGCTGAGCTCTATCCCTGGCCCTTCACCCTTTTTTTAACCAAGCCTCCAGTCTATCAACCACATCATGCTTCTTGATTGGAACTCTTGTATGTCTGCTAAAAAATATACCAACTTCATTTAGTGCAGTACTTATGATTAATTCTACAAAAGGTTTAGCATCATAGCCTTGATCAACCAAGAAGTCTTAATTCTTCCATTTTTCTATAGAAAAATAAATCTTATTTGTGGTATGTTTCCCATGAAAGTTTGACATTAGCCTTGTGTTCTAATTATAGAATAAGTTCTCTGGATTCAAAAGTTGTGCCTTACATCGCTATTTTCTCCTCTGCACCTAAGATGCTGGCGAGATACAGATAGGTACTTCATATTTATTTATTGGTACATTGCTTTTGAAATTGGTCTTTGTCTACGTTCTCTGTAAGGATTTTGCCCAGAGAAATACATTGCAGGAACAAAAACAGCTCTTGTATTGGATTTTCCCTTGGTGGCAGTGGATGGGAGCAGCAGGACTAACTCGAGGGCAGCAGGGGCCAATCAATGGCCTGAGTGTCCCAGGGCTGAAAGCTGTGAAAGGTTCACACCACTGCTCCAGGGCTCTGCCCACTCATTTTCCCAAAGAGCTTCCTGTTTGGTATTTGCCTGGACCTACAGACTTGCTTCCGGAAGGTGTAAATGGGAAGAACAAATGTACAAAACCTGTTCAAGAACAGAGGGATAAGTATATTGCTTAGAAATCTGGACAGAATCCTTTGGGCGCTGTAGTTAGTACTGTGCATTTGCAAATAGAAAATATGCCTGCAATGATCTTAATACCTCAGCTGGACCTGTTCTGACTGATTTTTGAGGAAAGAGAAAGAAGATGGAGGGAGGGCAGGAGGGAGGGAGACAACTTTAATTTGAATAGCTATCAGGATCAATAAAAGAATTATTTTTAGTTCAGAGAATTTTTAGGTTCTCAGAATTTTTTTGAGATGTAGTAAGAAATAGCAGAGAAATTAACTGCAAGTCTGCTGAGAAATTTTTGCAGTAGGTTGGTGGTTGGAGAAAACAGAAATTAAAACATCAAAATGTTCTGAGCTGGCTGAAGGCATTTAGAGGCAAAGAAAAATTAATGGAAAGCGGGGGAAATGTGTTTGTGAAAAGAAATATAGAGCCTTCACAGTGCAATTACAATATGAATAGGGAGCCGACCTGGGGCTGCTGGAGGGAATCATTAGCTCTGTTAAATGAGCATGTTTCTGCTGCGAGAATTAAATAAAGTACCCTAGAGGCAGCAGAGGCTGGGTGGGAGGTTGACAGCAATCCTCTTAATGTTGCGTAAATTAGCCAAGACTACCTTTTCCTGAGCTTCTTTGAACCTCAACGGGCGTCTCACGTGGATATTTTTCTCAGAGGTAGAGAAAGAAAACCTCGTACAAGCGTGTCCCTCTGTTCATTTTCAGCAGAGGTCACTTAGATTTCCTTTAGTTCAGGGAAAACACTACCCAGGCAAAGACTCCACTTCACACTGAAGTAGCGCTGCTAATCTAAAGCCCTGGATTAGCCCCTGAAAGGGTTCCCTAAAGCAAGGAAAACTGAAAAATGCTGAGTCTTCCGTGAGGCAAGGGCTGAAAGGTGGCCTTTGTGGTCTGTGCTGTCCGCTGTGGAGACAGGACCTCTAGTATCCCTTCTCTGCTTGTCGGCCAAGGTGGTACAGAAGGCCCAAGGATTGTTTGCAACTCAAATTGATAAAGAAACTGAAAAGACCTAGAGTGACTTTTCTGGACCTTATCTTCTCCCTTAAAATGCCTACCACGTTGTAAATGTGAAACAAATTGGTAAAAACTAAATGAGCTCCAAGTGAACACATTTCTCTTGCCAAAATGAGGCCTTGTGTGATGTAGAAAATGCAAACACAGGGCAAAGTTGATATGAGAGCACCGAGCGCGGGAAGCAGAGAACAAGGGTGGGACCCACAGCCAGAGAACAAAGCGGCTGGCTCCCGCGGGAAGCCACCGGCTAGGAATTTGTCCACTAGGTGGCGATTCCTCTCTTAGGTTGGTCCTGCTGTTGGAGAGCAAGCTGGCAAGCCTTTGAGCAAAAGTGAGAACGGTAAAAATGCACCATCCATTTAAAAAATAGTCTTTGTCTGAAAGACAGTCTTACCAGTGATGTGAACAGTTCAGATCCTCCATTTAGTGTGAAGCCCGCGTGCTATCATTTTGGAAGATTTTATCATCCAAGTCTGACTCTTGAGCAGAGTTGAAGAATTTTGGAGCTGAAAGTCACCTTGGAGAACCATCACTCGTCCTTGCTTTGCAGTGAGGCTGCCAGGACCCGAGGGGCCGCATCATCGCTGGGCTCACAACATCTCATCCGGATGGGCTCTGGGCAGGGCACCCCGCCACCTCAAGCATCCCGCCCGATCCAGGTTCAAAGTCTTCCTTAATGAAAGTGCATTGTCTCCACACGCAGTGCCACGCTGAGAGCTGGTTGCTGAGGACACAGAAAGCGGGTGTATCTCCCGCCAGCCCTGGCAGAGTGTAGTTGGAGAAACGCATAGGCGCACATGCCGCAGCAATGTGGGTAGTACATTTAACAGTGACTGGTTATTATTTCCGCTTGGTGCCGAGAGCGGAAATTGTCATGAGCCAAGTGAGAACACCGAGGAAGCAAAGCCACGTGTGTGGAAGAGGAACGGGGTTCTCAAGCTCACAGCCCAAGGAGTTGAACACAGGCAGAGGCTGGGGGCGGTGAGTCTGGGATTGCGTTAGCACAGATCCCGTGAGTGCCAGAGGAGGACGGTGTGTGACAGTGCTGGCTCCGGGACTCACACTGGAGCCACAAGACTGACCTAGCAATGCGGAACGCAGGCCAGCGAACCAGCGGGCCAGGCGAGGTGAGGAGCCCAGCCCCCAGGGGGGAAGCTGCTGATCCGGTAACCGAGCCAGGACCCAAGAATCTGGTTTGCCATTCAGTGTTGTCCTAGTCAAGGAGATCCCAGTAATATGCTTTCTGCTGGGAAAAGGAATAGTTCCAATGCACGGACGGGACGATCCAGAATCTGTTAACAAGAGCACACAAGTAGCACTTCATTTTCTTTTTTAAAAATAATTTTGCATTAGCGCATGGTGTAGTGCAGGATGACAGCGATCATCCTGGGGTGTTGGTGCGTGGTCATAAAGCGTCTCAGGTCTGTTGTCTTCGCTTCCTCCCCCACATCCTACCCTCCTTCCCTCCACCCCTAGAGCTCCTTCCCATTTGCAAAAGGTCTGTCTCTGTTTCCTATACTTTGTCTTGTAGTTAGTCTCTGCACACGTGTATTCATCCTTGAGAAAGCAAGAGGGAGGAAAAGAGAGAGAAAAGGGAGTTTACTTATCTGACAATTGCACCCAGCTACGATTTTACCCTTATCAAAGTTTCACAAAGTCGGTATGGAAAACCTTAAGGACTCACGCTCCTCTCGAAATATACAGAGGATGCGTCCCTGGGAGTGGCTGGCGCCTTGTGGCTCCTCCAGCGGTGGAGCTGGCTCGGATTCCATCCGCCAAGACTGGCTGAGCGTGAGCACCAGATGCGCGCTGCCAGGAGCTGCGTCCAGGGCCGAGGGACGCCGGGCCGGGAAGGGACAGAAGCAGAACACAACGTGATTGTCTGCGAGGAAAACAAGCCCTTCTTTTATTTTAGAAAACAGATGCTAGATCAAGCTAATATTAATCCACTCCTACACAAATTTTGCCTCTAGACAAAATTTCCGTTTTCTCCGGGTAGATCCCCGTCTAGCAGCGTACTAGTATCACGAAGCTGGCAAAACTGAATTTTGTTGGACTACTGAACTGCTATCTTCAATATTTCACTCAATTAAATACAAGTCTTGACATATTGTTGATTTTAACTTGCTAGGCCTGTTCCAATGAGGCTGAAAAGGGCCATGTATTTGACTACTAATTTTTAAAGATACAACTCATGATGTTCTTTTTCTTTTCTAAAAGCACTATTCACCAGCAACTGCATTATGAACTGGAGCTTGGGAAGGCCTTGTGACTGCGTGGCACCGCTCTACTCTTGGGCCATGTGGGGACAGTGTGCTGTTTTGTTTCATGTGGAGTCACTGTGGTTAGATTTTAGGCTTTTTTTCTTGTATTATATTTCAACATTAAAGGCTTTTATAAAACACCATCGTCTATGTTTTTGAGTTGCGTGGCCCATCAAGAGATAAGGTTGATTCGTTCTTTCATTGACAGCACAAAACCAATTTCTACATACCTAACACTACATTGATTTCTTGTGTAGCAGTACTTTAAAGGACATTTTCTTGTATATTCCCACTGTCTTTTCAGTGATCCTAAAACACTTCTAAAATATATATTTTGCTTTTCTTATACTTCTGGTTCCTATAGTGAAGGAATTCTGGCCCAACTAACTATATCACATAATGAAAGAAAATGGTTTTTGTTTTTGTTTTGTTTTCTTAACATTTAAACTCTATCCCTTAAATGTTCACCTCCTACTCTTGGACATTTTCTCAGGGGATTAAGGTGTAATTAGTATATTTCTGTGTGCCATTATTCCTTCACTTCAGAAAATGAGCTTGGCATTTCTGAAAGCACTTGACAGGACAGGACCTGAGGTTCAGGGCTCCGGATCTGTGTTCACAGAGACAAACCTACGTTTTTAATCCTTTCCTAACTGTGCTGCCAGTTTAAACTGGTCTCCCTGTCACCCTTTGTTCAGCTGTGTGTGTACATCTCTGTAGTGAGTCTACACTGCCAAGTTTGGATCCGATCAAAATTTGCGGTTACTATTTCAAACTGACCTCAAACCTGTGGTGTTTGAGCTTGTTTAATCTTGGCAAAGTTGATTTCCTGTTTCTAAGAATGAATGGTTATTAAGCTGCAAGGCTTCTTGCCCATCTAATAGTTCTTAGAAAGTGAGATAATTGTTATGGGAATGAATTTAGTAAGCAGAGCATTCATGATAACTCAACAAAGCCTGGAAGAATCAAACAGGAAATGTGAAGAAAGGTTATTTGATAAAAATCACTTGCACTTACAAAAAGTCTAAAACACTAAAAAATAGATTATGAAAGTACATATTTAAAACAATAAATAGAAAAAAGTCTAGTTCTAAAACTGCCCTGCAAGGTGTTTTAGTGTCATGAAACTTCAGGAAATTATTGCCTTTATAAAGAAAATTCTTAGGCTAAGACTCATTATATAGGGAGTAGAATTCAATATGCCCATAACAAATTACCCCAGAAGTTGTTAGTGGCTGACTGCTACTAAGCTAAGCTATTTTCCATAGGTAAATTAGTTCTATTTGTGCATGTTCGGTATCAAATTGTTTTATTAGGGGTAATAGTATATGTGTAGGAAGGAAATGGGGGTGAGGGCTTTGTACAAAGGTCACACAGAGGAGAGCTACTCCACTGTCACCCTGGGAATGGGAGGCCCCACCCAGTGAGCATCCACAGAAGCACACTTCAAGCCCGACCTAACACTCTCCTGCGATGCAAGCTTACTACATGAACCATTTCTAAAACCCATTTTACCTGCTTTTCTGGGTAATGTTCAAAGATGTCAAATAAAGGTGACTCACTTTTGTTGATGGCTAGTTTTCCTGAGCTAGAAGGAGATTCTTACATTTTCTAGGAGCTATGCACGTTCTCTTGTGGTCTGCCTGTCCCTGTCTTCAAGGTCTGCTTCCCTGGCACCCGGAGGAGCGTCTGGCCAGCTCTTGGGTTCTGTGGTCCTTGTGGCAGTTCTAGAAAAAGGCCACAGGAGGTGACTGAGACGAGCTGGCTGCCACTTTGGGTGCTGTACTGGACAAGGAGCCATGGGCCATGGTATGAGTGTGGACCGTGGTGCAAAGCAGCACATGGCTCCAGAATGGTGACCCACAGCAAGCTTCAGATTCTAGCCGAACTTTGCTGAAGGATAAAATTATTGTCACTCTCTGTATTTAGCATATACCTACTCATACTCACTAACTTTCTCAATATGCTTTAGATTTAATTGCAAGAAGTAGTGATAGATGTTTACTTCTAGCTATAGTGTATTTATAGGGCTGGCCAAATAGCTCAGCGAATTAAAGCACCTACAAGTAGGCGCAGAGGCCGGGGGTTCTTGGGAGACTGTAAACGGGTAGATCACTACAGGTCTGATCTAGTACTGAGACCCTGAACACCCTGTAGACTCCTCCCTAAAAAATACAAAAAAATTTTAAAAACAGTGTATTTATAAAGGTCAAATACGTTCATCCATTATAAACAATTAGAAATTGTGACAAAAATATAATAGTCAATACATTCAAGATATTGGTCAACAGAAACCTAGAACTATGACACCAAAGAAAACCAAACAAAGGTATGGGCTTACTGCTAGAAGCGTTGTAAGGCCCAGACACAGGACGCAGAACCTTCCGATGCACATTGCTTCACCTACCTGAGGGAATGCAATGGCGGGTAAAGCCTGGGAAAGCCAAGGATGTTGGAATTCATGGGACAAAGAATGAGAAGAGAGAGAGAGAGAGAGAGAGAGAGAGAGAGAGAGAGAGAGAGAGAGAGAGAGAGAGAGAGAGAGAG
>NW_004524705.1:3403192-3446024 GCF_000260255.1 Octodon degus | reverse complement strand
AGAGAGAGACAGAGAGAGAGAGAGAAAGAGAGAGAGACAGACGGACAGACAGAGACAGAAATAGGCAAATACACTGAAAGACAGAGAGAGATAGAGACAGAGCTGACAGCGTCTCGGGCCACTTCTCCTTTTGACTCTGCGTCCCACTTGCCCACCCCTGGTGTGGCTCAAGCTTCCACATTGTTTGCCCAACACCAAGTGTAGGTCAGCAGCAGAGACAGGGTTCTCTTTACCCGCAGTATAAGGCACGTCCTGCTTCTATGATGCTGCTAGCGCAGGGGACGGAGTAGATCTATTCCACAGCGGATCTGGTCTGGGTTTCGTTACAGCCTTAGCCATCCAGTCCAGTTTACCACTGGGCTCTGATGCTATGAGGCTGAGACCAGGACCTGTCCTTCACAGGAATTGGGATCTGTGTGCTTACAAAGTTCCGAAGACCTCTGCCCTTGATAGCCTGTCCACGAGTTTTCTGATTATGAGAAAGAAACACCGCCCTAGCAAACATGTTGCAGCATTCTGGGTTTGCGGGAAACCTGTGCTCATGGGCTGTGATGCCGTTTGTAACCTCAGTCTTCAGGGAGCTAAGAGAGCCCACTTAGGGCTGGGGCGGGAGCTTGCAGGAGGGCTTCCCCTCCTGCCCACTCAGCCCTCAGAGGCTGCTACCTCGCTCTCATAGAGGGCCGGAGGTGCTCAAGGGCACCAGGCCTTTCTTCGGTGTGTGCCCCCGGCCTGCACCACCCTGGTGGGCAGTCAGTAGGTGGAGGCTCGCACTGAATCTGGGCCTCGTAGGATTTGATCTTTCACAATAGCCCACATGCAAATGCTAAAAGCTGCTTGAAAGCTTAGCTATTTTTTTTGTTTTTCTGTTATACTTTTCTCTGACCAATATTACCTTCCATTGTTGAATCAGAAATTAACCTGCTAGACACTGTGGTGCTTGCTATAATTCCAGCTCCCAGGAGGCTGAGGCAGGAGGATCCTTGTGAGTTCAAGGTCAGCCTGAACTGTATAACAAAACCCTGTCTCAGAAAGACAGTGAATGGAAAAAAAGAAATTGAAGTAACCATAGACCTCTTTTTATCTGAGAAATGGCTAATCACCTTCTGAACTGTAATTTACTTTGTTTGCTTTATGTGCTTTGATTAGTTTTAATACCAAAATTACATCATTTATCTGGATTGCTCTCAATGTTAGGTAAAAGTGATGAAGCTTTATGATTTATGGACTTGGAAGTAGAAGGAAAAGCCAAAATTTTGAAAAAGAGACTCACCAAATAAATCCTTTTAAAAATTACTTCCATTGCTTTTTGCAAAATTCAATAGTATTATGTATTCATTATTAAAATTCAAATGACATAAAAATTTCAAAATCTTGGATAAGATATTGAAAGTTCCTTTCAATCCCACCCCCAGGCATATCACTTGTAAAAGTTAGCTGGAGTATTAATCAAAGTAGCAAGAATAGTTTGCTATAAATTCAAAAATAATCAGATTCCCTGAGACTGACTTTGAGCACAAGTGTGTATGTGACTAGAGTTGAGTTATTCATTTCTGAATGCAATTAGGACAAATAGTGTCTCCAAAATGAAAAATCAATGACCTGAAATTGTGGAGGTGAATGTTAACAGCATGCAAGGACGTTCCTTTTCTCAGCAAGTCACGACTGCAGCCTAATTTTAGGTGACAAAATTTCGTTAGAGCGAAACAACCTCAGCTACGTTTTGACGGAAGACCTGCAGTTGCAGAGAGAGGCAGGTGAGCTGAAAGAGGACTCTAATCAAGTGAAGTTATCTGCTTGATGGATGCAGTGCTGAGAGGACGAGCAGAAGTTAATGCTGCCAAGCTGTGTGGCGAGTCAGAGCCGGCCACGGCTGACACTGATGGCACCAGAGCCGTGCTGTGTCCGCAGAATACAGATACAGTGATGTCGTGGTCACTTCATTCATCATTGTTAATAATTTCTAAATGGAGTTTATGGGCCTATCTCATAACCTTGCTTATAAAAATATTTAAGTTTAGTACATTTGCGAAAATAGTCCAACAAATGTACCAACAAGATGAAAGGAATACTTTTTAGTTGCACAATGGGGTATCCCCACAAATATTTTGAGTTTAAAGACCAACTGTTCTAAAAGCACCCTGCTTTCCTCAAGGCAGAAGTTTTGCCCTAATAGACTGTCTTACTTCATGTGTACTCCACTGATAGTACAGCAAGTCGCCACAGCTTATACTACTCAATTATTCGACAGATATTTGTTGGCTACCGACCACCACGTGCTAGGTGCTGTGCTAAGTGCTTTAGGTTCTACTACTGAACAGTAAGCAAAGACAAACATAATCTTCACTTTGATAGTACTTGTACTACTTTACATGCAGAACACTTATTTGTGTCTGTAATTTTACATTATTTGTTCAGATTGTTAGAATAATTTCTGTTGTACAAGGGCCTGTAACAGACCAACCTGTTCTCTGGGAAGATAGACAGGAAAGACTGCCTTGAATCTGAGCTCAGAGAAAGGAAAGGGGTCGATGTGGGAAGGGGAAGAGTTTTGGTTCTCCTGGGGTGAACGGCATACACAAAGGCTACTTGAGTCTAGACCTGTTTTAGGAACTTAAGAAGGAGGGCAGACGTAGAGGGAGCAGCTCATCTGAGATGGGGCGGAAAGGTGTATGGAGCCTGATAGTCTAGGACCTTATGGGTCTTCAATGATTCTGATCTGCATTCTGAGAGCAAAGTGGGTAAGTTAGAGGAGGCTTGAGGAGAGGATGCATAGGGCAGTTGGAGAGTGACTAGACCAGAACAGTGGTCTCAGAAGGTTGGGAGAGGCTGGGGTGAGTGTGGAAAGAACAGCGAGTGTCCTGTTCCAAGGAGAGTTGGTGGGAGGTAAAAACATTGTCAGCAGAAAAGAAGAGAATTCAATGAACATTTGAAACGTGTAGGGAGTAAAACTGGTGAAACTTGATGATAAATTTGATTTCCTGGGGGTGAGAAGACAGAAAATATCAAAGGTGGACTTTAGAATTCTAGCTTGCACAATGGGTAGGCTGAGCTGAGAGGCACCGCATAAGGATGAATGCTCATCCAGTGGATGAAGATCACGTGGTTGAAGTCGGAGGTCTGAAGCATGAATTGCACTGGCAGGATCTAAGTAGAGTCGCCCAGCATGCGATTGGATTTGTGGGTCTGAAATTTAGAGGAAATGGTCAGACTAGGTAAATATTACTCAGCTAGATACCAAAAGTGTGAAGATTGATGAGATTAGGGCAGTGGGCTCCAACATTTGTAGCAACAGAGACTGGCTTTGTGGAAGACAATTTTTCTGTGGGCAGCAAACAGGCATGGCTTCAAAATGATTCAAGTGTGTGACATCTGTTGTGCACTTTATTTCTGTTAGTATGACATTGCAATATATACTTATACATAGTACATCATGATGTACTATCATGATGCAGAATCAGGTATATAAGTGAGCCACACATGAACCAGAGTAAGTGCCAGGTCCTAACTTAAAACCAGCCTGCAGATTCAGCTGTACAGTTGAAGCATGTCAACCCGCTTGCCATTATAAAGCCTGGCCAAACATGCAGATTGTCACTTGCCACTGCCTGAGGTTTCAACCTGAGTCTGCAAGTAACTGATTTCTCACAGTCTCTGTGCAGTCAAACCTGTGTGTCTCAGCTGCTGCCCAGCACTACTGTCACTGTCTCAGCTCCACCTCAGATCATCAGGCAATAGATGCTCACAAGAACATCCAGTTGAGATCCCTCACACATGTAGTCCCCGGTAGGCTCCACACTATTATGAGCATCTAATGCTGCTGCTGATCTGACCGCATGTGGCACTCAGGTTGCAATATAAGTGATGGAACAGATGTAAACATATGTGAAACTTCCTTCCTTCACCTGCCCCTCACCTGCTGTGTGGCCTGTTTCCTCATAGCCCATAGACTGGCAGCTCGGGGGTGAGAGACTCCAGCGTTACGAGAAAAAGTATAGAAAAATAAGGAGAAAAACCTGTAGTTTATGCTTGAATTATTCCAAAACCTGACACGCCTCCTGCTGCAATGCCCCCTGCTGCAACACCCCATGAAGGACATGGCACTCTTATGGTATTTCTCTCCCAAAGCCATTACCTGACTTGAAATCTCAGCAAACACAAGACAACCAAAATACATCTATATATTTTTCAGAGTTGAGCTCAAGGAAATTAAAGGAAAATTAAAAACTGCTCCAGATTAAAGAAGTCTAAGAAGATATCATAACTCAAAGCAGTGAATGATGCTGAACTGAATCCCAGCTAGTACTAGGAAAAGTGGCAGGTGATATCCTTGTGGCATTAACCACCAGCCATTTACCGTTAGATCATAAACCCCAGAGGCAGAAGTGTCCAGTGCTATATTAAAGTCAGGTATGTCCACTGCTGTATACCTTGTGACTGGCAGCTGTATCCTTGGACACTCAAAAAAATGTTTTCTAAAGTACTAAATGTGTGAATGCAGAGTGTATACTATATGAGCTTTTGGATCTCATAGTTGCTTATCCCAGTTTCGGAACTTGACTGATTTCCTAACAGATTGCCTTCTGTCCCTGGACATGGTTGCTCTCTGGTCCACTTTGTGAGCTTCTTGATTCCTGAGCATTAAGTACAAATGCAGAAACTATAAATGCTTGGTTCTTGCTGATCCTCTCACTGTCACTGCTTCCTCTCTTCTCAATGACTAAGCCACTGGCCTTCCTGCCCAGTCACCCAGTGGACACACCCGCAAGATTGAGAAACTCAGCATGACTCCTTATCGAAAGTTCACTATCCCAGAACAGCTGAGGAGTTTTTACTCCATCAAGTCACTATGGTTACTGTCCTCCAAGGGTTTTTTTTGCGGAACCAGGGATTGAACTCAGGCCCTTGCGCTTGCCAGGGAAGCACTTATTCCACTGAGCCATCTCCCAGCCCTGTCCTCCAAGTTTTTAATGCCCGGTCCTTCCAAGGTCTTGGCCTGGAGATCTGCATGGTAGCATTTTCATTAATAACTGCATCATCTTATTGGCTCCTGACACAGGCTTTGTTTCTAATACATACTGATGCCATTTTTGTTGATGCTAGCGTCTGCTACCAGTCCTGAACTGGTTTTAGGCATGGTACATTCTTGATTATAAACAGTCACATGTTGTTGTTGTTGTTGTTGTTGTGTGTGTGTGTGTGTGTGTGTGTGCATTTTCTCTCTGTGTATCATACTTCACAAGGAGGACATTAATTGATCTCATAGGTTTCCTGTCTGCAAAACAGAAAGCAGTTGGATCGATGCACAGAGGTTCTACTATGTTTCATTTAATTGTGCTTCAATAAAGGGTCTGTGTCTCCGACTGAACAGACAATTTATGCTTCTTTAAGTGTTCTCTCATTATGCACTTCAGGTACCTTGATTGGCTGGCAGCTGTATGCTGAATGGCTCACTCAAACATGATGAGATGCAAGCAAGTGTGCAGAGAAGCAGGAGCATCGGGGACACCCTTTGCCTCTGCAAGACACTGCCTCTTCCATCTTCTCATGCTGAAATGAACTCTGTGGATCATAAATATTCATATATCTGAAAAAAGCATCTTAGATAAATGAACAAACATCACAGAGATTCTTCATGGGAGGCTTAACTAATGCTTCAGAATTAGGAATTTATTTTTGCAGAAGTGAAATATTGGTCTTGTGTGGCACCTTTGAGGACTACGGAGCTTATAGACCTATTTATTTTTAGACACAGTGTGCACAGAATATTAATCTGTTAGTGATTACATGCAATCTAACAAGACAGAAAAATGCTTGCAAGGTACAAAGCAAGCAGACTTTATTTTCTTAAATTGAACGCTATTCTGTACATTGGGATGCTGTCTTTGGAATAAGTTTAATTTTACTCCAAATATCTACACTATACTTATATATGCATACATTTACTTGAATTTACAAAAATAAGAGACTTAAATATGTGGGGATAAGACTTTCTACATTTATTTTAACATTTTCATAACTTTAAAGAGAATCAGATAGTCTGTGTCTTATTGATGAAGCTGAGACAGTCAAATTTGTTTTTCTTTGGAGATAACGAAGCGCTTAAAATGTACCTGGCTTCTTTTAAATATCGAATAGTTCAGGATGTTTACTAAATTCATGGGACAGAGAGATACCTCAGTAGACTAAGTGCCTGCTTAGGCAAGCACAGGGACCGGGTTTCGATCCCCAGCACCACATGCTGCGCCAGCCCTGCCCCCAGGAGCGCTGAGCCGGCCTCTGAGTCTGAGCCGCACACCTGTAACCCCAGCACTGGGGAGCTGAAAACAGGAGGATTACTATGAGTCTGAGCTGTGCAGTGAGACCCGGTACCAAATACATAAATTCATTGGCCGAAAACAATTCTTCTTACTCTTACTCAATATACATAACCTCGAACCAAAATGAACCTTCAAGACTGCATGTTTGTACTGCTTATGAGAGTTTCTGTCTTTGCTGCCATGCTTTGATCTATGCTGTCTGATAGAATACTTTCATCCTTCCCATTCTAATCTGCTGAAATCCAGGGATCTTGAAACCAACCTAGCAGCTATGATTACCGTTGCCTTTATATTTTTTTCTCAAGATGGAAATCAGTGGTTTTTAAAGCCCTTTAGTCCTCTTTCTCATTGGTTCAGGTTAATTCCAAAAGAAATTCAGCGAGAAGATGGAGACTTCAAAGAAAATATGGAAAGACCAGAGATGCCCACAGAGATGGGACCAGGGACACCCAGGGTCAAGCCCCATTGGAAGGATAAAATAGTCCAGCCACAACTTGACGTCGGCCCTGTCTGGTTTCTGAGAGGGACAGGTTTTCTGAAAATGGCTTCTTCAGTTTAGTTGCAACCATGCATGTGGAGCAGTCCTCCGCACGCTGGTGTCAGTCTCCCCTTTCTTTTCCTGCGCAGGCGCCAGGCTCTTCCCTCCCACACTGCCAACTCTTCTTTAGAAAATATCCTTGTCCTTAAAAGCAACAAAAATCTCTGCTCTCCATCATTGTCTGATTGCCCACACTGATCCTAACCATTACCAAACACAGGTGGGAGAGGCTCACACTTCCAAGAGTGAGTGTTTTACAAGATCTCTTCCCTTTAAATATTTTGATTCATTCTTCTGTAAAGAATTCTCCTATCCTGCATTCCCTGCTCGCACCACACCGCTACCACATGACCAGCAGGAGCTGATCCTTTGTGAATCTCGTTGTGTTAGTCATGATAGCTCTCCTGTGACAATGGAGAGCACACGCCGATGAAACAGCCGAGCACAAGGCTGAAATATCAATCACCACTGATCCAAGAGAGGACGCAGACATGAAACACATGAAATTGTCCCTGTAATTATTTATCACCCACAGTTTCCTAGCCAAGAAAGCTGTGGCCAGCACAAGTTCAGAGGTGGGTCATCGCAGACAAGCATGGCCTTGTGCATCTGGGCCCGCTGTAAGGACACTGTTGACTTGCAGTGACCTTGGGACCCAAGCAGAGTTCTCCTTTGCAGGAGAAGGTCCACAGCTCTTTGTCACAGTGAGTATTTCCAACCTGAAATCATGCAAACACCTCTGAGGCACGATCTCAAAGTTACAGGAAGCATCTACTCAGAAAGGAAGGAAGTTACTACAGAATAAGATGTTCAAGTGTAAGAGATGAAACAGAAATCTGTCGTAACCCACTTCACCATCATCTCTTGTATGATGAGGACAGTAGATGAGAACCCACTGTGTGCTTCCTTCTAATGCTACTATTGATCCTGTTACGATTTCTCCAAAAGCTTTTAGCTATTTGGAAAAATTGTGGCGCCTTTCTTTTACGCAAACTTTTTTATACAGAAGGTCCAACTTTCAAAGCGTTGATTAAAAGTTTTTCTTAATATTAAAAAAAAGTTTCTTCCTTCTTTCTTTCCTTCCCTCCATCCTTTTATTCTCACTAAATCTCTTCCTTTTGTTCTTTCAGAAAATAGCCCTCAAAATGTCAAGCTTTAAAGTGAAAATTACAGCACTTAAAATTCAGACAGATTTGAAGTAAATACAACGATATAAGGTAACACATTACTGTAAACCAAGAAATGTTAAACTCTTTGAGACCAGAGTATACTGTTTAAAGAGGATACTTAAATTTATTTTAATATTCCTTTTGTAACTCACATATGGCAGAGCAATATACCTATCAAGAGATATCTACTATGTAATTATTAGATTATTATATGAGTTATACTCATTGTTCACACATGAACAATGTATACTTCATGTACACACATACACACCTTTCTTCCTTTCTTGTTTTTAACTTTTAAAATCTTTTATTTATGTATTTGGCACAGGATCTCACTACGCAGCTCAAACTCAGTGCTCCTCCTAGCTCAGCCTCCCCAGCACTGGGATTCCAGGCATGCATCACCACACCTGGTTTTGCTGGCTGGCATGGTGGCATGACATGCGGTACCAAGGACTGAACTAAGCATCAGGCAGATGCTTAGGCCTCTGAGCTACCACCCCAGCCCCTTTCTTCCTTTCTGTGTACGTTTATATTTGCATAGGAAGGAAATATAAAGGTATTAAAGGGCAATACCACTAATGTAGAATATACACACATATACATACATACATAAATGATATCTGAAATCCATATACTATGAAGTCTGATTTCTCTTGTTAATATGTATTAAATTATTATCATATATATATTAAATATTGCATATTGAATCCCATATATATAAATCTGTATGAAGCTATTTATCAGAGTACTCCATTACTCAACAATGAGTATAGCTCATATAATCATCTAATAATTACATAGTAGATATCTCTTGATAGGTATATTGCTATCCAGAAATCTATTTTATATGTATATGTGATTTCATATATAGCATATATGAGACATGTACATAGAAAGAAATTCAACTGTCATGTACTAGAAATGGGCCTACATATCAGTTTGTACAATAGTGATAGCTCTATAAATGTACAGATATGGATGGATCAGCGAATCAATGAATGGCTCCACTGTCTTTCTTCTAAGCGCAGCCTCCTGCACATACACATGCCTGTGGCCTGCATGTGTGCACCTCGAGTTCATATGTCACTCACCACATCGTCCTGAGTATGCCTTTTGCAGGCATGAAGCAGGACTGCACTTCCTCTGGAGCCACCTGGAGCCCCGTGACTGGCCTGGCCCCTGGGCTGGGAGTGGAAGGGCTTCTCCAAGTGCCCAGGGAAGCCTTGTGGGCCAGCATTTGGCACAGCATGGCCCTGCTGCTGTAGAGCCCCTTAGGCGCGCACTGACCTGGAGAGTCTATCAGGCCTGGCTTTCGAGTGGCCCTGAGATGTTAACACTGCCGCCAAGCTGTTTGGTTCATGTGGCATTGGCAAAAAATACATTTTGCTGGGCAAAAATCAATGCGATATGGGTGTCACACGGTACCACTGCATTACCGTATAACCAGGTCCAGGGGCTGGCAAATCGGTTCTGGAAAAATCCGATACTAAATGTTTTAAGCTTGGCATGCCACGTTAGGTCCCTGACACATATTACCTTTTCTTTTTCTTAACAAATCTTTAAAGTATTTCTAGTTTTCGAACCATACAGAAATACTTTGCAGGCCAAACTTGACCTGTGGCCCACAGTTCTCTAATTTTCATCTCAGCATTTCCTTAGAAAGAAAAAGAAAGAAAGAAAGAAAGAAAGAAAGAAAGAAAGAAAGAAAGAAAGAAAGAAAGAAATGAAGCTGTAACTATTTTGAAAAAAATGATATGCATTATCCAAATTATTATTATTTCAACTTAATGATTTAAAGCAATGCTTTCACACAGAAATGAGCAAAAAGAAGTAGTTGTTCTCTATTATGTCTCCTTTATTTTCACGTAGCTCACTCTAATTCAAATGGAGCTCCTCCATGGCATAGCCCAGTATTTTCCAAGATGTGCTTTTGATCCCCTTGTGATCATAAACACACGCACGCACACAGGGTCTTTAGCTAAATAAATTCTTCATGCTATGTCCGTGAAACCCTCTCTGTCAGTACCCACTGGAATCCTTTCCAGCAAAGCAGTCCTCAGAGCAGGCTGTGGGCAGCCTCGCTGCTGCTTCCTTGGTTCTGAGCTCCTGGAAGTTGGGCAGGGTGAGCTCGACGACCATCTGCTCTAACCCTCCCGCTCTCCAAGGTGCCTGCTTTTGCTCAGCCCTCTGAGTCAGGTCCAGGCTCTGCAGCTCCTCCAGACGGCTCACTGGATGGTGATAAGAACAATCTCACATTAATGTCTACAACTACAACAAATGCATGTTATCTTGGTTTCAAAAGAATCATAATCAGGAGAAAGCACTAGGAGGTTGAGTCAGAAAAGGATTTCAGGCTGGTTACACGATTCTTTAAGTTTCCCAGATGAATTGTTTTATGAGAAGGAAAGGTGTTTTCCGTAGCACTCAGAAGAACTTAAAGACGTTTGAAAGCAACAAATGGCGCTTTGCAGAGACGTTGTCGTCTGTGATAGACATCATGCTGCGTTGGACCGCTTCACTCTCACATGATAATCTTCTTTCTTTGCTCTGTTACCCAAATTTAATTCACTTAGCAGCCCCAGAATGAGTAACAAATGTTTTCCATTTAGAATCCCACTAGAATGTTATAAGTTAGCAAATCCAAGAAAAGGAGAATTATGAGACAATAAAGAAATTAAAGACTAAATTAAAATGTTTCATATGTATTACAGAAATACACATATACACATATTATAACTGAGAGAAACTTGAGAAATATAAGCCTCAGAACTGTAAAATGTTATACACATGGTGATTTCCCACAAGAAAAAGCAGTGAGGAAGAAGTGACAGTGTACGATGTTTAAGGAGTTGTGAAATGTTCTGTTCTGCACATAGAAATCCCTTCCGACTGAAATGACCTAGAACCCAGGTACCCCCGTCCTTCTTACCCTGAGTCATCTAAATCAAAGACTTCAGGAAAGTTAGCCATTCTGTCCTTTTGCCTTTTCACCTAAGAAATATACATAAAGTAGTGTATAGAAAATAATTCTAGCTATACAGCATGAAGGTACATACACATAACACACATGAAAGTGCCCCTGCTATGGCTGGCATGTGTCATGTCGCATGTTCCTTAATGTGGTGGTGAATTGGGCCACTTCAGGTGTTGGAACCAAATTATCAGTGAATTCCAACTTCACAGATCTACAGATCTAATTGTTCCTTGAAATCTGGGATTATGTGGCAGAACCTCAGGGAAAAAAAAGATGAGTTTTTAAAGCTATGTTTGGGTTAAGTAAGAGAATGTCAACCTCAAACAAGCTTAAACTACGACACAATGTATTTTTCCTACAAAAGGGAAGTTACAGGTAGAGTGCGCTGGGGGCTAAAGACCTCCCCATGCCCAGGACCTGTCCATCTCCCCTCTGCTGTCCCCAGTGGTGACCTCACTTTCCAAACTTGTGCTCTCTTGGGAGAGATGATAACTCCCTTCAGCTTGGAACAAGTGTGTTCATTGATCGGGACTGGGAAACATTAGGTCACACATTCCCTAGCAGAGGACAGCCAGGAAGGTTGTGTTCTGATTGGCTGAGGTCCCGCTTTCGCAAGCAGTACCAGAAAGGGAGGCAGAATTATCACAAATAACTTAGTCAATTTGAAACCTGCCTTGAAGTAGCGTCCCCTCCCAGAGCCACACAGCTGCTGACATTAGTCAACTTTCTGTTTCATTTCTACGACCAGCTTCTAAACGTGGCATGGAGTTTGCTTCTAGGTGCTGAGCCTGACTCAGTCACCATGCCACCTTCAAAAGCCAATGATCCACTCAATTTTGAATCAGGAATTTACAATGCGATTTAATAAATATCTTCTCTCATTTGCTTTATCTGAGACAGGCATACAAATTATTCTAGGCCAAGAAGACCCTAAAGTGTTCCTCTTAAACTGAGAAATTTCAGGCCAAATGAAAGCAAACATTTTCTCTTTTTAGCTAGGACTCTTACCAACACCACACCTGAGGACAGCAGTCTACAGTGCCAACGGATGTGTCACAAGGTCAATGTCAACAAATGCAAAAGCCTTTAATCATCACTTTAGGCAAATAATCATTTTAGTCTGGTGACATTTTAGGGTAAGAATCATCATGTTTGCTTTTCAGTTCTGTCTGTGTGACTTTCAGCAAATTATTTTCGCGAGGCTCACTTCACTGGAAAATAAGATGAAGATAGTGATGGTACCCAGCACATAGGATTGAAGTGAGGATTAAATGCAAAGCGTTATTTAGTATATGATGGGTGTGGCGAGACACTCAACAGATAAGTGCTATTTTATGACTTTTATTTTTCCTTCTGTTCAAAGAGGTGGTCTGTCTGTGGAGGATGTGACAGACTAGATAAGAAAAATAGCAGAGCCTTCTCTTTTTGTGTATCTTCAAGATTTCAAAAATAATTTTCTTTTAAAGAAATTATGCTACATTTTAAAGAACTGTGATAAGACTTGTAGGGAACATAAATCTGGGAAGACACATTTCATGCAAAATAATGGAAAGCTAACGTCTCATTTTGCATGTTTCTCATGAATAAAACCTTCAGAACATGTTGACGCCAAGGCCCAAATGTAAGAAAGAGTCCCAAGTTGTTTAAATAGGACTTGAGTGAGATTTTGTCTGATGTTTATGAATTTATGAACTCTGAACAACACAAAATTAACTGAAATCTCTTCTTTTACTTATTATAGAATAGCTGTGCCCACACAACTGTTACTTTTATAGTATTTTTTATCCTATACAGTTGTGCCTGGATTCACAGACTTAGTTCTTTCCGTGATTCTGGTTGCTGTGGAAGGAATTCTGGGATCAGAATCAGAGAAAGAATGAAGTTCATACACCAAGCTGTCACTGTAGTTTTAGTAATCTATGTATGCTTTAGGTTATTCAATAATAGCATGAATTTTTATGTTATTTAAAATTTGTGATCATTGATACTTAGTCACTTATTAATCAAAAAACATGCCAACCAGGATGCTAACTCGGATACTTGGCAGTTTGCTAAAAGAATGAACTAAGGAGGTCGAACTTACAAAGTCTACGTAAGTACAACATGATCTAGTTTGAAAAGTTCTGTTCTCAACCCAGACTATGTTCAGGCAGAAACCTGGGGAGCACAGGCTTTTGAGGGTGCGTGAGAGAGTGGAGAGATGCACCTGCACCTGCACAGCTGTCAGGAAATGACACAAGGCCGCCTCTTACGGAGAGGGAGGACCAGGGCTGTCATGAGCAGCCACGACCACTGCAATTTTGCAAGTCTGCATGTGCTGACAGATGGCTCACGACTTTCATTTGATTTAATCTGCACGATGCTGTAAGAAAGAGGTATTATAACTCTGTTCCAAAGACCAAGAACAAGATGCTTTAAAGTTCAACGAACTTAGTTAAAACCACATACTAAAAGCTAATGGAATTATGCAAAATACAGTCCTCTTCAGTGGAGAACGGGTAAGCACAGGGCTGCAGGACGGCAATGGTGGCCCCTCGGTGTAGTAAGGCCTCCAAGTTACTTTCCAACACTAGTAGACCACACCCTACAGTTGTCATTTTCAAAAGAGCCTTCAAAAGCAAACAAAAATGTTTTGAATCTAAAAATGTAAAAAAGTAACTGAGTTCTGTGGAAGAAACTGAACAAGGATGCTGACTAGGATAACAATAGATATTATAGAAAGTTTATATGGGACAAGCAAAGTTATGCATGTGTAATCCTCCCAAGGACCAAAAGGATGAGCTGGGATCATTTTATTCTCATTTTGCACGTGAACATAAAGAGGAGAGGGCTAAATAATTTCCCCAAGATTATATGAATATCTAAAGGGAGATGAGGAACTCTGGTCATCTCCATATGAGATCAAAACCTATGACGTTACGGAGAAATACTGTTAAATTCAATAGCAGAATGTTTACACAATCTGGTAGATTTCCGATAAAAATTGCACTCTGCTCCTGGTTATTCCCTCCTAATTTACTCTCCCCGATTTAGCTTGCAGGATAGTTTGGCAGTAGCTTCGTGGCATAATGCATCACACCTATCAGGAGCGCAAGTATCTTCAAGGGATGGAAGTGCAGACGAAAGCTTGCTCCCAGTTGTGAACGGCATGCAGATTCTCAGCTAACTTCATTTTTCATTTGATTGGTAAAAAGTCACAATTCTTTGCTACCTGCTTAAGGTAATCACATCCTGGATAAAACGCTTCCATTTACCTGCAGCATGTGCTGTGTACACTCAGCCATAAAAACAAACTGGAGAACAATGCAAATTAAAGTGCACCGCTTGTCCCGAAGTGTGTCTCTCTGATCACACCTTCTTAATGAACAGCAGCAGACAAACAACGCAGCTAATAAGTTATTTTAATGGGGTGATGTAAGGGTGTGTGAACTGTTGCCTCCTGGGAGAGTGAGTGACAGATTCCAGTCCTCATTACTGCTCAGATTAGTCTCTGAGAATTCATTAGTGTCCAACGTGGCAGCTCTGCTGAGTGCCCTCAATTTGGAAGAGGAGACAGGAGGCCTACGTGCCCACACGCCCTAAAGACAGACGATCTGGAATTGAAGGCTTTTAGGGCAAAGGACTCTCTTGAGAAGAAGGCAATTATTCACCAAGCTTTTCAAGCCATTGGTGACAGCCCTCTTCCTCTAGTCTTTGTTAGGAGGTACAATGGAAAATAACCGAGGACTGACCGGACCTCGCTGGAGGAGGTAGGTTTAAGGCAGCATGTTTCAAATGCATAGTCCTCCATGGGGCTTATCTCAATTACAAATGACTTTTGGATTTCACCAAAGGGTGACAGCCTGAAGAGTACAGAAAAGTATAATTTGTTAGTAGTTCTAGTATTTCATATTTTGGTCAACACATGGAGGGTGGGGAAAGAAAGAAGCAGCAAAGTATATCAAGTACAGGTTCGAATTCCTTATGATGGATGTTATTATTATGTATATCTAAAATGTACCAATAAAAGTATATTGCTTTCAAAAATTTTTTGAAATCTACCCTCTTTGCAAAACCACCAAGAAAAACTTGCTATTGATTGGTTTTAAAATTCAATTAATGCAATTCTTGTGTGTATAGTAGAGATTTTTTAATACACTTCATAACCATCACAAAAAAATATTCTAAGGACCGGGGAGATGGCTCAGTGGAATAAGCGCTTCCCTGGCAAGTGCAGGGGTCTAAGTTCAACTCCCTGTTCCGCCAAAAAAAAATATGTATATATGTACTCTGACTCCTGGGAAATAAAGGTGCCAACAAGCATGCTCACAGGCTGCTAAAAAGCTCTCAGACTTGTATCTGTAGCCTTAGGCAAGAGGTGTGTCTTCCATCCAAGCTATATCCACAAAGTAGAGATGCCTAGGGAAGTGCAGCCCAGCTCCCAGCACCCGTGGGGAGCTCTCACTTGGCCCCAGGGGCTCAGGTGCTGCTGGCAGGTACAGGCAGGTGAGGCGGGGCTCTCTCCTGCTGGCTCCTCTCCCTGCTGCTCCTCCCTTTGCCTCCTGGGCATCATGGATTTAGCACGTTTTCTTCTGCTGAGCCCTTCAACAGTCCTTGGATCCTCTTCACTGAGGACAGAAACTGCAATAAGGAATCTGCCTCCTCTTGGCCTTGGAGGTCAGTATTGCGTCCTGACAGTGCAAACCTGACTAAGGCACCGATGGCTGTGGTTAATACATCTCAATTACTTAATATGCACCAAGCACTTCACTAAGCGTTATACATGTGTAAATAATGGCAGCCACCTGATGCGTGGCCTTGAGGATGGGCTCCACTTAATCCTTTCAGCAGCTCTGTATGATATGCTACAGCTATGTCTGTTTACAGTTGAGGAGGACCAGACACAGAGACTGGGTGACTCCCCATGGACACACGACAAACGGAAGGTCTTCAACGCACTAAGTCGCTCATCGGAGTCATTTTATGCTTGTAACTTGCTTGGACCCGCCTTAGAGTACATTTTGGTGTGTAGTGCTGGTCTTCCCTGTTACTCAGTGCCGACGCTGACAGTTGTGACTTAAGATACCTTTATCTGCTTGGTTCAGGATTTTGCAACCATAGTGACAACCGTATCTTTGAAGAAATTAGTAATGATTTCAATATTAATAAAATCAAATCAAGAAATAGATGAATGTTAGCAGCAACTCAGGCCACTAAGCCACTGTCAAAATGACAAAGCATAGGTTTTTCAGTATGAACAGAGTAGGGGTTAGGAAAGGTGGGATGACTTTACCAGCGATCTAGAAGACCACCACCAGGCTGGAAGACGAGGGGTTTGCAAGCCAGGAGGTGGGACCAGAGGCTGACTGAGGGCTGCCGGAAGAACAGAAGTGCAGTTTCTCAAGCCACTTTGTGTTGACTCCCTTTGGCCCCAAGGACCAGACTTGAGACGCTGTCTTTTCATCTCCTAAATTAAAATGTAGGATGAGGTGCATGTGAGGATGGAATGGCTTAGAGTTCATGTGGCAGAGAAGGTCTACAAATCCACAGTTTGCCCTTTCTACTTCAAGCCAGCACCAAGCTGCATGGCCCAGGCTCCAGATATCCTGACCAGCGGTGTGTGGGGTGAGGCTGCCTGGCCTCTGGTCACCTTTGCGGTGTCCCCTGTTTTATGTTCTCTCTCACCTGCTAGACGGCAGGGGCCAGTTCTGCGTGGAAGATGGACATTCACTAGATCTCCTGACGGCCCGACACGGCAGTGTCCCTTTGATAACCTTCATCAGACTGTGACAAGGAAAAGAATGGCACATTCATTGCACTGGGCTCGTGAGATTTTTGTAAGTAAATAAATAACTAAATAGATAAAATGTCCCAAAGAAATGAACAGAAGAGCTGCTTACAGCAGCTGTAATTCCTTGCTCTGATTGAAACAGTGCTAGAATCAGAACCCTCAGGAAAACCTACCTGTATCTAAGAGACGGCAATTGCTGTTTAATGGTGTAACTTCGAGGGAGGCCATGTGCCGAGCAGCCGCGGACGCTCATGCCCAGCTGATCTTCCCGAGAGGCCCGACTTCTGCAGAGCAGACCCCTGCTCGGGTGTGCTCCCTATGCACCTGCTGCAAACGGGGGTCTCCGCTGGCCTCCCCTCCATAAGCAGAGGCACCATGGGCCTCACTGAGAGTCAGGTTGTGGTCTGGTAAAGCCACCTGAGTTCTCAGGCTGGGTCACTTAGCTTACAATATCTGAACCCATCGTTCTTATCTGTGACATCAGGAGAAAGCACTTCCACACAGACTCCTTTGGAAGATTAAAAGCTAATTTAAAATGATGTTTGGCACACTGGTTCAAATTTGCACATGCTCAGTCTACGTTAGCTGCTGCTGCTGCTGCTGCTGCCGTCGCGAGTGCTTGATCCTAACACTGGAGTCGCGTTCCCTCTCACCTGGCTCACCCAGACTGACAATTCTTGTTCAGGGGAGCGACCCTGGCTCCTTTTTCTTTACATGCAGGAAAGCTCAGGGCAACCCCAGAAGCTGTGTTTAATAATCCCAGTTTTTAGTTCTTCCCTGAGTCTCGCTCAGTCAGAAAATCTTCTCTTGGTCTTCCTTTCCACCTAGAAGAAAAATCCCAATTTTTAACTGGCCCCACACACTCCTTTCCCCAAAGCCCAGTGGGATTTTGTGCACAAAGTTAAATCCACGTCACTGATTCCCAATTGAGTACATCAATGATTAAGTTTATGAGAGAAACCAACAAGAAGTTGAACAGAAAAGCCCACTTTCTGCTGCCCCAACCCACTCCATCTTGGCCCCAGCCTTTCAGCGTCGCTGGGTTGTGGGCGGAGGTCCAGGCCCGCTGTCCTGGAGGGGCTGTGAGGAGCAGCAGACTTACTATGGGCCAGGGCTCTGGAGGGGTGAGAACATTTGCAATGAATGTTACACAGAAAAAGTCAATTTTTTTTTCTTCCAAAGCCCATGGTAACAGCTAATAGTTAATGCCAAAAAGAACACGTTGTCTTTTCTCTCTCATGAGATATTTCGCTGTGTTGGGAGCTGGACTCTCACACAGGCAACGACGGAATCACTGGCCAGAGTTTACCAGCTCTGTTCTCTCAAAGCCAGTCCATGGCCTGTGCCTGTAGGTTTTTAAAGGGGACAAATGGAGTGGGAACAGAGATGGCAAATGTGACGGAAAGAGACCGAGTAACAGCAAAGGAGAACTTGCTGAATTCCCTGGACATCTTAACTCACCCCCAGGTCACTTGCAGAAGACAAGACAAGGCAAGACAAGGCAACTGTCCTTGCCTGAGTTTTAAGGTTTTGGTTCTAGTCAATTGTGCCTTGGTTTCTTTCATAAACTACATCATTGATGAATTTAGTAATTGATAAGCAATATATATTTAAAAATTAAGGAATGATCAAAGTCTGTCACAAATATGCCAGAATAAAACCAGTTGATCTGTATAACTAATACACAATAATGAAAAAGACAAAAGATTTCAAAAGAAATTTTGTCCCAAAATAGTATTTTTAGTGAAAGGAGAAGGTACTTTTATCCCTGTAAATAATGCAGGGGTTATTTTTTCTCAATGAACATGTAGGATAAATACTATAGAAAAATTATGAATGGTAAGCAAGTGAATACCAGGAAGTCAAGTCAAATCAAAACACATTTTTTCCCCAAAGCTTTAAGAAACAGTCTTGTCTTTATTTCATTTTTGTATCTAGGTTTCTGTTCTCTACAGCTAAACACACTGAATCAATTGTTCAGACTTCCTTTATATTGGCTTGAAAGTTCTCATTGTGCCAAGAAAGGACACTTTGCCTTTCTTCTCAGCTGCTCTGAGCTCCCTTCTCACGCCGGGACCTCCTCCCTCTAGAGAAACTGAGGATGCGCGGGAGACGCGTGCCTCCTGCAGCTCAGCGCGCGGGGACTCCCGCAGAAGCGCAGGGTCGCCGTTGCCCGCAGCAGGAGCCTCGGGTTGGCCCTACCGTGGGTGAGCTCATGCCCAGGGTCAGCGTCCAGCTGGCCGCGGCGGGGGCTGTGGCCCCTCAGGGGCGCGTTTCCCTCCCTCCCTGGAACACTGCTGATGGCTGCTCAGCCCCAGAAATGGGCTTGTTCCTATGGCTTCGTTATGCTTTTGCATATTTCCCTTTGAATAATTTTAGACTGAGAAAAGAGGTGCGGAACTCGGGCCAGAGCGCCTCCAGGCTCCCTTCTCGCAGCGCACACTAACACCGCCTGCCGCTGCCAACCCAGTTCCTCCGGTTTTCCTCCTGTCTTCTTTAGTGCCAGGATCCAGTTTGTGAGAGCACATTGTATTCCCATGTCACGTCTCCTTGTCACTGCCAGCCTGTGCCAACATCTCGGCCTTTCCTCGGCTTTTACCCTGCGGCACTTCTGCAACCCGCCCTGGAGCTGTCTTTGTTAGTCCTTCCTTAGCGCTCACGTCCATCCTGGGCTCTCCGCACGCGAGGAGCGCCAGCTCTCCCTGCGGCCCCAGCCCTCCCCTCCCCTCTAAACCTTCCCGGTTGGGTTTTTCTTTAATTCACGTTTTTCTTTAAATCCCTTCTCATTTCCTTCCCTCTCCTCCCTCGTCTCATGGCCCCTCCCATTTGAAAGAGATTTTCCGCTCCTTAATATATATCCTTTATTTTAACTTTATACTTTGGGTTTGGAAACAACCCATGTGCCTACTGACAGCTGAATGGATTAAAAATGTGGCATTTATATACATTGTAGTATTCCTCCGGCATAAAGAAGGATAAACTTGAGACATTTTTAGGTAAATAGAGCCTTAAGGGGAATAAATGAGACGCACAAGATTAACAACTGCCTTATTTCTCTCGTGTGTGGCCAGATACTTCTTAGGACATCTCTGAGCTTGTATTCATCTGGTGGTTTCCTGTGGTCAGACTGGGGCTGTGGATTTGGGGAAAGAAATTAACAGAGGTTGTACACCCTTGTCAGAACCTCATGTCAGGAAGCGCAGGCTTTGACGTCTCCACTCATGATGCTAACAAGAGCCATGCATTGGCTGGCCCTGCGGTCACTAGGTTACAGAAGCGCAAACTTACTGTTTTCCCACTTTCCACAGTCGTTAGAACCAAGTCACTGAGTTCAGCCAACAGACCAGAAGAGGAAGGTTAACTGCAGTGTGCGAACGTACGTTAAGGTCACCACAGGAACCAAACACATTCTGAGAGGTACTACAAGGGTGTGAAAGCCTCACAGAACACCTTAAAGTTTCACCCATTAATTTGAAGTCTTGTTAATGGATCTTGCCTGAGACAAATATTACTATGACATTCTCATGGTGATTTTCTATTTCCTTAAATTCTTCTACAGGTATTCATCGCAATTCTTCCAAAGTGTGTATTTTTCAGGTCTGTGCACTTTTTGTTTATTTAATCATTTATCTCTGTCTCAACTCATGGCATTATTTTATTCCATGTTCTTAGAATCCAGTGGTATTGTTATTTATTTTATGGCCCAAATGCTTACAGCCTTAGCTATTTTTAATTCTTTCAGGTTATTTCCTGTGTAACTTTAACATACCATATCCTGTCTTAAAAAATTGCTATTCTGTAGAGAGCCCATGCCGCGAATCGCGGCTTCAGAACCAAAACTCCTAGGGACCATTGGGTGAGGCCTGCTGCAGCCCTTGAAGCCTGCGCTAGATTACCCCTCCCACCGAGTGTGCCAAGATGGCGCTCATTTCCTGCTTCCGCAGTCGCTATACACCCGCCTATAATGATGTAAGATACCTTCCCTGAGATTGTAACCAATGGCGCTGTAACATGTATCAACCCTGGATTGGACAGTGTGAGGATATAAAAGAAACGCTCCGCGACGCGGAGGGTCAGAGACAGGAAGAGGGACGGAGAGAGGAACTGTGCTCTCTCGGGGCGCATCACTCAGGAGAACGATTAAAGCCTTTCCGCCGCACAAATCGTGTTGAGTGCTTTCCTGCTGGACGGGAGGGCACCCGACACTATTCTATCCCTAACTTCAAACGGTAAGATGTTGCAGGCTCACTTTCCAGCATAATATTAGAATCAACAATTTTGATAAGAAACCTTTGTTACTTTCATTGAAGAATTGTACTTAAAAATTCACAAGTCTGGCATGTTGGCCTAAAACTCCAGCACTTTGAGAGACAGAAAGATTACAGATTCAAACCCACCCAGGCAGTTTAGCAACTTAATACATAATGCCCTGTCTGGAAAAATAGGAAAAGATTTGGGGTATAGCTCCATGCAAAGCCCTGAATTATATCCTCCACTACCGAAAAAGTAGGAATAGGAAGATGAAGGAAAGAAGGATAGGAAGAGGAAGGAGAAGGAGAAGGAGAAGGAGAAGAAGGTGAAGGAGAAGGAGAATAAAATAATGTAAGACAGGAGAGGAGAGGACAGGAGAGGAGAAGAGAGGAGAGGAGAGGATGGGAGACGATGGGAGGAGAAGGAAGGAAAAAGAGAAAAGAAAAAAGAAAAAGGAAACCAGTGAGCTTGGACTCATATTTTTATTGGGATGTCACAATTTCTACAAATCCTCAACAAAAAATAACTAGGAAGTACATGTGTTTATGTACTTTTATAGCTTGTATCTGTGTATCTATCTATAACACACATAAATATACATATTTTATATCTCTTCAACTGTATATGTGCCAATATCTATACAAATATATCTGTGTATCTATACATCTATCTAAACACACATATAAATATACGTATTTCTGTATCTCTTCATGTGTATATATGCAAATATATATGCAAATATCTGTGTATCGGTTCATCTTTCTATACATACAACCATACATGTTTCTATGTCTCTTCATCTGTATACATGTAAATATAGATACTGCGTATTTACATATCTGTACTTAAAGAGGCATGAATTTATTCTCACAGCTCCCACTCCACCAGCACACCGAGTTTCATTCTAGTCTTTTCTCCTCTCTCGGCGCCTCCTCCCTCTGAGCATGGGAAGCCAGCCTCTCAGCATCACAACTCTGGTGCACACGTCCTAGGAGCAGCTGACTGTGCAGGCGAATTCAGCAGCACAGCGTGTCAGTGTGCACTGTCACCTCTGCGAGCAGCTCTGTGGCGTCAGAGGAGAACGCTTTGCTCAGATCCACTGTGCGCTCTGATCCTGCAGTGACAGATGCGCAGTTGCAGTCTGCATTGTGTTCTGCCCCCCTCAACATCTGCAGCAAGTCACTCCACGTTGGCGGGCCGGGGCCCAGTGGACATCTGAGTCTTGGCACATGCGAAGAGCCTGCCTGGGGACCTCAGTGCCATGCAGAACAATGCTGTCACCCCTTAGCTACCACTTGGGTGCAATGTCCCTGTCCCTCTCTCAGAACCCCTGGAGATCGCCAACCTACTTTCTGTCCCGGTGGTTCTATGTCTCCCAGGATGCCGTGGAAGCCGAAGCACGCTCATCAGTCTCTGTGTCCGCCTTTGCTTCGCAAAGTGCAGCTGCAGCGTGTGCCCACTCCTCTGTGCGGCAATCAGTCACTATTTCCAACATCATCCTACCTGGTTATCTTCTGGAAGTCTGAGTAGAAAAACATTCGAAAGTACCCTACTCATTCACTTGGGGCAAGATCCCGCTTGTTCCGGGCACACTGTCCTAGTGTGGGGATCCTGGATGTGTTCTCCTCTCTCCTAGAACTTCTAAAGTGCACATCACAGAAAAAGCAAAGCATGTATGGATGTGGGTGTGCGAGGGTTAATCCCCTGTGTCCATCCAACTGACTACGAGGTGCCTGGATTAAACCCTGGTGTGGGTTTCTCTGTGAAGATCGGTATTTCAGGGTTGAAGAACATGACCCCGCTCCATGCGGCGGGGGACATGGTCCATCCCCTGGGGATTCCATCGAGCCACAGGTGGTGAAAGAAGGCATCTGCCCTTTCTCCTGCCCTGCTGCTTGAGGTGGGCTGGCTCAACCTTCGCCCTGGGATTTACTCCAGGGGCTAGTCCCATTTGCAGGCCTCAGGCTCAGAGTGAACTCACTCTTGGCGTTCTTTGGTCTTTAGCTTGTAGATGCTAAATTAAAGAACATCTCTGTACTCCCGTGAGCCTATTTCTCGTGAGAATTTTTCCCTGGTCCCCGTTTCTCCGGGAAACCTTGAACTCAGGGACAGCGACCTCAGCCAGCAGGACACAGGCAGGATTCCCAGGGCAGCGTCATCTTGGCTGAAGAATGAAGGAAGACCAAGTAGTAATTTTTTAAAAATCGCTCAAAACAGAGGGAGGGAAAGATTTGTGGGCTACAGGAGCTGCCTGCAAAGAGATGTATTAGGATTTTGTGCTTCCTCTTTATTTTGTTAGTACACGTTTGTACTGCGTGACCATGACGCTCCTGGTGGAGAGCTGGTGCGTGAGCAGAACACGGTTTAATTCCCTTTACCTCCCTCTCCTCGCCCCTGCTGCCTCCAGCTCAGGCTCGGGTTCCCATAAGCTCCACCTGCCTACTTCCTGTTACCTGGCTTTGATTTTGCTCTTGAATTTGTTAGCGCTTCAGGCAACCAGTGAAGTGAAGCTCAGAACCTCAGCAAAGCTGACAGGAAATTAGAGAGGAGACAAGCGGACCCCGTAGCGGAGGCAGGTCACGCCAAGCCGTTCCAGCCCCATCAGGACACTGGAGTTCTTGCTCAGGGGACCCCGCTCGCCTCCCAAAACGCAGCGCTCTGTCCTCAGGGGAGTCCATACCACCTCCCACCAAGGTCCCTCCATTTACCATGAACGCTGTAAAGGTGATCAGGCGGGGGATGCTCGGCAGTCTGGCATGTTGGCCTCGAAGTGAAGACGAAGCGTCTCTCGGACGCTCTGCCTGCTGGTGCAGACCATCCGTGCCTCCCCCGATAGAGGGATAGAGGGACGTGTCGCCCGCTGGGTTTGGAGCTGTGAACATGCTTTTCTGCATGGAGAGAATAAATTTGACAAATGACGACAAGTTCTGAGTAGGGCTAAAGGAGCCATTGGGCTTTGAAGAGCAAGCGCGTCTCAGAAATCTGTCCTGGTCAGCACGTGCGCTCTCAGAAGTCAGCTGCGGCTCTAGACAAACTGACCGCGGCGTGGCCTGCCACAAGGACCCTACGCCTACGGAAGGGCTCGCGTGCCGCATCCAGGGAGCCCGCTGGACAGGTCTGGAAGCGCCTGCCCCTCCTCGGTGAGGAAGAGCGTGGACGCATAGACGGCGGCACAGGCGTGCGCAGCCGTCTGTTTCTTCCCTGAAAGTGGCACTTGAGTATTTCTCTTAACCAACACGACTGTGGCTGGCCTCCAGGAACGTTCTCTAAAGAAGCAATTAGCCTGGAAATTTTTTTTTTTAAATGCAAGTAGTCGACTGTCAACTTTCTGTCAGAAATAATCTTTCAAACGCTTTGCAACGTGCAAGTATCGTAGCTGCCGACAGCAAAGCGGCCCCCTTGCCTGACCGCTGCCCTCGGTGCCTGCCGACCGCTGGGGACGCAGGCACTTAGCGCGCTGTGGCCTCCAGGCCGGAAGGGACACTGCGAGCGGCCGCCGAAGCCTGGGTCGCCAGCGGTCTCAGCGGGGCGTTTGCAGCCTGCGGGGTGGATGCGGTTAGCGCTCACGCTGGGCAGATGTGGAGCGGCCGACGAAGGATCAGCAGCAGCTTAGGCTCGCGTGTGTGCTGAGCAGCAAGCGTGAAAATGCGCCCGAGCCACCTGCTCGCCAAGCCCACTTCATCTCCTGCATTTCGGGATCCCGCGCGGACTCTGAGCACCGCCAAAATTGTCTGACTTCGACTGTTTCCAGAGTAAGTAACAGCCAGGTTAGTTAGGGATTTTTCTAATTGTAATTTAAAATATCATATCCTGTTGTTTCTTTAATACCAGCAGGGCATTACTGATGAAAGAAAAAGTTCATATCAAGTTTTGGACTAAATGAAAATTTAAATATTTCATTGCTGCTCTGAGTTTCCGGGTCTGAACTTAGGCTATTTTTAGAGTAGTTTAATTATGAAATTTGAGATGTATCGTGGATGTCCATGCTATTTTATTTTTTCATGTGTGGATAAAAATGCTTTCTAAAAACTATTATTTTATTTTTTAAAATTTTATTTATTTATTTTGTGTGTGTGTGTGTGTGTGGCCAGCTCAGCCCACCAGGGGGCGGGGCTGGCTGGCATGTGGTGCTGGGGGATTGAACCGCGGTCCCTGTGCTTTGCTTGGCTTAGCTTGTTCTAAGTAGGTGCTTTAGACCACTGAGCCATCTCACCAGCCCCATAAAAACTATTATTTTAAAAGGGAAATTGTCATGGGCTTATTAAAATGATAACTGTATTGCAAGCTGCAAAGTGTGAGAAAAGTATCTATTTTCAACAGGTGCATAATATAGGAAAATGGATAGACGTGTACTGAGGTTCTGTTTGTTAGTTTCTTCTCAGTCTTGGAATTTCATCAGTCTTTTTAAAACCTTGTGGCCATTCAGTACACATGCATAATTTTCTGGAAAAGCAAACTGAGTTTCATGGAGACAGTTTCCAGATTTTTTTTGCTAGTATCAAAAGAGCTGAAGTGAGTCCTCACTTCTACTTCTTTTCTCATTTGTGAAATGTATTTATAAGATGCCTTCGTCTGTACTGTAGAGAAAAGGACATATATTTGACTGATACCTACATCTGAAGATATCATATTTTTTTAAAACACTTATTTGTGGCTAGGACACTCAAGGCTTCCCGGAGATACCGCATCCTTCCGTGGGCAGCGAGGTGCGCGGGTTCACTTCCCCTTGTAGCTCTGGCTCATACTTGGATGGAAAGACCACCAAGGCATAATGCAACCCCAGTGTGCTGAGAGAGAAAACGTGTGCCTAGTGTTCACAAATGTATACCCTGGAGCCAAACCGCCTTGAACTTTACTTAGGCTTTGTCATTTATGAGATTTGTGCCCTGGACACATTATTACTGTTCTCTGAGCCAGAGCTTGTCACGTGAGTACCTAACCATCTCCTCCTTCGGGATTATTTTGATCATTATTTCAGAGAATGCATACAAAGGGCCTAAAGTAGTACCTCACACATATAAAAGAGCCTGTAAACAGTCATAACTAATCAATAATAGTTATGATTATTGATAACTATGTGTGTGAATGTGACACTACTTTCAGTATCCAAATCTTCAACAACTTAAAATATTCAAACATTTTATTTATTCACTCATTCATATTTATCTACCACCTTATACATGCCCGGCACCATCCTGGGCACTAGGGGTTTGTAGGCCTGTGGGAAAATCACTTGTGTTTAAATAGTCATGAATATTTGAAATCAAGATGATTTCATGACTTTTTACTTTGAAAAATATAGTTAATACCCTCGGAAGCAGAATTTATAGGATGCTATTACAACTGCAAAAAATTCGGTGTTTTTTTAAGTTTATTTTGATACTTTTCGAAAAATGAAAAATGCCGTCATGGTTTGTGGGTCAGCGGCTAGTGGGAGCTCTTGTCACAGCTGCCTTGTGTCATTTATCTTAATCGTGCACTAACGAGACCATTTTTCTTTCTTTCGGTCTTTCTTTCTTTCTCTCTCTCTCGCTCTCTTTCTTTCTTTCTTTTCTTATTTAGAAGATCATTGCATCCTTTATAGCCCAGTTTCCAGATTGCTGAGGAATATAGCTTAACTCTTGTTTTCATTCATCCATGCGGAAAAATAATATGTAATAGGGTCTGTGAAGCCTACACATCAACATGTCTCCTTAAGAAATATCAATTGATAAAAATTATTGACTAGTAACATTTGCGTATATTTTGCCAGAGATATGGAAGAACGTTTTTGAGAATTCTGAAATTTACTCCAAATGGGCAAGTCCACGTGACATGTCAATAACAAACACGCATATTTGGCGTACGTACCTACATGTGACACCAGCAGCCGTCTTTAGTAGGTAAGTAGCAATCTTCTTATTGTTGTTTAAGTTTATGTTTATGATTTACAGGGTCAGTGATCAAAGGCAGCCCTGGATGATGTCACAACACGCTAGCAGGCAGCCTGATTATGTGAAAAGCCGGATACTTACACCAAGAGGTCACCCACCAGCTGGCTGCAGATAAACTGGAGAAAAGGCAACAAACATCTCAAGGCAGTTCTCACTGTGGTGCGCTAAGGACTTGCAAGCCTAGCACAATTTTGCAGACCTGGATATTGAGCATGTTTTCTAAGTCAGCATAAATCCCCTCAAAACTTCTGTGTGGCTTGCTACATAAATTATCCTGGAGACAGTAAGAATAGGTGTTTATTTTCCCTTTGCATGGTAGTACTTAAATATTCTATTTTAAAAGACAGTGGTGATGTTTTACCTCTATGATTTAGAGAAAACATACTCTTAGATTGAATAAAGAAAATTTGGGGTTATTTTTATGTGTCTTACTTTTGTTCTGAAGATTTGAATATTTGTTTAAATAAGATTTGGGATGAAAAAATTAATAGATGTTTTTGATTATTGCTAATATTTAACAATTTTGAATATTTAAGTCTGCCCTGTGACTATATGCTTATATTCCTTAGGGCCTTTGGTGCCTCCCTCCTCCCTCCCTCCCTCCCTCCCTCCCTTCCTCCCTCCCTCTTTTCCTCTTTTTCTCTCTTTCCCTCTCTCCCTCTTTCACTGTCTCCCTGTCTCCCTCTTGCCCTCTCTCCCTCTCTCCCTTTTCTTTTTCTTTTCTTTCTCCTTTACTGTCTTCCTCTGGCCCCTTTTCCCCATAACTCCCTTCTTTTTCATGGATCCCAAGTTAAACACCATGAAATGCTACATAAAGCATATCATTTATAGTAACAAAATCATACGGAATTCTGAAAAAAAAATACATTCACAGTACAATTTGATCTTTAGTCCAGTTTCTTGACAGAGTGAAGACATATTCTGAACTGAGTGAATGAGCTAGGAGAGCAAAGAGGAGCTGGGTAGGTTATAGTGCATGGTTAGTCCTTAAAACAGAGAGGACTCAACAATGGAAGAAAAAAAAAGATGGTGGATGCATGAACCCCGTCTATTCAAACCTAAAAACAAGAGTAGAAATAGGCAAGTATACAAAGTCGAACACGAGGGTAAGACTTGGTAAGTAGTTGGTGGAAACACTACTACATGTTGTTTTATTGTGATGCCTTTATTAATTTTCCTGGAATTTTGGTTTGTTCAACAACTCTGGATTTCCAAGGTTCTTATAAGCCTATAAAATATCTGTAGGGTTGAAAAGCACACAGTATTAGCCTGTGGAACGAGTCCCTCTTCGAATCGGTAAACACCACAAAGAAGTCCCACAGCAGCATAACCCCCACACCCTCCGACCACGATGCTCATTGGGTTAGTCACAGACTTTATTATCTGGTACGATCTGTAAGTTTTACAGAGCAACAGAGAGATCTTGACATTTATGGTGAAGTTCCTTTTCTGAACATTTGGCTTTAATAATGGAGAAGATCTGCTAGCTTAACCCTTTCTTGCTGCCTTGACAGACACCATCTGGCCAGTCATTTAACATAAAAGTGAAATAGCTGATGACTCCTTTTCAGCACCGTAGTGTTGCAGCAGATCGCAGCTTGAGAAGGCAAAAGAGCAGGCACAGGTAGTCACCAACAAGGAGAGGCCATGACCCATTTGTTTGAGACTGTGACAAAATACTCAGGCAGGACCAAGAAAAAATGAATGTGACCTAGAGCTAAGACATGAGCCTGTGCATGGGTTGGGCGATCCAGCCCACAGCAGGATCTCTCTCTCTCTCTCTCTCTCTCTCTCCCTCCCTCCCTCCCTCCATCCTTCCCTCCCTCCCTTTTCCTGATAGCCACCTCTGTTTTCCTCGTGAGCTAAAGGAATTCATGAAGAACAATTGGTTCTTTAAACATAGTGAGTTTTTGTACCTCGGGCGCTCAAGGCCCCCTTCCCATTGCTTCTTCTTCACAGTGACAGACAGATGGGAGGCAGGGAGGGCAAGCCTGGAAGTCTGTGAAGGATGCACAGAATGGCCTCTGAGGTGGAAGCAGGTTTCCAGCACCAGTCACTCACAGGAATCACGAATAGAAGCTTTGTTCTAATTTGCTCAAAATAGAAGCAGCTCCATTTTTCATGATTGTGAAAATGTTTGGTGCTTAATCAAAATCAAATGCTTGGTGATGAGAGAAGATGAGTGAGACGTTTGATAGCTTTTGCTTGCACTCCAAGGCATCATCTCTTATAAATTTATTCACATCCAGACACGTTGACAGGGTTACCAACCACACTTGATGTTCCCTTTTATTATACTAAAAAGCAGAAAATCTACCATGTTAATTTAAGGGTGCAGCTTAGCTAAGTCCAGTCCCATTGCTCTGAAGAGGACCTCTATTTTTTTATCCTGTGGAACCACAGCTCTCCCCATTAAACAGCTGTGATTTCCCTCATCCCCTGCCACTCTGCTTTCTGTTTCTGTGCATTTGACTGCTTTAGATGCTTCATATCAGGGCAGTGAGTCATAGTATTTCTTTTTGTGCTTAGCTTGTCTTCAAATTTCACTCATGCTTGTAGCATGGGATGGAGTTTTCTTTCTTTTAAAGGCTGAATAGCGTTCCACATGTGTTACTGCCACAGTGTCTTTACCCACTCAGCCATCGATGGACACTCGCACTGTCCCCAGCCCTTGGCTGCGTCTTCATGCTTCTAGGAAGCTGCCCACCTAAGCGTTAGCGGTGGGTGTGGGGTACACACCTCATGGCCATGCTGGAGCCAACGGTAGTTGTATTGTTAAGTTTTGAGGATCACCCATCACTGTTTTCCGCAACAGTTGTGCCATTTTGTATTCCAGCAACTATGCACAAGTGCCCTAATTGATTGTCACCTATACTTGCTACTTTCTGTTCTTTTTGTACAGTAGAGGTGAAGGCTCGTGGATTGATCCTGCACTTCTCTGACAAGTGGTGATACTGAGCGGCTTTCCGTATATTTGTTGACAGTTTTTATATCCTCTTCTGATAAATATCTATTCAAGTCCTTCCCCCATTTCTGATCAGATTTAGGTTGTATAGCTGCATTGTGCTTTATATATTTTAGACAGTAATCTTTTATCAGATAAGTGGTTTGCAAATATTTTCTTCCTTTACACTATGGATTGAATTTTTTTATACAGACAGAGAAAAGATAAACATAACAATGAAACAGAGTTTCAAAGCAGGTCAGCAAGACAGTCACATTGACACATTGTGACTGTCCCAATGGTTTACACATTGCACATTGTTGTCTCCTTAGTAGTTATTCAGAAGGTGCTGACATAACCTCTCGTCTGCACAATAGCAGCACAAAGCTTGCTTTTTAATGAACTAAGAGAAACTCGATGTGTAACTGTCATGCTGCCTAAGCCTTCTTACGTTCGGTGTAATCGTGTCTGCCTCTATTTCCACTATTTCCGGGGCCTCCCATGCAACGAGCCATTACCAACAAAGTTTTGTGAAGCCTTTTCTCTATTTTAATCTCAGGGCTTTACAGTCTTGAGTCTTAAATTTAACCCCTTAATCCATTTTCAATGAATTTTTGTGTCTAGCAGAAGGATTCAAATTCCTTCTTTCACATGTGAGATGCAGTTTTTCCTAACATTGTTTATTAGAGAGATCACCCTTCATCTTTTGGTCTCAGGATGCTCATCAAAGGTGATAGGATGAGAGCAGGCTGTCTCTGCCCTTTTGGGTGGTCTTACGCTGCTGGTCAAAGGTAATAGGATGAGAACAGGCCATCTCCACCCTAGCTGTCCATGTGCCTATCTTTATGCAGACAGCCTACGTTGTTTTAATCATTGTGATTTTATTCACTGTGATTTTTATATTGTGTTTTGAAAGAAAGTCTTCCAACTGTTTTGTTTTGTCTTGCAAAATTTTCTGGACTATTTGAAGGCTCTTGAATTCCATATAAATTTCAGGATAATTTTTTTTCTATTTCCACAAAATATGCGTTGGAATTTGAATCAGGACTGCAATGAATCTGTAGATGGCTCTGGTATGTTTACACTTTGGCAATGTAGTCCCCTAATCCATGAACATAGCATGCCTGCCAATAGTTAGTGTTCTTTCATTTATTTCAGCAATGTTTTTTAGTTCTTGTTGTACAACCATTTAATCTCATTTGCTAGATTTATTTTTTGGTAATTTCATTATTTTTTGATGCTATTGCAAATTAGATGTCTTTATTTTTCCTTTCTTCCTTCTTTCCTTTCTTTCTTTACTTTCTTCTTGTTATGAGGAGAATACCCTGGGCTTTGGACGTGCAAACACTCTACCAGTGACCTACATTGCCATCATTTTTTTATCTTATCTTAAAATTTTGCAAGGACAGGGGTTCAATCCCAGACCCACATGCCGCCCTGGCCCCACCCCTGGGGCACACTGGGCCAGTGAACAAGTCCTGGTGTGGTGACGCAAGCCTGTAATCCTGGTGTTGGGGAGGCTGAAAATAGAAGGATCACTACAAGTCTGAGCTGCATAGTGATACCCAGTACCAAATACATAAATGAAAATAAATAAATATATAAAATTTTAAACACAGTCTTGCCAAGATGCATAGGCTGGACTTGAATTTACATTCTTAGTGCCTCAGCCTAAATAGCTAGAATTAGGCATGCACCACTGCATCCAGTGAGGGGTGTGTGTGTGTGTGTGTGAGAGAGAGAGAGAGAGAGAGAGAGAGAGAGACTTTTAGGGCTTTATACGTACAAGTTACATCATCACAGAACACCACCAATAAAAATCCTTGCTTCTTCCTTTGCAATTCTGCGCCTTTCATTTCTTTTTCTTGTTTAATTACTGACTATGACTTTTTTTTTTTTTTTTGCGGAACCAGGGATTGAACTCAGACCCTTGCGCTTGCCAGGGAAGCGCTTATTCCACTGAGCCATCTCCCCGGCCCCATGCTGAATGCTTTTTATATCTCCCCTTTACTATGTTGATAGTTCCTTTATTAACTTTTTTTTTTATACAGTCTCACTGCACAGCTCAGACTCATAGCGATCCTCCTGTCTCAGCCTCCCCAAGGTTGGGATTATAGGGATGTACCACCTTGTCCAGTTTCAGGGCCAGCAAGTCACACCTGGGGTTCCAGGGATCAAACCAGGGTCCTTGCACTTGCCAGGCAGGCAGATAGACCATGGAGCTAGCTCCCTGGCCCTTTATTATTTCAGTCATGAAAGGAGGGGTGTTTTGTCCTTTATTTTGTTAATATGCACATTACATGCATAGAGTTTTGTATGTAAACTGTCCTTGTTTTGCAGAAATGAAACTTGTGCACAGTGTGCAGTGCTTTTAAGGTGTTGCTGAATTTGGTTTGCTCTCATTTTTGATGACCTCAGCCTCACAGATACTGATCTTGTGATCTCTTCTGATGTCTTTGAGTAAGCATGGAGTTGTTCCTTCCACTTGAAGTTTCTAGAATTTAACGCAGGTAAGTATCAAGTCTTCTTTAAAGCTTTGCTTGAATTTTGCAGTTTATTTAGCATTGAACTTGCTGGAAGGTGGTTTATTGTTACTATTGTTGTTGCTATTATTTGCTCATTTATTTATTCATTTATTTATGCAATGTATTGAGGACAGGGTCTGCAGGGTCTCACTAGCAGATTGGACTCACAGTGATGCTCCTGCTCTCAGCCTCTCAAGCTCTGGGTTTGCAGACTTGCGCCACCACCCTCAGTCTCAGTGCACCCGGTGGGCGGGGCTGGCACTGCACACCGAGGATCGATCCCCGACCGGTGCACTTTGCCTAAGAAGGAGATTTAGTCCACTGAGCTGTCTAGCCAGCCCATTATAATTATTATTACCATAATTATTATTACTGACAGTCTCTTCAGTTATGGCTTATTCACATTTTCCATTTCTCGTGAAGTAGTATTGAAACATTGTGTTTCCATGAATTTACCCATTTCTCCTGTTCTATTCAATTAGTCGGCATGTAGTTTATTCTTAAAATTTTCTCACAGTGTATTGTTAGATGTTACATCCTCTTTTTGTATCTGATTTTTGTTATTTTAGTGTTATCTCTTCTGTTATTTTAAACCTTTTGTGCTGTATTGTACTCATTAAGCAAATTTCTTTTAAACTAACCTCACTCTTACATTCAAATCATCCATTTCCTTTTCTTTCTTCTAATCACGGCAGATTAGAAGACTTTTCTGTCCTCTACTCACTCTATTCACCTTCTTCTTCTCTGCTGAGCTCCTGGAATTTTAAAGTTAGGCTGTAAATGTGAGATCGTTGTTCTTTAAAGGGTGTGTATTCGCAGATATGAGCTTCCCTTTCACCACGGCTTTCATTCTTTAAATTTTATAAGATTCTTTTGCATTTTCATTTGTTTCAAATTATGTACTAATCTCCTGTGATTTCTTTGATCCACTAGCTGTTCAGAAGTGTGTTGCTTGCGTTCCATAGGTCTGTAGAATTTGCAGTCTCCCTTCTGCTAATTGATTCTTAGCTTCATTCCACTGTGCGTGGAAAAGATGCTCTGTCAAATTTCAGCCCTTCTGAATTGGTTAGGTTCTGTCTGTGGTCCCGCATGTGATCTGCCTGGAGAGCGACCCGGTGCCTACGAGGAAGGAGAACGCGGGCGCCGCGTCCGCTGCTGGAGCGCCCGCGAGTGCTAGCGGGGCGGCGACGCTCGGGCCTCCTCCTTTCTCGTTTATCTCAGTCTGGTTGTTCTCCCAATTCTATTGCCTGAAATATTTCTTCAAGAAATTTATTTTAAATTGTTTATGCTGTGAGGATTGTACTCATTAAAACAAGGTTCCCACAAGTAACAGAACAGAACAGGTAATGTGGTTTAAGCATTCTAGAATTTGATTCCTTTTTTGCGAGAAACTGGAGGAAAGCATTTTGGGGTTGGAACGGTGTTTCGTGGAACCAGGGAACCGAGTTAGGTCAGTTTAAGTTGTTTTATATGTTGTCATGCGTTACTGTGTTCTCTGACGCTGGTGACTGAGCCTAGGCCTTGCGCCCCAGGACGTCTTTCCTATTGCTCTGGCTAAGAGGGGCCCCTCCCCTCTGGGTCACCTCATGGTCCTGAATGACTTTTCCAGCTACAGTGAACATTCACGCCAGGAAGCGCAGGGCAGGGAAAAGCAGTGGCTCATCTCCTCCCTAACGAAAGCTTTCTGGAATTTGTGCGCACAGCTCCTCCTCCTGAAATCTAACTGGCTGGAAAATACTAATGCAGATGTACTCAGCTACCAGGGAAGGTAGGAAAATCTCTCCTGCTGGCATGTGACCTGCCCCTCGCAGGACCTTCCGGCTCCAGAAGGGGAGAGATGCGGATGCTGAGGGGCTGAGCAGCTTGTGTGACAGGAACAGACCCATGTCAGCGCAGCAGTGGCCATGGGACTGAGCTCTGTGCTTTTATGGAAATCTGGGGGTGATACAATAATTAAATTCCACGAGCACAAATATTCTTATAGTTGATGTGTTCCTCTCAAGAAAATTCTGGGCATCATAATTGCTGAGTCAGGATCTTTTTGAATGGAAAAATACACTCACATATCATGGTGTGGATCAGAGATTATAAAATAGTGCCTGAGTAGAGCAACATTTTCCTCTTGTTTTTGCATCCTTTGCCCACTGCTCTCGGAGATCCTCAAATCAATTTTCCCAGTTGTTTTTGTTTTCAATCCTATTGAACCCTTACCACCATCATTCTAGATTACTGATTCTCAACTGTGACTCTATATTTTGACTATGTCAGAAATTCTTCACACACACACACACACACACACACACACACACACACACACACACACACACACACACCAGTGATTTCTCAAGTCCATGCAGACCATTTAAGACACGATTACTTGAGGCAGGACGTGGGCTTTGTCTTCCTTTTCAACACCTTTCTAAAGCCCCCGTCTGCCTGTCACGCTGCCCTGCCTGGGCCGAGAAGCGCTGTGTCAGAAGAGTCCTGTTCTGGTTTTCAGGTGTTCGGAGCACAGAGAAGACCTTGCTGACGTGCAGACCCCGTGCTGCGAGGTCAGCCAAGACTGTGCTTCGTAACTAGTGTGCGCTTTTTCTGACCTGCAAGCTATGGTTCTGAGTACTAATGCACTGGGGAATATGTGCGTTTTTCTGCAACAAGTTCAGACAAATTACAGGTCCCCCGGCGATGATGAGAGTCCTGTTCTGGTACTTTCTACTCCCTTCCTCCTCCTAATATGTGCCTTATTTTTACTTTTCATAAATGTAAGTTGTGCTTTATTTATAGCGTGAGATACTATGGCTACTGCTCTGGGTTTTTCCTCTAGTTTTGACAGTCTTTCCTGGTACTTGCTGTCCCTGAGAGACGAGATGATGGGGACTCTGTTTTCTCTCATTTTCCTCTCAGGACATTTTTGCCCCATCTTACTTTGCATTGATCCTTACAGAGTCTAAGTAGTTGACATTTTGTTCTCACCTTCAATCACTGTTAAACCCATTGTATTATGCCGTCGGGTTTTTCTCTTAAAGTATAAAAAAGGGGCAGAAAGAGGGACAGACAGATGGACAGCCGACAGACAGACAGACATGATAGTGCAATGTCATATTTTAGAGCAAAGCCAGAAATATACCACATCAAGCAGTGCACTCAGCTTCGAGAGCCGTCTGTGGGCTCTGGGATGGGCTCTTGGCTAGAAGGTCCAAGCGGGTGCCTTAAAATGACAGCACTTAATTTGCTTCCTATTTGATCATGATTTTCTACTAAAATTTCTCCTTTGGAATTTCTCTTACTTTCTATCTGTATTTCTTGCTGTTATTTGTCATCTTCTAAGTCATAGTAGCCAACGGACAAGCACGCATTACCCCAGTAGCTTCTGTCTGGCCTTACTATCCTACTCCTGTAGGGTTAGACGTTCCCTAGGTCTGGGCCCTCACTCTCGTCTCTGCAGGGAAGAAGCTGTTGTCTGCATCTTCCTGGGTAGACACGCAGTGAGTGGATCTCACTAAGCAGCTTCCTGAGAGATGGCCCGCTGCTGGGACGTGCCCTTTGCGCCTGGACACGACATTGTACTTGCAGAGTTTTCTAGGTAGAGAAGGACTTCATTTCAGAAGGCTGAATCAGTGAGTCTCTTTTCTTTGATACTTGTGACCTGTTTCTTCCTTGATGCTCTGAGGGTTGCGTTTCATTGTGCTGCTCTGGGTGACCACAGCAGCGTGGCCACGCAGGCTCCTGCACTGTCCACTCACTCGGAGGAAGCTGTGTATTCTGGACTGAGGACTCTTGGCTTCTGCTTGCTGCAGCTCGTGTCTTTTCATTATCTGCTTGAATATTTCAGTATTTCTTTGTCTCTTTCTGAGGTATTGATTAGGTGAATAAGATCCGCTCAGCTTGTCTTGCATTTAGCTTTTGGTTTTTTGTTTAGAATTCTGGGACTTTTCCTTGATTACTTCTAAGCATATGCACTAAATTTTTAACCTTAGCAATTATATTTCATTCTTTAAGACCGTGTTCTCATTTTCTCATTGTTCTGCTTTTTGTTTGAGAAATATGATTTTTCTTCCATTTTAAAAGAATGTTTACAAGAATGCTTTTAAAGTTATTTTTGTTCCTAACCTCTTCGGCTTTCCCCAACGTTATTCTCCTATTTTTCAACTGAGGAAACTTCTCTTTTCACACTGCGAACGTTCCTTATGCGCTGGAGACTCCGTCTGCTACTAAGGAGGGCTGCGTGGTGACCCGGCGTGTGTGTCTGCTTTCGCGCAGGTGGCACTGTTCCCTAACTCGCCCTCTCCCTTTCCTACTGCAGTTTCCTCACGGCCAGACAACACTGAATCGTTGCTTTGATTTAGACAGAGAGGCCTGGGAGCTGCCTGGTGGGCAGCCGGTCTGAAATGCCTGAGATGAGAATGGATTTCCTCCGGAGCACCGCGCAATTTGGAAACTAGCTTTTGCCGGTTTGCTCAGTTTCTTTAGAAGGGCTTCATCATATGTTTTGCCTGGGGACAAAATGCTGCCTGTCTGCTCCGTGTGTATACTTTGCAGATGGGGCGCCCGTCTGGAAGAATCCTGGCACATCCAGCCCCTGAAGAATCTGTTTCTAGTTCTATCTTTAATTCCCTCACCCCACTCGTGCCTACTAGTTCTGTACACAGGGCACCTTTGGGGATCAAAGGCAGATTCACCGCCTTCCTTTTCAGAACTCTCAATCCACTGTGGGCTGGTAACTGAGCTCTTTCTCTGTCAGGCGCCTCCCAGCTGCATTTTCTATTCAAGGAAGGCATGAGTCTCACCCTGCGGGGATGCACAAGCCCTGCTCTGTGTTGTCTCCAGGGCCAGACACCTGCCTTTTTGCTCCCCGCCACCCCTCCTCCCCCTCCGCTCTGCTCCCCCGCACAAGGAAGTGGCTCCTGCAAGGGCTACTTCCTCCGCTGCCTCGACGTGGGCTCAGCCCCGCCAAGCACTGGTGCGATGGTGGAGAGAGGGGGAGGGGAGGGGGGCCAGTACTCTCATGCCTTTGCCTTGGGAGCCTCTGTCCATCCAAAGCACTGCTCCCTTCTCACGCAGTACACCACCTTCGGCCTCCAAGCGGCCCTTACTCCAGGGTTCCTCTTCCTCCCTGAGAGTTCTGGATCCCGGGCTTTGCAAGCAATAACTTGTTCCTTAGTCCCTACAGCCCTATTGATGGCAGGAGCAATGGTTGTTGTTAACTTATCTGAATTTTAAAATCTCCCAATGTTTTTATAAATAGTTTGACAACAGCGACTTGGAACCCAAAGTTAAGGGCCATATCAAGGCAAAGTTGAAGACCAAAACTAAGGACCATAATGAGGTTTAGAGGATAGCCAACACCTTCGTCCCTGCCCCTCCTGGGTCAGCCAGGACCCTGCACGTGACACCTTTTCAGGCCCCTGCAACTCTAAGGAGTCTGCTACCTCCCAAACCAGGAGATTATTGGCTCACAGAGGATGGTAGTCAGCCAATAGGCATTATGCAAGACAGAAAGTAACTAAGCACAGCTATCTCCCCCATGTTGGCAAGGGAAGCCACCTGGCCAAGTAAGACCAAGACCCAGCCTGGGTACGTGGTAGAGGAGCCAGAGAAGCTACAGCACTCTTCAGGCAGCCCCGAAGGTAACCCTTGGGTAGATGTACCTGGCTTTGAAAGATAGATAGCTAGACAGATAGATGAGTAGGTAGAACACTGGATTTCTTATTGGACTGTACCTACTCCTCCTACTGTACTTGGGTTAACCCCACTGGACATAATAGAGGCTAATGTTAAAAATAAATGGCTTATGCCAAATGCTGCCTAATTTGGCCTGATTTCCACACAGCTTGGAGGCGCTAGGCACCACCGGTATTCTACTTGTAATCTTCTGGCCCTTAGTTGTTTAGCAAGGTTATAAAATAAAATTTAAACATCATCGACCTTGCTAATGTCCTTGTCCTCTTTTCCAGACTATCAAAACACCACGGTTCTTTGAAAGGCAGACCTTGGCAGTCACTGTCCCACTCAGTCTAAAACAGAAGACAGACCTTCAGCCCCTCTAGGACCTTAAGAGATAAGAGTCTCTAGTGGGGGCAGGAGTTAAGATAGAATAAATAAAGATAGATAAAAGGAGACAAAGAAAATCATGACTTAAAATTTTTACTTTCAGGAGACATGGATTTCAGGACACAAAGTTAGCCCGGCTTGCCTTATCTGTACACTCCACACTTGTTTACATTTTTCTCCCAGGCCCATCATACTCCAAATCTCTTAAAGATACTGCCTCTAAATTAGCTTGGTTGATAAGATAGAGGTCAGAAACCTGACCTTAAGAAAGACAGATTCAAAAGTTCTGAAGTACATTTTTTAGGAAAGCCATTTTGGATCACCCATCATTATAAAATATATGTAGTAGACCAGGCCCTATCTTCCCTGTGAGACAGGCCATCCCTTTACTATAAAGTGAAGATTATATTTGTACCCATGGGTGGGCCATTGTGTTTCTTCTGTAAACAAACCCCCAATTTCCTATGGATTCATAAATTGTTGATGGTCAAAATTGCATAAATAGTCTCTATTTCAGATTTAGTGCCCCTGTGCCCAAGGGCTTGAACGCCACTGTGTGTACTTTAAATTCTGCCTAATAAAACTCTATACCACTAAGAAAAAGTTCAAGTATCAAATTATTTCTTTTCAGCTACTTGACTTGATTTCCCTTACCGAACTCTGATAGACGTGAATCAGGGTCTTCTATATTATGTATCTATATCACTGGACTTCTGGAGGAAACGAGAGGCCAAGGCAGGCATGTGTTCAATGTGTCGCTGTGAATTAGAAAATTTAAGTGTTTTGAGGCTTTTTATACATATTACCAAATTGCCTACTAGAACACCAGTATCAAATTCCATTTTCACCGTATCCTGATATCCTCAGAACATACGTTTTGGTGCTGCTTAAAAATCATTGTATCTAACCTTTGTATAGGAATCCAATAAACACACAAGCTTTCTGGTTGGCCAAACAGATATCATAGTTATGCTATACAAAGAGCTGGAATTGATCCACGAGGAGAGAGAGCCACAGCACCTGCCCGACTGTTGGTTCAAGATGGCTGGGCAAGACGTCAAGGGGCCTAGAATCCCAGCAGTGTGGGAAGGGTGCGAGGGGCCGCTCTCCCTGTGTTCATTTCCAGTCCCTCAAAGGGAGGGATTGCTGGAGCTCTCCATAAAAAGTAAAATTCCCCAAATAGAGAAAGTCATTGCAAAGATCCAAATTACTAACGCATGACTCAGAGAGAGACTGTCTCAGAAAAGAAGGAGAAAAATCAGCATCTAACATTCTTGTTTTCTAAAGGTTGCCCTTCATAGATTTCCCACTGCAAAACTGACAACAGAATTTGAGGACTAGAAATAAGGAATCTCCCCCCAAAAGACGCCACCTTTCCCATACCTCCTGGAACGGCATCATCCTGCAGCCTTTACTGAAATAATGTGGAAGTAGCAGTCTGCCACCCTGACTGGCCACCTCTGGCCACGATTCAGCTCACTTTATGATGGCTTTATTGCCCAGTATTTCTTCTCAGTGCAATGGCGCTCTCCACATTCATCACCTTATCCACTGCTAGCGGCCAGCCTGCCCCTGGAGACCTCCTGGCTGTCTTCCACGTCCCTCTGCTGCAGAGACAGAGCCGCGCTTCTGCATCAGCTCACGGGCTGTGCCCCAGCTCACCACTCATGCTCTTCCACTTCAGTGTCCTCACCTAGAAAATGAGCTGAAAGGGTCCCAGTAATTGCTCTTAGATTTTTTCTTTTAATTTTATTGAATGGGTTTATTCTTACGTAAACTCTAAATAAGTACACTAATTATCAGCCGAACAGCAGAATTCAAAGGGCACGTCTGGGTGCGCTTAGATCTGAGCAGGAGCTCTGGTGGTTGGGAGTCCTGAGGAAAGCCCTTTAGCTAGGGCCTTTTATTCACAAAGGGTCTCAACGCTAGCCTTTTGTACAGGTTGTTTTATTGTTCCTGTGCTATAGCATGATCTTAGGGAGTTAAAATGTGCTGCAATTTTTGTCACAACATTTTTTAATATTCAAGGAGACTCAAAAATCAGAAGATGTCTCAGTCATCTCCTGGCATCTGAGTGGGTTTGGCCTTTGGGCTGTGGTGGTCTGTCCACCGCCTTCCAGTCCCTACGGCCTACGAGCAGGTCGTCGTGGGATGGAGAGCAGGTCTAGTTTATGAAGTGACGAGTTGGTGTTCTGACGAAATGCAAACTTTGGTAATCGCTTGGGTGGAGCCCAAAAACCCTGCCAAGGGAGGCTTAGCACCAGGGCGACTTCCCTTGCTGGAGATCCAGCCTAAAACCATGGTTAAAGAGAACTGAAATGTCTAAATGATCTTTAAGTATAATAACCACCAGAGTAACTTTCAAAGCTTCAAAGAACAAAAAAAAAAAGCCTCACACACATGAACATACTGTGTGTATCCTACTAGGATTTGTACTAGTCATCAAAGAGCATTTCTAATGAGATGAATTCAAGTCCAAAATGGTCAACAAATTGGACCAAGTCAGGCACAGAAAATGTCTCCAGAGCTTTCTATAAAACTTTCACTTCAGCCTGGTCTTCCACGTACGCCACTCCTTATGTTGTTAGTCATTACGCGCTCCTTTGACCCTCCAGAAGCAAGGTGGGGCTCTCGAACATTTCTGAAGATAACCAGGTATCACTTTATATACCATGAGTTACCAAAATTTGCTACATATTGTAATTTCTGAAGCACTTAAATTTAATCTCATTCGACCCTTATTAAAGATGAGACATCTAAGCATTTTCTTTTTATTAAAAGGAAGTGAACTTTGGCAGCTAGCCAGCTTCTCGGGGCACTGGAGTGTGAGGACGAAGGCCCCAGTAGGCGCAGACCCTGCGTAGAACTCCGCGTAAGAGACCGATGAGGCCTGGCTTGCCACTTCTGAGTGAGATTGCTCCCCTCAGCTCTCTACTGTGTATTAAATGTGCACTTCCTCTCAGCCTAGGGGTGCAGCAGTGACCGAGAGGGACCATGGGGGTGCCCCTTGGTCTCCCAAGGTCAGCTCTGCTCTCTAGTCCCGGGCCTCCTCTGCTCCCAGCAACGCCAGAAAGCCAAGTGTGCGGTGGTTAATGCAGGGCGCTGCTGGTTCACGAGCAAAACCAGAGAAGCAAGGAAGACCTTTTAAAAACAATTGTTTTTTTCATCAGCTATCTGTAAATTACGAGTCTCAAAGCAACAAAGGAAAGCTAAAACTAAATAAAAGAAAAATGATGTAGGTGATATTCTGAAGTACAGGTGTAAAAAAACAACGTTTGCTGAGTTCCCAAGCAAAAAACGTGTGTAAGAGAGCACACCAGGGCAAGGGCGTCTTGAGAAGAAGGAAGGGCTGCCTGTCCAACCCCAGGTCTGCTCCTGGGCTGCTTATGCGTGAGGCTGAGTGATCTAAGAAGTGGGGGCCGCTCTCTTCTGGGGACATTTCTGCATCGTGGCGCAGGCTGCTGCCGTGCTCTGCGAGAGCCACCGACCCTCTCTGCGGTTGGTCTGAGAAGTACTAGCAAGCGTGGCTGGGGAAGATGCGTTCCAAAGCAAGGTTAAGGGGCTTGGTGAGCCGAGAGCGGGCGGAGGAGATGCAGCCGATCGACCGCCCCGCCCGCTGGCGCACCGCGACCAGCGCCTCCAGCTCGGCCGAGGGCACGTCGTCCGTGCCAACTGCAGTCTTTCGGGGGAACATTTTCCACCACCAATAGGAAACATTTGCCTCGCCTGTTTCCAAGGCCACCGTGTGGAGGTGAGCATGCCGCTCATTGTTTCCGGCAGCCGCATTCTGGTGGGGAAGGAAGCGCCGAGATGATCCCGCAGCCAGCCAGAGAGGAACTGCGAGCTTCAAAGGGGAGCCAGTGACGTCTGACTGGAGTTGGGTAATGTGCTGGAGAGCTGTGTTGCCTGCGTCGAAAGGGAAGTCTTTAACCCCTTGCGGGGATGACTCTGCGGCACTTTGACAGGGTGAAAACAATGAATAAAGCACAGAGGAGTTCCCTATGTGCAGAAAGTAGTGAGAAAGAAGGCAGCAAATCGCTCTCCGTTTTTCTGCCCTGGGAAGTACTGCACAAGTGCAAAAGGGAAGGCAAAACCCTGCTCAGACCCACAGGCTTGATCCGTGAATGTTCCATGTCGTTGTCTAGGACCTGTCTGCTGAGTGGGAGAAGGAGGGACTTACATAAGACAGCCTCCCAAGCCAAACAATGCGTAAAAGCAAGCTTGTGCCTTGAACACATCGCGAGTGTTTTCAAGGACAGATTTCATGTGATGCAAATAATTGCCTAAAATTCAGGTAAAGCATTTTGCCTCCCACTTAAATGACCACCCGGTGGCTTCATACACATTTTCAAGGGCC
>NW_004524705.1:3398128-3402587 GCF_000260255.1 Octodon degus | reverse complement strand
CCCCCCGGCTGTCACATTTTCTTCCTGAAACTCTGCACTCCGCTGTGTTTACTGAAAATGTTTTCTGTATAAACTTTGACAAGTTGGTTATGACTTTCCATGGTGGAAACATTTTTCATGCTAAAAAATGAGTTGTACCTTGAGTGGAGATTTGTACATCTGAGAGAAAAGTCTTTGAATTCAAGAAGCGCCAGGTCACCCACTGAATACAAGGAGAGTTCGTTCCTGAAGCTAGGAAGTGGGCGTGCTATTGCATGCTGCATGGCTCTTTGTACTTTGGAGATACAAATATTTAAGAAAAACTAAATCAAAAGGATTTTCTGGGTCTCGGTTCTGCTGTTTCTCTCCATTGTGGTCATCATAGGCCAAAAAGAAAGAAGACCTGCCGATGAAGCTGACACTTGCCGTGGAAAGCACAGCCAGAGAACACTGTTGGCTTCCTTTCTGAGCACATTTATTTACACAGTTTATCAGAGCTTGGGATGCAAGAGGTGCATGTGGACCTCTGTCTGGCTGCCCATCCTTTGCTGTATGTGCCTTTGGGGTGACAGTCATAACCCTCTCTCTAGTGACTGCAGTAATTGTTCGTGTATGTGTTCTTTGCATGTTCTTCTCCTTTACGTTAGCCATATATTCCTCTTTTTATGCTATAACTTTTCAAATAACCTGTCCATATTTCCTATTACACATAATCACCTCATAGTGAATTCGATCCACTGCATGCCAGCTTGTGCCCTGTTACTGAGGTGAAAGTGCTCCGGCCATGTAACATGTCTGAGGCCAGAGCTCCCTTGACAGTTCCCAGATCACTGGCTTTCCCAGGTGCTAGAGACATACTGATTCCCCCTCCGCTAAAAGTCCTCATAGCTTTGTATCCCCCATGCTCATTCTTTGGCCATGTGTTTATTTAGAAAGCCCTAAAAAGCACAGGGAATAGCACAGGGGAGCAGAGACGCTGGGCTCATGAGCGGACCTTCTGCAGTCATCAGAAAAGCCAATGCACAGTACAGTAAGAGGCACTGAAGAAAGTGTGGTGTTAAGACAGGACCTCTGAGAAATGCCTAGGAGGGGGTGAATGGTCCAGGACACTTCCTAGGCAGAGCAACTTCCTCCCGGATGTGACAGAAAATGAGGAGTCAGCAGAGGATGAGGACGTTAATGAGAAAGGGCCTTCAGCTCAAACCTGGGCACACTTCAGGGCTTGGAGATGGAAAGAGAGTGGGGAGAGCTGGAGGAGCCAGGCCCCAGTAACAGGTGGCTATTTTAGGAAGACAAGGGGACAAAGGAGAGAATAGACAAAGTGTTGGTGGAGTGAGACTGCATCGCATCCTGACAGGCCTTGTAAGATAAGTTGAGAAGATTTGCCTCCTCTACAGAAGCAGTGCAGAGCTGTCAAATAGCATGGAAATGGGGTGGCTGGAGTGGGAGAAACAACTTCACAGAGCAAAGGGAGAAGGACACACAGAAGCTCGGGTCTCCAACCCAGCATAATGGTCACCTACACACTGGTGCCGTGTGCAGTGAGCGCTGCTGTTCTCTCCTCTGAAGCCGTGAATCTCTCTGTCTCTGTCTCTCTGTCTCTCTCTCTCCTCCCATCTCCATCTCTCTCTCTCTCCATTAGCACTACCATCATGTGATAAGACAGGGAGAAATAATTTGTTGTTATAATGGGAGAAACACTAGACTTGTAATACTAGTTGAGGGTCAGAACTGGGGACCCTGCCTGGGCACAGAGTTGAAAGGGTCAATAACAACAGAGTGAGATTCCCAACATAGGCAACCAGGTACACGTTGGGGCCGTTTGTCAATCTGAGCAGCACCTGGTAAGAACAAGATGTGACTAAAGGTGGAAGAAAGATGATGAATTCAGTTGGAGTTTGCTGGTGCCTTTCCCAGTCAGAGACACAACCAGCACCCACGGAGGCCCTGAAAAGTACCAGCTCTGCTATGTGTCTCCCATGTTAGGTAAAGAAATGAGGAAAGAATACATCCATTCCTCAGACCCTGACCTGGGAGCAGGTCTGACCAACACACAGCACCAGCTATGGAGAGCAGAAATGCCACTGCTTGGGGAGCACAGACAGACAGACGGACCGACTGACTGACGGACTGATCACACAGTTCAAGTTTCGCTGTCTGCAAGTAGAAGCGTCAAGGAATCTGCAGCAAGCTTCAGACACTTGGCGCCAGCAGCGCCAGGTCTTCCCTGTCAAGGTCTCCACGGTGTGGTTGAGGAGTATCTGTCACTGGGAGGCCATGGCAAGTGTGGGGACAAGAGCTACGCAGCAGCAACTAATACTCAAGGGAGGGGCCTTGGCCTACCTTCGGCATTTTGGCAAGAGCTGGCCATTGTAGTGTGAGTTCAGGGTCAGCAAATCCGACTAAGTTAATATCCATACCGGATAGATGAGGTATAAGAAAAAATGAACTTTTCAATCTTATTTTGTATGAGGAACATTATTCCAGTGAGTTTTAAGCAGACATACAAATGAATACATTTTTGTTTAAAACCAGAAACATCTCTAAGGCTCCTACTGGAAGTATTAGACCTCACTGTGCTGTCTGAGAGGAAAAAAAAAAAAACCCAAGATAAGTCCAAGATTGTTGTCTAAGGGATAGTTTTTCCTTTTCAACTTGAGTTTTCCAGCTCATAACCCCATCACCTGCCATCTACCAAGTCCTGCCAGTCTCCCATGCTCCTGCCTTATATGGGAACACCATCTGCTGTATCAAAAGGCTACTAACATACCATTAATGGAGTATGTTTCACATCAGGAAGTATGTAAGGAATTCCCAGAAAAGTAGACTGAGGATTTCTGGCTTAGTCATTTTTCTTATTGCTGGGACAAAATGTTTGACATCGACAAATGAGAGGAGGAGAGGTTTATTTTGGCTCACAGTCTTAGAGGTTTTGGTCCAAAGGCTGCCGGCTCCAAGACTGGACACTATGGCAAAGGGCCACAGTGGAGGAGCACTTATCCCTGGGGTGGCTGGGAAGTGGGGATGGAGGGGTAGAGCGGGAGAGAGCATGGCCCTTCCTGAGCGTGTCTGTGGTTGCAGCCTCCCAGACCAGCTGTGGCCTTGGGACGAGTGAGCTTTAGTGCTCCACCATCGGGCGCCTTCCAAGAGCCCCGCCTGTGAGCCCAGGAGGATGCAGATGCTTCGGGCCTAAACCACAGCAATGTCTCCTGCACAGAGCTTTTGTTCCATGATTAAGTGAATTTCTTCTGAGGTAAGAACCACTGGAGCACTGCAAGAAGGAGCATATTGGTGAGCCGAATTTCTATAAGCTGGACACAGTGGACTTCCAATCAGTGCCTTGTGCGATAGGCCGACTCCCCTGTGCTGAGTTGGTCAGTTAGTCATCAGGAGCGTCACCAGAGAGTGACTTAACCCAGCTTACAAGGAAATGATTGTTCTTCTGCCCCTGGGGCCGAGATGACTTGGTCATGAGCACCAGGATTTTGTTCCTCAGCATGAGGGGATTTCCTCTTGCTTCCCTGACATGGTATGGACTCAGATGAAAGTGGTCATAGCACCACTCTAGTTGCCCCCTCCCCAAGTCTTGTGGCAATCAGTCCTTAGGCTCACTTGGAATTGTCAGCTGCAGTCCAGAGAAGACACAACTTATGTCCAGGGGAAGAAAGATGTTTTCCAAGGCCTTGAATCTGTTCTCAGACTACTCGTAAGATCCATGCCTTGCAAAGGTCACCCCGGAGGATGAGGGTCCTCCCCAGCCTGCAGCACTCCTTTTGTTGTCTGGTATGTTGGGGTGCTATGCAGGACTCAATGAAATAAGGGCCCCCAGCCCTGCTTCCAAAACAGCATGAAGCTCCTGCATTCGCCTCGTTTCCCATACAGAACAGGGCCAACTGCTATGCAGCACACAAACCCAGCGCTGGAAGAGGGTGTGCTCTGAGACCACCGCAGGAGGCTCCTGGGATCCTCCCCATGGACCAGCCTCACACCCTGTCAGGAGCTCTGGGCTAGAGTCAGGCATCAGAGCTGCTCCCAGGAAGAGACAGAATAGCAGGGAACTTGAGCACTCCAGCGTCTTTGCTATTGGTTCATTACTGGTCATCCCAGTGTGTAGCAGGCAGAGAGACGGGCAGGTATGTTTTGTTACTAGGAAGGCTGGACACAGTTGCCACCATGGAGATTGTGACAGAGACCCTGTGGGGAAGACAGAGAAAACTTTCCCCCCACTGTGGCATGGAATCAGGTAGCAGAAATAATAAAGCAATAATAAGGGCACAAAAGCAACAACAAGAGATGGCTCTGGCACTTCGAAGGGCCTAAAGGGCAGCTTGAGTAAGATTTAATTTCACTTCTCTAATCGCGTAGCAAGGTTTTGCAAATTTTTCTACTCCCAGTTCTGCATTTGCAAGAATATCACTGTCTTCAATCTAGAAGCAGCTATAATTTCACAGTTCTGGGCCAGGAAGATGGCTCAGTAGGA
>NW_004524705.1:3386935-3397868 GCF_000260255.1 Octodon degus | reverse complement strand
GTACATGCCACAAGCTTGGTGCTCCTATGTGACACTAGACTGCTTCAGATTTCTCAACATCGAATGGGAAAAGCTATGGAACCTATCACTTTGATGCTGCCAGCAGCCTTCTGTATCTCAGAAAGTGGGGCACTGGGGCAGCCAGCACTCTCCTCCAGGAAAACCCATTCATCCTTACTCTGAGAAATACATATTCTCTGTTCTTGAGGAAGAACTAATAACCTGTACTCAGGCCGTTTCATGCCAAAGGACGGGACTTCTCTTTAGCAGTGTTCATTTGATGCCCTTGGAAATAGGGAGTTCTCTTTCTTGGATAACAGCTTTGGGGTGGGGGAAGGAAGAGCTGCTGGAAACATTTCTCTTTTCTCTCTATGGGCTTCTGCTACGTTAGAGTGGTGCCTCCCCATTTCTGCCTGGAGGAAGCCATCTTGAAACATGTGCATTCGATCTCTGCCTGCCTCTGTCCCTGTAAACACTGCCGTGCTTATGCCATTCTCAACTTATCTATGTTAGATGGAGGCCTTCGAGTCCGAGGAGCCAAAGTCTGCATGGAAGTTGAATGCTTCTGAAGGCGAAGCTGCGGAAGGCTGCACGGCGTGGTGTAGCCTGGCCTGGGTGCGTAGAGGCTGTGCACCAGGGACCAACACATGACCGCACAGCCCCAGCTGAGGGCTGTTTCCTCATTGTGACCCTTTTGCCTGCTGAAGTACACAGGTGAAGGCCAACTGGGAGGCAGCGTACGGCTCCCCTGGGCAAATCAACCTTCTCACCCAGGAAAGGGCAGGTCCTGAGCTACACCCCGAAGGCCCAAGAACTAGGCTTTCGGGATGAGAGAGATAAGTCATTTGAGTCCTGGAGCCTTGCAGTGACTGGGCTCGGAGTGCAGATTTGTGGAAGGACACACACATGCAGGTGGCAGGGGCCACGCGATGATGGGCTGATTCTCACCACATGTGCCGGGTCTTGGTGGCTCCTAAGCGATCTGGCTGTGGTAGATTTATTTAACTGATTTTGTACCTGACCCTTCAGGTTCTCCCATGCAGTGCTGTGGCACAGATGGAGACTGTGGGGTGACCAGCACCATTCGCCCCACAGAGGTCCCTGAGGAACTTGATAGGGACCTCAGGGACAACCTGGTCTCCTCTGTGTGATTTGGAGGCACTTCAAGCTCCATGCTGATTTGGGGTATGAAGCAATGTGCTGGCAGTTACAACAATTTAGAGGTGGTAGGATGGTCAGTGGTCCACAGAAGGGCAGAGACCAAAGGTCTGGGCCTGACGGCCGGCTGACATGACAGACAGTGAGCAGGATGGGGTGATGGGCAGAAGCACCCAACAGTCACCCAGGGTGAAGGCTGAGGCCTTTATTTTGGATATTTAAAGCTCATAGAACTTGTGCTTGCCTTATACAGATGAAATGTGGAATGAGATTTCCACGGAGAAATGTAAAATGTGAACATTATTGATGCTAAGAGTGGGGTATTGTCCTCCCAAGTTGGATTTAGGAAAAGATCTGTTCTACTGGAATTTCAGTGAACCCAACCAACACAGTATGCCTTTTGCTTCCTTGTGTTTATCATGCTACAGATGGAAAGCACTAACTCAGAAATATCTACTGAGCCCCGCGGAGCATGCCATGCTACTCGAAGCAGCAAGGTGTAGGGGAGAAGGGAACAGTCGGTTCTGGATGTGAAGAGATGATTAATAAGCAGACACGGGGTGCCACGGCAGGCTGAGGGGTGCGACGCGAATAAGGAGCAAGGAGCGCAGAAGAGCAGAGTGCGCTGGGCGCACTTCACACAGGGTGGTCCAGGAGGCCTCTGGGAGCATGGAGCCTGCGCAGGAGCATGAAGCCCAGGGCGGGCTCCGTGCATCCCAGCCAAAACTACGATCTTATAGAAGATCACCGCCCAGCAGAGACACAGAGTGCTGCACCAGAAGAGGGCAGGCAGGGGACAAAGCCAGAGACATAGGGTCCAGGTGGCTCCTTTCCGGAGACCTAGAAGCCGTGGTGAAAACCCTTGACTTTCACGAGAGTGCAAGCGAGGCGTGGAAGAGGCTGACCAGAGAAGCTGGCTCCTGGCAACCATGTGAAGAGACATGCTGGAGAGGGACGTTTGAATCCTAGATATTCGCATCTGTGGGACAGCGGAGGACAAAGGGCCAGGAGGAAGTGTACAAAGATACTTATAGCCTCAGTCTGCACGCAAGCTCTTGGAGAGCTGGATTAGTCAGCTTCTGCTCCGCAGAGAAACACCATAGACCGGGAGTAGCAAGAACGGAAATGAATCTCCTTTCAGTTCCAGCTCATTCCGCTCCCAGTGAGGGATCCTCCCCACTGTGTGGAGCACTACCTGCCCATGGAGTTTCCACACAGCGGAAGGAGGTGGAGCTCCCCTGCGCTAACCTCACCTGGCGCTCCAGTCCCACGACTGCTGAGCCTAATTATGCCCTAATGTTTCCACCTCCAGTTATCATCACATGGGTGAGGGGGTCTTCGTTACTCTTCTCTCGTTGCTGGGATAAATAACGGACACTCAAAATGACGGAAGGAAAGGTTTATTTAGCTTACAGTTACTGGAGGTTTCAAGACACTGGAGGCGAGGCTGGGGCGCTGCGGTGTCCAGGATGACCTTCTCCACATCGCTCGGAAAGCACTGGCTAGCCAGTATAGAGGTGTGTGCCTCTCTGGCCCCGCCCCTCGGACCCCGCCCCTCAGTTCACTCGCTGCTCCTCCATCTGCGTCTGCCCCATGACCTACATGAGGCTTTGGGGGGACAACTCAATACAAACCATAACAGGGCATCAACATATGAAGCTGGGGTGGAACACAGGTCAATGCGAAGGAAGAGCCAAGGTGTAGACTAGAACGCGTGCATGCACTGAGTGCTTCATAGGGACTGGGAAATGGAGGCGTGGAAGAGCTAAGAGGGAACTGCTGGAATTGGAAGAGAGCTTGAAAAGATGAATGAACGAAACCCAGAGCATTTGAGTCACTGGGTTGCAGGGTGATGAAGGTGAAGACTTGGCAATGGCCACTGAACTTGGCAATGTGAAAGCTTCGGTGACCCAGACAGGAACACCTGGACAGAATGCAGCAATGAGGATCCAGCTGCAGCGGATGTCAAGAGAGAATGGGAATGTACTTTGACACAGCCTGGCTCAGACCATGGTTTGGAGATCTATAGATGCTCTGAATCTCAAATTACTCGCTAATGATGCAGATTGCTTGCCTATGGGAAAATAAGTCCACTCGGAAGAGTTACTGGGCTATGTAGGGGCCACTTCCCTCCATTGTCCAGAAAAGGTGGGTCATGCTACAGCAGACAGCGTCAGTGGAGGGCGAGACAAGCGATGTATGCAAGGGGAGGGCTGTAGCATTGTGGTCACTTGCTGTTTGGGTCCCCTCCCAGGAAGGGGGAACATGACGTTATCCTTGTGTAAAATAAGACAGGACCTGCGGTAGCTCCACTGCTTCTAGCTCTGAAGCCAACAGAAAGGCCATCTCAGTTCTTTCCCTCCTCTCTGCTTCCCTCTCTCTCTACTCCTCTCTGGTTTTCTGCCTTCCTTTCTTCCCTTCTTCCTTCTTTATGGTGGGAATGGGATGCAGGGCCTTGTGGGAGCTGGGCAAGTACTCTACAGCAGAGCTGCATCCCCAGTCACTATTTTTCCCCCTTAAACTGCAATTAGAAATAAGGAGGCCATTTTCTCAGCCTTACTCCTGCTCAGATTTTCGTTTTTGCCTTGGCACTTTTAGATGAGTTTTGGACCAATGCAGTTGGCAGCAAATGTCAGGAAAGTGTGTCTCCACTTCTGAGCCTAAAGACATCATGCTTTCCTGTGACTCAGAGTGGGAAATCATCCTGCTGTCCCCGTGGCCACGCAGCACACACAGCCCGTGGGGCAGCCACACTGCATCTGAGCTGATCACTTTGCCGTTCCTCTTGTGGCACGTAAAGAGGCCACGACACATTTGACTTGATTACCTTACAGTTCCTCTTACAGGCTTGCTTTATTTTGATAGAAGGTGGAATGTGAAGACCTCAGTTAAGCGTTTCTACCTCTTTCCCAGATTCTTGGACACCACTTAAAACCATGCGAGCTTCAGAAGTTAACTGGAAGAGGCCCATTGATGGCCAGGCTCCCGTCAGTTACCGCGGAGTCTGAAATGATTTGTCTGAACGGGCCTTTCCGTTGCCTCTTGCCCAGAGAGGTCCTATCAAGCGAGTCTACAGTACGGTAAACGCTGCTTCTTGAGGTAGCGGAGACCCACTCTAGCGGTCCCTGAGCGCAGCTCTCGGGGCTGCGAGGCTCGCACACACAGACTGCACATGCCTGATGCAGGCTTTGCCACATGCGCGCCCCCGCACACGCAGGGTCTAGGAGTGATGCGGGCAATTCAGACAAGGTCGCGTTTGCCTCTCTTCACCTTTCTCTGCTCTCATACCCCTGGGTTTTTGTGAACATTAAAAAAAAGATATTTAAAACTGCACTTGAGCCACCTCATGAAATGAAAGAGCACACTGTGCTGGCACCCAAGGCACGCGTCCCTGCTTTCATCAAAGTCAGGGTCCTGCTCTGCGGCACTAATTAGAACCACGTGTCCAAAATGCAGGACAGGATGTTCAGCTGTTCTTTACTTAAGTGGAATAAAATAAGAAGGAAAGCTCACGTCTCTCTCTCCAGCGAGGCTGCTGGCACCGCCCTATGAGCAGGCCTGATGGATGACTCCAGGCAGGACCGCTGGCACCTGCATCTGGGCTCCCGGGACGCCCCTTGTTGTTTTATTTAAGGAACTCAATGATTCTATTATTTTTTTAGCCACACTCTTAGGAGGCTTGGTTGCAAATGTTTTTCAGATAAGGAGATGAAAGAAAGTGATAGAAAAACTAATTATTTTCAAGTGCACAGGAAGATTGACTCATGAATTTTGTTGTTGTTGTTGTTGTTGTTGTTCCTGCAAAGTTTAGTTAACTGCAAAAATCATTAGTAGGTGGAAAAAGTTCCTCCTCATGCAATTGAAATCTGTAGAGAAATAGTAGCTGATATGTGTGTCTAATAGAAAATATTGTCTCAAATTTTCTGTGGAAGCTCAAAAAACAAATTGTAATTTCATTTTTTAAAATCACCATTTTGTTTACAATCACTAATATTTCAAAAATCACTGTTTAAAACTGCTCTTTGATAGGAAAAAGTGATATTTGATAGTTCTTAATTGTCTTGAGATCAAAATCCTGAGGAATTAAAAAGCTCACCTCTTTCAGGGTCTAAGCAATGCTTCACATTGCCTAACATTCACTGACTGGAACCAGTGCATGGCCCCCCATTCCTTCCCTGTCCCCCCTCTTCAAGAGCCAGATCCAGTACTGGTACCTTTGCAGAAAGTACTGAAGCCCCGAGGAAGAATGTGCTATCATTTTCCAACAGCACAGGTCCATATAATGCAACCAAAAAGAGGTAAAATTGAAATGCATTCCTGGGGAAAGTGGCCCCAGTTACTCCCAACATGTACCTGTGGAAGTGCTTTGCAAGATATGAAATGGGAAGAAGTTCAGAGTGCACAAGGAGGAGCGGCAGTCCTTCCAAGAGAATTAGAGTGCCCTTACAGTCACTCCTGACGCCCAGGAAGGAGCCCAGAAGAAGGCTTGCTGAGTTGGCCAGGCTTAGCGTCATCTTCCAGTAGGCCTGGAACTTCCCAAGATACTTGGCAAGTTGAATTAGCAGATGTTCCTCAGCATGAGGTGGAGATTGGAAATAGCACTGGGAGCTCCCTCGCCCACAGAGATAGGGGAGCCCTCCATGTGTACATGCCTGCACCCCACATTTCCTTCTGGTTTCCCAGTCCAAAGCGCAGATGCAAGCGGGACACCCACCTACAATCCCTCTACAGCTGCTCGATCAGCTAATATCTGGATTTGTGGTACAAAAATCCAGACACTCATGCCACCTTTACAGCCTGTAGGTCCCCACCGCCTCAGCACATGGACAGCCTCGCTCCCTTTCTCTATGCCCAGCATGGTCATGTGCACCCAGGCCCCTGGCCCCTGGTCACTCCTGGAGCTCAGCTCAGACTTGCCCATCTCCTCTCTCCAGTTCCTCCTGCTCCATCCCTCCTCTCTGTTCTTGCCCACAGAAGCCAGAGCAGGCCGGTCCTCCTCCATGCCCACAAAGATAGGATGTCCTCCTCTGTGCCCACGATGATGGGCCAGTCCTCCTCCATGCTCATGAGGACAGGCTGGTCCTCCTCCATGCCAACAAGGACAGGCCGTCTCAGCCATGGCCATGAGGACAGGCCAGTTCTCCTGCATACTCACAAGGATGGGCTGGTTCTCCTCCTTGCCCACCTGGACAGGCAGTCCCCCTCTGGGCCCATGATGAGCTTTGATCACACCACTTTCCCAATGCACGGCAACGCCGTGACTGGTGGCCACGGCTGCCTGTGTCCTGTCGCTGGACATGCACACACCTGCCAAAGCCACAGTGGACGTGTCTTCTTCATTTCCATAGCCCCAGGGCACAACAGAATGCCTGGACCAAGGGTCCCACAAACCTTAGATGAATCAATGAACACATTCACCTTAGGACTTGGGCTTAACTCTAGCTGAGAATTGTGTGCAAGGCCAAGACTCCATGCTCTTCAACGTAACTGAAGTTTCAAATCTTGAAATAAAGAAAACTACTGATACAAATAAAAGAATATACTGACCCAAAACCTTCAGCTAACATTTGCTAATTATAGGAAATTATGCAATTAATCATTAAGTTAATGATATCATGCACAATATGATAGGGCTATTATGAGAATGGGAAACTAAGTGAGAGAAAAAACCCCAAAACAGTAACAAATAAGTTTGTAAGACATTCAAAAGAAGAAAATAAGAAGAAAAAGAAAATAAGTTTTAAGCGTTAACTGCTCCTTTCAAAAAGACCAGCAGAAATCAACAGTACAATTATGCAAACTCTCCTGCATGTACCTAAATATACCTTCTTCCCTTCTTTCATGTTTCCTTTTCCTCATCTCGTTTTCCTTCCCACTGAACAAGTTCTTTCCCTTTCACTGTATCTATTGAACCCTTTAGATTTTAATTGCTCTTTTAGGTTCTCACACTAGCGAGATAATAGGATGTTTGCACACGTGGAGCTGGTTTATTGCACTTACCAGTATTGTCTCTACCTGCATCCATTTATCTACAAAAGCCTCAAATCTATATTTTTTATAGCTGAATAATACTCCATTGCTTTTTCTTTAAACAAATTTTGCACAATTATATCTGGTAACCTGAACAACTAATTTGAAGATAACATTATATAATACAGCAATCACTACTGAATTCCTATCACTTTGTTTAGTGAAATTTTGTATTGTTTCTAATACAATTTTTTCTTTTTTTAAATTTTCTTTTTTCTTTTTCTTTTCTTTTCTTTTTTGTTTCTGTATATTAGGGAAGGGTCTACAGGGTGTTCAGGGTCTCACTACTAGATTAGACTCGTAATGATCTGCTTATGTACAGCCTCCCAAGAGCTGAGATCATAGGAAATTTTCTTTTTTAATCTTTCATTTATTTATTTATTCAGTACAGGGTCTTGCTACTTGGTCAGACTTATAGTGATCCTTCTGTCTCAGCCTCCCTAGGGCTAGGATTACAGATATGTGCCACCACACCCAGTTTCCATGGCCTGTCTGGCACCCTTGGGGTTCTGGGCCTGGCACAGCATGCAGTACCAGGGACCAAACTTTGGTCCCTGTCCTTGCCAAGCAGACACTTAGACTGCTGAGCTATCTCTCCAGCCCTAATGCTGTTCTTTTTCTATCATCATTTTTTATTCTTTAAAAAAAATAATAAAGAAAGAAATGAGAGTATTCTATATACGATTGCACAAGAAAATACTAACATTATTACTAAATCCCCCCTTCTCAAATGCCCTAATTCTTGCACACTGTAAAGTTTTTACTAATTACAGTCTTTGGGTGATAAATCATTGCATATGAAAAGCTGTCCTCAAGCGAGATGGTCCCATCTGTGAGCGTCTAGGCCCTAAGGAAGACCCTAAGCACGATTTGGGCCAGGCTAGAAGAATTCCCATTTTATCTGTTTGGCGGAGAACATGAGTAAATGAGTTAGTAAATGAGTGCACGGTCACATTTAAAGCACGGGGAGAGATATTCTCTAGGTAGCATGTGCCGGGCAAGGCTTTCCTCTGGAATTTTCTCTTCCTATCTCTGACGGAACACTTCCCGTGCACTGCCAGCCATTTCCTTCAGCAGGTCAACCCGCTCTTTCATCACGTCGAGTTCGCCTGGAAGCGCACTGCCCTGTGCAGGGCATGGCAGAGGTATGGGGGTAGAAACAGGATAAAGTCAACTCCCCACCTAGAGAACACGTGCTGCGTAGGAGCACGGTACGTGGCTACCTGAGACAGGGGCGCGCAGGCGGGCAAGAAGCAAGAAGAGCTGCGCTGAGCAAGAGGGAGGGGAAGACAGAGAAAGGGAAGAGAGGAAAAGGCAGGGGACCCGCCGGGCCAGGCAGGAGGCCTGACCACACGGAGACGGCCGGCCAGAAGGCCTGAGGAGCGAGTTAGGACAGGGTGCAGCAGAGCGCCCCGGCCACACGGCGGCCCTTAGCATCACTGTCACCCACACGCCGGCAAGCTAGCTGTGCTACAAACAGAAACATGAACACTTCTTCTCATCACAGGAATCCAAGCAAAGGAGACCCATCCTATGGCTAGGTCTGCAGAGGGATGAGAAGGAATGAAGGAGGGTGATAAAACAGGAGCAAGGCCCAGGGCCCAGGAATTTAGAGATGCAACTAGGAAAATAGATCCTCCGAGAATTCCAGAAAGGTGCAGAACAGCCCCTGGCATAGGCCAGGTGAAGGCCAAGGAGCTTCGTCTACTAAACGCTATACCAGGTTGCTTAGCCAATCATCTGGTTTTACATAGCTTGGTGCTAATCCATCATGTGCTGATTTTCTAGCCAAATCTGCCCCCACGTGCCCCACACACTGTACGCCAGGCATGGGGCTGCGTTTTGTGCAGCAGCTTCACACCTTCCAGGCTCAGGAGGAGAAAACTCAAGTTCAGAAAATGCGAGCTGCCCAGTGTCAGGTGTCGGCTGGCAGAAAAAGGGCAGGAATCCACCCAACTGGCCCCTCTGTCCACATTTCTAATTGGTTGATTTTGTCACCAGGTTACAGGCTGAAGACAACTGATTTTGTTTCATGTATACACTAAAATTTGCGCTGCGTGTTCTAAAGTTTCCTGTTTTTCTATATGAGTAACTGCATCGTCAAGAATTGTGAAATACTAATAAACGACAGACTACCCAGCTCTCGGGTTAGTGCGGTAGCTCCCCTTTCCGGTAGGACTGTCGGCACAGTTGAGTGTGGCTCAGACTGTCTGCATGGGCTCAGACCAGCAGCCCGTCTGAGGGCTTCAGCACAGTGGCCTTGGCTCTGGCTTGGATACTAAGATTATGTCTAATCTGCAGATCTTCACAGCTTAGGGTGTAGGAGGGGCAGCTACCTGGTGCACATTCCCCTCAGAGCAGAGGTTCCCTTCTCCCACAGGGGTAAGTGGAGGCAGGAAACAGCTCTTGCGTCCTCAGCTCACACCTATTATTCTATCCACACTTACTGGCCAAAGCCAGTCAATGAACGGGGCAGTGAACCGTAATAATTACTGAGACAACGTAGTCATCCGTGGTAATCTAATTGCTCCTTTCTAAACTCAGTCCTTCAAAGAATGACACCTTTTCTGAAAAGAGAACCAACATTTTTTCCATTATTATTCAAAAGAAGCCTCTGGAAAGTTTCACAAGCTCAAATTCCTCAAAATGCTTGACACGCATCAATGACAAAGTCATCATCTTCAGACAAACTTCTATCTCCGCTGCCTCCACTTTGTCCCAGCAGGGTGCCTACATCTCTCATGATGCTTCCAGCAGACTCCAAAGGAGAGAGTGGCCGAGGGAACACTACCTTAAAGTAGTCCATCGGCTCTATGTGGAAGACCAGTTAAAGTGGCGCTCGGCAGTATTTCATAGACGAATGCACATATTTTCCTCCCAGTGACATCCAACTGTGGGAATCCTTCCTTTTGAATTTTTTTTAATTGACAAAGCAATAATACTATCTTGCATTGTCAAAGGTAATAGATATTTTATACTATCACTAAACTCAATCAGTGATTAGAAAGCACAGACAATGCAGATAAGCCCCCAGGTACACTCTAACCACATAGAATAAACTGTGGCAGCCTTTTGGGCATCCCTGTACATCGCTTCAGAATCCCCGGACCCTATTCCACACCGACCACATCTTAGGCAGTGACTTTCTCTGGGGCCTCGCTGTGCTTACGTCCGTGAGCGCCCCTGGCAGCTGGTCCCTGCCTGTCGCCACAGGAACCTGCCGAGCCTTTACACAGGAACTGAACTGAGGGTGAGGCTTCCAGACCCCCTCGACCAGTGAGAAAAAGTGACCAGTGGGCAGCTCACGCTTTCCTTTCTGCCCGTGGGTGGGATGCTGGGAAAACCTTCAGGAACTTTCCCAAGGGATTCTGTGGGCGCAGGGGCGGTGTCGCAATGAGGGAGCTCTGCCTTGCCTGTCCCTCCTCTCCCATGCTGCCCTTCCACCTCACTTCCCAGGTCCTGGGATCTCGTCAGAAAATAGATTTCTTTTCTACCAGCCCTTTCCTCAGGTTCAGCTTCTGGAAGAATGCAGGGTAGAAAGGATCTCGTGTGAGCAAGAATGTGGTCATTTCATCGACATTTGTTCAACTGGCTGTTATTTCTAGGATCACAATTGAGTTGGAGGCTGTGCCTAAGCCAACAGGGTTTCAGAACCAGTATACATTCCATTTACCGGAAGTCTAGAAACCAAAATTTCTCCTGCTTTTCAGGAGAAATTTAATTTAATATCTCTCCTTTCCTGCAA
>NW_004524705.1:3382334-3386835 GCF_000260255.1 Octodon degus | reverse complement strand
GAGATAAGGGAAGAGAAATCCATGTATGACCAGGAAAACTCATGTAGAATTTTATGGAAATAGAGAAGCAACTTTGATAAAGAAGACAATGGTGGGTAAATGAAAAGGTGTGAACCCATGAAAGAAAGAGATGAGTCTATGGAATCTGGTGAGGATTTGTGTGGGGCAGACAGAGTGAGAGTCAGGGAGAGAGGTAGTGCTCGGTGAGTTAATGAAATAATTGGAAAATCAATTTTTCAAGGTATCCTTTTCAAGAAAGACATAGAGAAAGTCATTTTAGGTTACATTATAGGGTGCTTGCACATGAAATCTGCTCTTCTGAGCAGGATTTATCAGAAGCTGTCCAATCAGCCATGAAAATTTCAGATTCAGACAATAGCGGCAAGTGGGTCGTGCACAGTTCTTTTGTGACCCTGTCACTCTCCCTTACAAAATTGTTACAATGAGTACAACAATTAACTCTTCACTTTCTGGGGTTCCTACTGCGCAGGTGATCCATGAGGCCTTTCTTGGATTCTGATGTCAGCAACCGCCTTACATTTGACGGGTCATATAAACAGTACTGAGCTTAAGAAAGCCTTAAACATCAAAGGACGACGGTTGCTGTTGTTCCTCTGGGCAGTCTCTAGCAAGAGCCTCCAGTGGGCCTTCCTTTCCCATTCTCCGACACCCCGGCCGGTCCTGACATCTTCTGGCAGCCCCGCAGACCCTGCGTCTCTCAGGCCTTCATTGCACAGCTTAGCTTGTGTGTGGACTCTGGCCCTGTGCAGCCCCACCGAGGAATACCCCTCCTGGCTTCCTCCTAGCCCCTGGGCCGCATAGCCCCAGATCAGGCATGGACTCGCGTCTGCCCCAGCAGCTCTCCGTGCTGCAAGGCGCACAGCCACACCCCCCTCACTCTCCGACCCCTCCGGAGCGCTGACCACCTCACGCCGAGTGTGTTCTAGGGAGGCGCAGCCGTAGCTCCATCTGGGTCACCACTCCTGTGGCACAGCTCCTAGCAGTGTGGTCACAGTGCCCCCCTGGCGCAGCTCCCGCCCTTGTCCTGCATTCCTTGAGAGGCCCTGGGAACATCATGCGTGGCCACAGGGGCTCATCGCACCAGTCACTGCCCTGCCTGGGCCCGCAAGAGAGACCAAGGCAAACACTGCAGAGAGGAAGAAGCGCCCTTTAGTTCTGGTCCATGTGGCACAGTTCGGCATTTTGTGCATAGCTGATCCTTAATAAACATTTGTTGAGTCAAAATTATCCAATAAAGAGTTGTTTGGCTCAAGAACACAAAGAGTCCTGTATTTTACAAATATGACTTACAGGATTCAAAGTAAAACTTTGCGAAAATAGTTTCCTGACCTTTTAAAACCACATAATGAAGACATCCCTTCCAGAGAAGGAGTTTTTCTTTCCTGAACTTTACTAATGAGGCCCAAGGCGTCCTACCTGCTGCTAGGGTGAAGGCTTACACATTTTAAGATGCAAAAGCCTTCTGAAATGTAATCTCCTTGTCGTGGATGAAAGAACGCTAAGGTTCAAAACAGCTACCCAGCATTATAATGCAATTTCTGTCTTAGCGTTCCCCGCTTTCTGCAAGGATTTGTCTTAGAGAATGGACTACGGAAAATGTGAGGGCCACTTGGAGTGGAACGGCGGGGCGGGGCGCAACCCCAGGTGTCCATGCAGAAGGCAGGGAGCAGCAGGCACCTTCTGTTTCACCAACTAGGCGAGACAAGGAACCCGTGGTTACCGTCTCGTGGTGTCCTTTTCCATCTTTTCTAACACACTGAATTAATCTGAGAACCCAGCAATGGTTGAAAGATCCATTGATCTGAGAAATAAAAATCAAAATTTTGAAAATATTACGAACTTTCTGATTTCTATTGCTATGATAACGTAAGCAGTCTTCCTGTCTCACTAGTAAGTTTGCTTCTTTCTCACTGCACACGGAGATGCCTACTGACGTTTGGAAGTTGTGGTCACCTTCATGTACGGGAGAGCCCTTGGAAAAATCCAGGAAAGGCTGGAAATACAGAAAGTTAAATATGATAGTGCAGTTCCAGTGTGACTGAGTGGAATTATGTGTTTTATTAGCATATATTTATATTTCATTTGCTGATAACCTTTTCTTAAATGTAAGCTATCAAATAAAATATAGGAAAAATTTTATTTTTTGCTATACCTTTGATTTAAGCAAACCTTGCTGTTGATATAAGTACTTTGTGATTTTGTCTGTATTTTCTCTCTATACTCAAACATGAGTATACACATAGATGTATATTTTATTTTAATTAATGACAAAGCATGCTTGAGCTTTCTAGACAATTATTTCTTTGTAACAAATCATCCAGCCAAACTTCAATCTTTCAAAAGAATTTTTTCTTCAAAATGCCTTGACAATTAATTTAAAAGCCAATGTTTGAATGCTTATTATGGAATAGACATAGGTCACTCACTCAGCAAACGTGAAGCTTCTGGGAGACCAGGCACCATCTTGGTATTAGAGCAAGAAAGATGAATCAGATGGCCTGCTCTCTGATATGACGGGGCTTATGATAAGGGGGAGAGAGGGAGAAAGAATGAGGCACAAAGAGAGAGACAGAAAGACAGAGACAGAGACAGGGACAGGGACACGGACAGGGACAGGGAATTCTAGACAGTAATAGACACAGTGAAGAAAACTCCTAATAGTACAGAGTGATGGGAAGGATGTACACTTTTAAAAAGGGTGTGAGGGTGCTCTGGGGATAGCACTTAGAGACGATGCCATTGGCTCTAGATTTGAACAAGGGGACCACCAACCATGCACACAGGGGTGTTCTAGGCAGAAGGGTCAGCAAGATGATGCTTCTGAGATTCGGCTATGTGCAGGGGACTGTGGCTCAAGGGGACAAGGATCCTGGGCTAGAAGTCAGTTTGGAATCGTATCAGACCACCTTGTAGACCCCAGTGAGAGTGTGGACTTGGTCAGAGTAGTACAGGCTACTATCGGGCAGGGAAGTGATTTTACCTAACTTTTTAAAACTTTGGTTTGATTGGACAGTACAGAAGAGGCACTTGCAGTAGGGAGAAAGTTGTCGGCAGGGCAAGTTGTGTTTTCAGGGCAAGAATGAAAGGGTGTGTGGGGAACAGAAGCAGAGAGACAATAAGAAGGACTCCGAGGGTTTCCGCTGAGTAACTCACGGCAGTGCAGTTTCCTGGATGGAAAGTCACTCATGTGTGCTTGAGAACAATGGCTGGGTGTACAACGGTGGATACAAACATTTTATCAGAAAGTCCTAGGGACTTCCTTTGTGACAAATTTACAACAAATTTTATACACTTTTTGTGTATATGACTACAGTGGGACAGAGGCTGATGAGTCCACATATGTATGTACATGTTTTTTGACCATACATGACCTACGGTAACCTGTGCTGACATTGAAGGCCATGAAGACAACAGCTCTGAACTCGGAGCCTGGCCAGTGAAATATTTAACTGTCAAGGAAAGTAGAAAAAATCTACAAAGAAGCTGAAAGAAATGAATGACCAGAAAGAAAAGTGGGAAGAAGAAGTGCTATTGCACAGGTGAAGTGAAGGCTAAGGGCCAGTGGCTGACTCTGCCAGGACTGTGGCTGGGACCACCAGAAAGGCCATCACAGGATCCTCACGCCCTGCACTCTCACCCAACCCCAAGAATGATATTCCCGTGGGGAGCAGCAAACACAGAATGGGAGGTTAGAAAGAGTGCCCGCTGACTGCAAAACAAAGTGCCAGGTCTTGCTGCAGACACGTACAATAAGGTATTTATCTTCAAGGAAGGCTGCGACATATACATGATTGTATCAGTGATCCCTGAAAATGTGCTTTGTCTTTTACATGATTTTTTTTAAAGGTGGTAGCATTAATAAGCCCTCTTTAAGGAGTTAAACCAAGTAACACATTTATTAATATAAAGCTTTCAATGTATCGAGAATTTTGTTAGATTTTCAGAGTGTGTATGCACAAAAGCAAAATATAAGCTAAATTGCTCCACAAGCTAAATTGCTCAAACATACTGCTCAGAATATAGCCACTTAATGAAGATGTTTACTTTGTCATATTTCCAAAGTCGTCTTGGGTAGGATGTTAGCTAGCTACACCACAAAAGATGCATGAATGAATAGGATGAATGTGTCTTTTGTGAGTGAAGTCAGAGATTTTATGCAATTGCAGACATGGGAATGAAAAGTCTACAATAATGTAAGACTAACATGGAATCATCTCTTCAGACACATGAGGAAACCACTCTACACAGCTCCCACGCATGCCATTCAGGTGTAAGGTGCAGTGATAGGTGCTGCTGAGTGGTAATTTTGTTGTTTCATTTGAAATAAATGAACAGAAAATCTAATCTAGTGAGCATTCAAGCATTCCTTCAGACTGTTACATCTCATCAAAGAGACCTTCTGGACTGCTGTTTCTCAGAGTTTCCAAAGACATGTTCTCGGCTGAGATGTGCTCCTCCTTCAAAGTCCCGGGTCTTGAAG